>NC_048442.1:19831647-20163147 GCF_004353265.1 Vitis riparia | reverse complement strand
ACAAGACTTGGCACCCTGGCGTGATGGTAGTTTTATAGTATGGACTCCAGAATAGCGGAATTTTCCCCGATTGAAGCTCTGTGCGGTGATTTCAGTGAATTTCGTGATGAACAGAGCGGCTCTACCTTTCTTACAAATAAAGCAACCAGCTTACCAACCCAACCTCATACTCCTCTACATCTAACATCACAGCCGTCCAATGAGGATATAACACCGATAGTCAATAGGTGGGGCCAGCTTTAGTCTAACATATCGACGGCTCTGATCACTTCCACCTCCGAGAGGAGAACTCGTTGTGATAACTGAGAACGATAGTCGACCCTCGTGTCCATCCCTTAAAACCCTAAACATTTCTCTAATTCCCCGTTAAATCCCAAACGTCTCTCCCCGTTTTCACCATTTTCAGCCCAATTTTGATCTGATCTTAGGTGATTGAGTTCATCTCTGCAGTCCATTGTCGGTCATGGACACAGAAGAGAAGATATCGAACGATCAGGAAGGCGTTGATGACAGCGAAGAGACTGACGCAGTAGAGCTCATCCTCTTTCAAGTCTCTGAATGCTATGTTTATTTGGTAAGCCTTTGGGTTCTGATCTCTATTCGCGTCAATGTTATTTGTGGGGTTTTGGGAATCAACATTGTAAGCCCAATTCTCTGTAATTGTCTGTGATCGAGGGTTTATGTTGTGGATTTGTTGTCGGGATTTCGGGAACCAATGATTTTATTCATAATTTATTGAGTTCTGATGATAATCCTCCATGGTGTCAATCGAGAAATGAACCTATTTTCTCTTCGTGCATCTAATTGGAGCTGGAGAACAAGAGGAATGGAGTAAGGGGATCAAGTTTCTGAGACCCTAATTGCTTAAAGGAAAAAAAAATGGCGGTAATGAATCAGGAGATGGTTTATGAGTTTTTTGAGTGGCTTATACTGGTCGGGTATGAGTGGGTTTCTGAGATTTAATGGAATCAATGCATTTTGCCATCACTAAAATATAGTGCATTTGGAGATGATAGTCAAGGGAAATTGATACAGAATTTTATGAAATCTTCATGGATCTAACTCTTGATAATGGAATCCTAATGAAATCTATTGGGTCTAATGCTTGACTATGGAGTCCTCATGGATTTAAATGATAAATGCCAATTCCGTGATGTTACGAGGGAATTTGTTTCGTTTGATCAATTTTTCTTAAGAGTCATGCTGAATCCTACAGATCCTAACAATGTTTGCATTTCGGATATAAACTTCTTAAATTTTATGTGTTTCAGTCCGGGGATGGTTCAATTCCCTTGAACTCTATTTGGCTTCTAACAATTTCCCATGTATACCTGAGAACACTTTCATAAGCCCGGTGAACGCTATTCGGGTTTCAAGAATTTAATTGTGGAATACTAAGTTTTTTGGGACAAAAAATACAAAAAAAGGTGCTTTATTAAAATTTTTGGCTCTCCTTGTCAATAAATGTTTCTTTTGCTACATAACAATTAATTCCACCAGTTGGGATGCTCATTAGAGAATTTTGAGGTTGTTATGGCTATGATGAATTGAATTATTGTCATGTTCAACACCATAAAATCTCTCCATTCTGTGAGAATCTGGAGACAGTCACGTATTCAATCATAAACTAGATGATCATTTGCATGCTCTCTCTCTCTCTCTCTCTCTCTCTCTCTCTCTCTCTCTTTCCTTTTAAATTGTACAAAGTAGAGATGCTGTGAAGATTTATGGAAATAGTAACAGTTTCCAATCAGTACTTTAATCTCTTTCAGTCTTTGTATGGATTGTGTTTAAGTTATTTTGATGTCAACCTAATCTTGTTGTATGTTATTAATGCAGATACCCCCAAGGAAAAGTGCAGCTTCCTACAGGTTTTCACTCAACAGTTCTGTTAAAACTTGATATTTTGATATCCATTGACTTGATTTTCTTAAGACATTCTTGATTTTAGTGTTCACATATTTATGCTAATCTGCTGCTGACTAGAAGGCTAAATTTGTTGTTGTATATTTAATTTTTATAGTTGCAGTGATCTTAGTCAATATATATTACATGATAAATTTTCACAAATTCCCCTCGTAGTTAATGGCTTATTATGAATGTTCATTCATGGAATGGAAAAAATAATATTCAAGATAAAAAAAAAATAGAACAAAAAGAAAAAAATGAAAAAAGAAGTAGAAAAAGTATGGAACCAAAGTCAATTGGAAACCTATGCATTCTGCAATTAATGTTAGGATGTTGTTGAGTCAAATTTATGTAATATTGGCTTTAAATGTAAGGTTGTGTTGTTAGCTCCTTCAGTCCAGTTGTCTAAAGAATCAGCTTAGGATGTTGATCACAATTTTACCTTGGACTTATTTGAAAATCAAAAGTCAAAGCTTCTGTTTCATCTTGTCATGGATCTTGGAGGTAAGAAAGGTAAGTTTGTGAGATACTTGAGTGCTTTCCATGCAAGAAAAATTCACACAAAAGCTTTGTTTTATATTGGATAGTTGCATATATCTTTTGAAAAGTTGAAAAGTCCTTAGAGCTGTTTTTTTTATTTTATTTTATGGTTTATCAATCAATCCAGACTGAGGACAATTTATGCTACAGTAACCGATTCATCTGGACTGTAAAGGTGATTGTGCTGTGAAATTATACATCTCTACAGGGGTCGACCAAACCATTAGAGTTGTGTTGTACTTTTAAGTTTTCTGGACCTTTCCACTTTGTTGATGACATCCTTAAAAGATCCCTTTCCAGATTTGGGTATAAATATCTCATTTTCAGCTCATAACCTCCTAAGGGCAATTGAGAGCTAGAGAGAAATTGAATTATAGAGATCTTAGTGGGGCACTCCTGAATTGTGCTTTGATTCTTTATTGATTTGAAAACCTACAACCATTCTCTCAATTGTGTATGATTCTCTATTCAATCCCATCCTTGGAGTGAGTTCAAGGAGGCTATATGGTACCACACCTTGGAAGATCCATAAGAGGTGATCAAAGGGATCATGTTGGTCAACTATTAAGAGTTCCAACATAACTAAGCCAAAGGGTGGATTAATGATAGAATATTTTAAGTCAACACTTGTTTTCATATGGTGCACCCTTGAATTTATGAATTTGTGATTAAAATATATGTTTTATTATTGGGATACTTCATTAATTTTCAGATTTTTAGTTTGGGAAAGAGTATCAAAGCATAACTTTTTATTCTTTAAAATTAATTGGAACAGTTGATTCTTGTGAATGTTTAGATAAGTAAGAATTATGTTTTGAAGTTCTAATTAATTTTTTTTTTATTATAATTGATGATCGTCATTTTGGTTTTGGTGTACCATAGGAGGTTGAATTTTGAAAATTTGGAGTAAAACATTTCTAATTCAAATTTTATTATTTTAGTATTGTTTGTTTTAATTTTTGAATTAAGGAATCTACTAAATTTTTTAAAATTTAATTTCATTAAGAATTGAATGAATTATGAGACTAAAATAGTAGTTGCATACAGTATAATTTTAATTTCAGTTTTGGAATTTTGTGGATTTATTTTAAATTAATTTCTTGTCCAAATTAAGTAATTCTTATGTTATTAGTTTTCTTTTTTAGTTATAATTCATGAAAAAAAATTTTAAATCTAAATTTTCGTGAGAAACAAAAGAAAAATGAACAAAAATAAAACCTGTTTGAATCATATTTGGTTTTTTTTCGTGACAACTTTGCTAATTTATAGTAAATTAATTTCTCATCAAATTGCACAAAGTTGAAGTAGTTTAATTTTTTTTAAGACAAAAGTTACCCAAAATTTTCAAAAATAAATTCGGTTATATTTTATGTGACAAATTGGTTTAAGTATTGACAAAGTTAAAGGTTTGAAAAGGGAAAGGAGAAAAAGTGACTTGTTTCATTAAGTTTAAAGGAAAAAAAGATCCCTTTTTCTATTAAGATAAAATTGTTATAAAAAGCAATAAGTTAAAAAATAAACAATTCTAGAAATGACTTAACCCTTAAAGCAAGTTGCTTTAAAACTCAAGTGAAATAAAA
This sequence comes from Vitis riparia, assembly GCF_004353265.1. Lineage (NCBI taxonomy): Eukaryota > Viridiplantae > Streptophyta > Magnoliopsida > Vitales > Vitaceae > Vitis > Vitis riparia. Next base: position 20,159,119 of record NC_048442.1, on the reverse strand, counting down.
TAAAATAAAAAACATCTTAGTTTGGCTTGGAAAGATAGAATTGCAAAAATGGTTAAATGATCTTTTTCCATTTCTTGGTGACCGTATTGATGATTCTACTAAATGGGGCTTCCAAATTCATATTCTGTCTCTTTTCCTTCATTTTTTTTTTTTTTTGTTTGTTTGGGGAGCAAATCTATATGCACATTATTGCTATCTGTCAATTGGGCATATTATTTGTTGATTTGGCATTCTGGCTACCTAAATTCTACTAAAGTTTTGATTTCTTCTATTTTCTGTAAAAGCCCATATGACATCAGATGAAATGAATTTGTAGGGGGGTGTTCCCCCCAACCCCCAACCAAAAATTTTACCGCTGAAATTTTATTTACACTTATGGAGGATGAAGATTTTATAATCTGAAGTTCATTTTAGGGCTGATGAATGGAATGTCAACAAATGGGCCTGGGAGGGGACACTGAAAGTTGTTAGCAAGGGAGAAGAATGCATTATCAAACTTGAAGATAAGAAAACAGGTAAGAACATACTGGGATTCCTATGAAAAGGAAAGTATATCCTCAAATTACAATTAGAAGAAAATGGAATGACTTCCTCTATGTTATTTGTATTTTGCCTATTAATGATTTGATAATTCAAACAGGTGAATTATATGCTCGGGCATTTTTGAGAAATGGAGAACCACATCCTGTGGAGCCTGTAATTGATAGCAGCAGGTTGAGTCATTTGTCACTGAAACCAAAATCCGTTTTTATTGAACTGTTACTTTTGAAGCATTGTGCTGTTAAGTTATGCACAAGTATGTAGTCAAACTTGGAATCAAACTTTGAAGTGTTAATTTAAGTTTGTTTACCTTGATGTTCTCTTGTTTTGCTTCAAAATTGATTTTTTTTTAGTTATGGGTGCCTAAATTTAAATCCTTTCTTCTGCAGATACTTTGTTCTTCGTATAGAAGAGAACATTGGTACGCTACTAAGCTTCCTTCTTCCTTCTTGTTTCAATTTCTTCATTCAGCATAGCTGCTAAATGATTTTGTTTCCAATCATAACTTCTCCTCTTTGTTTCTGTTTCTAATATAGATTATAGACTGTACAATTTTATTCTTCTTAATTTTTATTTTTATTTTTTTAGTATTGCCTCAAACAGCAGCTAAAGGATTGGCTAACATTGTTTCCAGCCTTAATTCTTTCTCACTCTCACACACTCACAACACACACACACACAATGAGGAAGATAAAAAAAATGGAAAGAAAAGATAAAAGAGCATGAAAATCCATCTTACCTGATTTTGAAAATTTTAAGAATAAAATGTTCTGTATTTCAAGAAACCAATACTCAAATCCCCCTAGCAACATGTAATTGCTCATGCATTTGAATTTTAGTATAAAAAATTAGAGTATAACTGGAAGACAATGATACACACCAAGCTCATACAACTGTAACCCTGGGAAGCAGCATATGATAATCCTTAGTTGAAATATTTTCAAGCTGGCTTCAATTTAGTGAAAATGTTTTTATCACTTAAAGTATCTGACATGCTATTTTACATGGGATGCAACTACTTTGAAACCTTCATGATTCTAGAAACATTGATATTATTATTATTATCACTAGTGCTAGTCATAGTAGCACATCTAGTAGAAAGTTTCTTGAGAACCCACAAGTCAAAACTACTTGAACCATTGTCAGCCTTCTTATATGATGCTCATATTGGGAAGTAGTAAATATTATAATGCTCTATTTACTTTCTCTGGTTATCTTCTATATCTAGTTCCTTTTTCCATCATGTCACTCATTTGGGAATTATGCAGGTGGTCGTCTTCGACATGCTTTCATTGGCCTTGGGTTTAGAGAAAGGCCGGAAGCTTATGACTTCCAGGCAGCCCTGCATGACCATATGAAGTATCCTCAAATTCATCTATATGAAGTTTTACCATTTCCTTCTGTCATATGCTGCATATTCTACCAGTCTTGAGCACTTAGTATAAATTAATATTGTGATGCATGTTTCCCAGCTCTAAGACTTGTTTTCACAGATGTGTCCTCTTAAATTGTTGAAAAGATATCTGAACAAAAAGAAAACAGCTGAAGAGATGGAACAGCATTACCAGAAAGCTTCATCTGTGGATTACAGTTTAAAAGATGGGGAGACTCTAGTTCTACAAATAAAGAATGTAAGTTCACTAGCATCCCTTTGTCAGCTATCCTTACATTGCAAACTGTCCATGAGCGTTTTAATAGAACTTAACCCTTGCTGGTGTAACAGAAAAGTGGGCATGGGGTGAAGTCCAAGTTTTTTGAGCAGCAGAGTATGAACAATCTCTCACTGGAAGAAAAGACCAACCAAAAAGAGCCAATTTGTATCAAACCCCCGCCACCTCCACCAGGACCACTTTCACCTGCTGGTAAGGGCCCAAATTCCCCATCAAACTGGGTACCAAATTTCAACCTGGAGGGAACTTCCAAAGATGAGGCCCAAGACTCCATAAGAGAATCAAAAGAACCACCTTCTCTTGAAAAGCAAAGCCCCCAAGATACACCAGATGATGACTTCGGGGATTTTCAAACAGCAGGATAGTTTGATTTTGTTTATGTATACACTCAAATGCCTGAATTTTTTTAGTTTCTGTTTTTCTAAATGGTTTGATGTATGTGGTGGTGGTTGCAGTTGTATCAGTATCCCCAATGAAAATTTCCCTTTTTCTGCTACATACAATGAGCTCTAATGTGCTGCTACAGAGGATAAGGAAAACTTACCACCTCACTTCTTCAAACAATTTCTCATACTGCACTAATTATATTGAAATTAAGGGGGTGTGTGGTACACGGGAGTAGGGAGTGAGGATAGACATCTCATTCATTTTCTCCCTTATTCCTATGTTTGAATAAATGTTAAGAAGACAGAAATGGAATAAAAAATTATTCAGGCAGGAATCAAATCCATCTTATAAGTCGGATTTGAATTCATCAAAAGTAGGTGGTATTCTGATTAATTAAACCCATTTGATAATATAAAATAACCTAAATTTATTATTTTACTCTCTTATCTCATTCTTCAAGCCCGATATTTATCTTCTTTGCAAAGCTAGAGATCCATTCATCATCCACTTTTCTATGACAAGTGATTCTCCCAAACTGAATCAATCAAACCTTCTATGACATTTAGAAAAAAATCAATTTATAATTTCTAGGGTTTTGGATGTTCATTTTGATTGTTGGATCCATGATTCGTCATTGTTCGTTGCAACTAGGTTCTGAAAAGTCCCCTCTATATCTCCGATTAGGTTTACCTTCTTCTCTCTTTCTTCTTCTACTTCTTTTTTTGTCTTTTTTCTTCTCTATAAATTGATTGTTTTTATTTTTTATTTTATTTTATTTTTTTATTTTATAGATTTGTGTTTGGAATCTTGTATTTGTGGATCTTGTATTTGATGTTTCTATATCTTGTATTAATGGAAATTGGAGAGGAAAATTGAAATGGTTGGAAAAAGATTTTTTGATTTCATGTGTTTGCGATATTGAAATTTTTGTTTCATACATGAATGAAGACTGTGGAGGAAAATTGAAATGGTTAGGAAAAAAAGAAAAAGAAAAAAACAAACAGAAACAAAACTTTTGGATTTCACGTGTTTGTGATATTGGAAATTTTTGTTTCATACATGAGAATATTGCCTAAAGCTATGTTGCATGCCGAGAGGACTTAGGAGGATAAGGAAAAAGCGCATAAACGAAAGTTAAAATTTTCAATCTCAAGTGTTTTGTGCTTGCCATATGATAGGAGAAAGGAGAATATGGCCTAATTCTCCATTTGGTTGCCCAGAAAATGGTTGAAATTTAGAAGAAAAACTAAAAATTTTATTCTTGGGTGTTTTTATTTGTGATGTTGAAAGTTTTTGTTTCATTGAACTGACTAGAACATGAGGATATTGCCTAATCCCCAGTTTGGTTGCTGAGAAAATGGAGGGAAGTTTGAAGAAAATATAAAATTTGCAACAATGCATGTCTTATGTTCGTGTGATTTATAGTTTTTGTTTAATTGAATTGATGAAGACAATTTAAACTTAACTTTTGAAAAATTGAAGCATCATAAAGCGAAAGATTCTAATTTTATTTATGTTTAAAAAATAAAAAATTCTTACAAGAAAATTGTCAACTCATGGCAGTTAAAATTTGTGGTAGTGTGGATCTTGCATTTGATGATTTGATCCATTTGCAGTGTGTGTTTAGAGCTGTTTAACATACTATGACCATGTACAAAAATGTCAATAGAACAGATGGTTATGTTCAACAGATTAATTTAATTTTTGCTAGATTTCCCATGCAAGAGTATTGTAATGATAAATTTGGCCTATTTGTATGTGCCCCACTTGCATTAGAAGGATATTGCTAAAGCATCACATCCTTACCTTAAACCTAGTGCCTTTTTATATTTAAATTAGTTTTTTGATTCTGTTAAGCTACTAATTTTATTAAAAGGTATGAAAATTAGTATTAGTTTGGTACAAATGAATTTGCATATATTAATTTTTCTTTGCTTATAGAAAATTAATAATGAGGTTAAAAATAGAATATTTAATCTTTTTTTGTTCCTATTAAAAACACAGAATGCTTTTTTTTCCCTCCTTTATGATTAGGACTCTTGCACAGCCATGGACCTCATTGAGATTGAAAGAAGAGAACAACTTATCTTGATTCTATATATTATAGTGAACATACTTAATATGCTTATTGCACTTTGTACGGCTACAAGGAAACGTTATTAGAGGCGAACATTGATGGAAAGACCTGCAAATAGAGAATTTTTACGAGTTGAAAATCTTAGTCGATTGATTTATGGGAGTGATATAGCATGTATGGAGCAACTTAGGATGGATAGACATGCTTTCACCACATTATGTTCTACGCTTTGTACTATTGGTAAACTAAATGATTCAAAATATGTTGATGTAGAAGAAATGGTTGCATTATTCTTGCACATCATGTAAAGAATCGAGTAATAAAATTTCGATTTTTAAGGTCTGGAGAAACTGTTAGTAGACATTTCAATGCAGTATTGAATGTGGTCATTCGCCTACAAGGAGTATTACTTGAAAAACTGGAACCAGTCTTTGAGAACTTCACAGATGAGAGATGGAAATGGTTTAAGGTATATAAATTATAAATTAAGTTTATATAGGCTTAATTAATTCATATTATAGCAAAACTAATGTTTTTATTTAAATAAAATTGTTTAGGAGCTTTAGATGGAACGTACATTAGAGTGAATGTACCTGAGGGAGACAAGCTTAGATATCGAACAAGGAAGAATGAAATTGCAACAAATGTCTTAGGTGTTTGTTCTCAAGACATGCAGTTTATTTATGTATTGCCAAGTTGGGAGAGATCGACCTCTGATTCTTGAGTGCTTTGAGATGCAGTTAGTAGGAGAAATGGATTGACGTTCCACATGGTAAATATGTGGTTTTTAGAAACAATTGATTTCTTTTTAATATATGATATATTTTTTAAAATATGTTTTGGAATATTCATTTTAGGTTATTACTATCTTGTTGATGCTGGCTATACAAATGGAAAAGGGTTTCTTGCCCCATATAGAGGGCAAAGATATCATCTCAATGATTGGAGAGAGGAACACATGCCAATAACCCATGAAGAGTTTTTCAACATGAAGCATTCTGCAACAAGAAATGTTATCAAGAGATGTTTTGGTTTGCTTAAACTACGTTGGGCTATACTTAGGAGCCTTTGTTTCTATCCAATAAAGACACAATGCAAAATCATTCTTGCTTGTTGTCTTATTAATAATCTCATTAAAAGAGAGATGCCTATGGACCCATTGGAACAAGAGTTGGATGTGCAAGACCACCAAGTTGTAGGTGAACCAATAACTACAATTGAACCATCGGATCAATGGAGCGCTTGGCGAAGAAATTTAGCAATTCAAATGTTTAATGAATGGAGGACATTATAGTATGTATTTATTTTAGGAGAAAAATTATGTTTGATGTTTTAGACTTATCATTTGCAAATTTTGAATGGTTTGTATGGATCATTACATGATGAACTAGTTTGAATTGAATTTGATAATGTTTTTCTATAGTTAAATTTGAGATATAGTTAGACATGTGTTTATTATAATTGTCTTCATATTATATTTGTTCTTAAAATATAGTTATATAATTTGATATTTTTGAAACATAGGATGGATTCTACATCAAGTGGTCAAATAAGGGGCATGGAAGAAATAAACGAGTGTGGACTCCAGTGAGGATGAAAAATTGGTTGAGTGTCTTGTTGAGTTGTGTGTTTCAGGGAAGGTAAAATATGATAGTGTGTTTAAACTAGGAGCATTTTAACAAGTGGAGAAGATGTTAGAGGAAAAGCTTCCAAACAGTAGACTTAAAGCAAGTCCACATATTGAATCGCGTGTGAAGACTTTAAAAAAACAATTCAATGCCATAATGGATATGTTAACCCATGGTAGCGGGTTTTCTTGGGACAATGCAAAGAAAATGGTTTTATGTGATTAAGATGTATTTGAAGGTTGGGTCAAGGTAAATATATTTATAATACTTCCTATCTTGTATTTTTATTCCACAACATCTTATTAATTTATTTGATACATTGATATATTCTTTTGCTTTCAATATATTATGTATTTTATATGAATTACATTTTAATGCATGATATATTCTTTCTTTTTGAGTATCTACCATTGATGCTTTTAGGAAAATAATTAGGAGTTATAGTTGGAAGTGATCATAAAAATTCAAATAGACCTTATTCTATAATTCATTTCATCAAAGGAAAGAAATGATATATATTCTTAATCATTTATCTTGTCTTCAAACCAATGTGGCATGAGATTAATATTTCTTTAAGTTAGTAACTTTTATTTTAAATATGCTAATCATTTTTTGTATATTTTATAGGGGCATAAAGATGCTAATGGTTTGAGTCTCAAACCATTTCCACATTTTGATGATCTAAGTCTTGTTTTTGGTAAAAATCGTGCTAATGGAAAAGGAGCAATGTTAGCTGCTGATATTTTGGAAGAGTTAGATCAAGGTGAAGCAAACAATGACATTGGAGTTGATGACTTAGAAGCTGAAGTCGATGCCTCTCATACTAATACAGTTGCATCCACTCCAAGTAGAATGGAATGTTCATCACAATCTCGTAGGAAAAGAGCAAAGAATGATGACACAACTTTAATTAATGTGATGACAAGAACATGTAATACATTAGAGAGCCTTGTTGGTAACTTCACTCAAGAGGAAAGGGAAAATAGAGTGGTTGGTGAATTGGAGAAACTTCCTAATCTTAATAGGTTGGACATATTGAAGTTAAGTCAAATTATTATGAATGACCCGATGAAAGTCAAACTTTTGTTCAATTTAAATGGAGAAACTTTTGTTAAACTTTGACAATTTATGTGTTCTTATATTTTTTTCTCCTTTTTTTTTCTTTGTAAAATATAATTCTATAGCTTTTTTTGCATGACAAATTATTTTAAATTTTGATAAAAGAAAAAACCAATATTTAAATTTTTTAAGGTTATGGATTTTATCGGATATGATACTTATTGAAAATTAGAATGAAATTTGAATTCTTTTATTTACTCTTTTGGAAATAGGAAAAACATTTGCTAGCTTTGAGAATTTAATATATATATATATATATATACATTATTTTTTTTTTGGTAAAATATAATTTTATAACTACTTAAGCATGATAAATTATTCAAATTTTTAATAAAAATAATAATTGAATATTTGTACATTAGGGTTATATGATTTTTTATGGTTATTTTTTTATTTATTGAGTATATATATATTTTTTAGTCTTATTATTTAATAACAAAAAAACTCTCAAAATTTATTTTTTAAAAAAATTATTTTAAATTATATGTAAAGATATTATTGTAAATTTATTTCTTTTTCATTTCCATTCCTATTATTATCAAACATTGAAATGGAAACAAATAATCATTCCAATCTTGTATTCCTAAGTTTATCCAAATGCTATAAATTGAATCATCAAATTCATTTCTATCCACTAAGAAATAGGAATGGTAACAAAATATTCATTTCCATTTCCTATTTCAACGTACCAAACACACCCTAAATGTGTTGTATTTCTGTTAAGTCTTATTTATGAAAAATTGTTTTAAATATTGAAAACCGGAGTGGTTGCCAAGGATTGTGATTTTCTTTCAATTTATTTAAAATAAATAATTCTTCAATCAATCATATCTCAAAGTGTTGCAAAAATCGGGGGGTTTGTTTTTAAAAACAATTCTGAAAAATAGTTTTTGAGAACTATTTTTGAAAACCGTTTTATAATGGTTTGTTGATTAAAAGTGTTGCAAAAAGAAAGTACTAGAAATGTAAGGGATTGTTTTAAAAAACGGTTCTGAAAAATAATTTTTAAAAACTGTTTTATAATATTAAAAGTGTGTTTTCATTTAAAATATTTTTAATCTGTTTTAAATATTTTTAAATATGTTATAAAAATAATTTTTATGTCTATTATTTTATTTTTAATTAATTCTATGTGTTTGTATAATTAATTTTTAAAACAATTCTTGTAAAATTAGTGAAAACAACAGAAAATATTATTTTAAATGTTTTATGAAAATACCGTATTTTTTGTTTTTAAAAACGAAAAACCTTTTTGGTTGTCAACGTGTTTTTTTTTGAATAACAGAAAATTATTCTAAAAAATAATTATCAAACAAATTCTTAATTTAATCTTTTTAACCATTATTATAATTTTAAGTTTTTAAATTTTTAAGAATTTAAAACCCTGTAGATGTTTTATTGAACCTAATCCTCTATACCATTAATTAGTCTCGATCATGAATCAACCATCATTTCATTTAACATCATGATTTTTCATTTTTCCAATATATATATATATATATATATATATATATATATAATGCCATAAATATGGAGTAGGGACATTACAAAAAGATAAGATTAAGAGGTGATGTGTGCCAAATTTTGTTTCCACTCTTATTTAAACTTTATCATAAATTTGGACAATTGAGATAGGAAGTAGGAACCCACAATATATCAATTTTGTTCATTTTCCCCTCTTGGTTTCATATTTAAGTTATTAAATTTTTTTTTTGAAATACATAATATTTTATTAGTGCTACCAGCATTATTATTTCATATTTAAATATCTTTCTTAATTCCAATATTAATATATTGAATTAATCCGTGATTAAAGAAAAAGAAAATCAGAATTTGATAATTGAGTGGGAAAGGTGGTGGGCCCATCCAATCATCCATGCATTAGATGTTAATTAAATGAATAAGGTCAATGCAAGTCATATTAGATCCTTCTCTCTTACTTTTTATTTTTTTATTTTTTATTTGGATATGACTCATTTTCGTATAAAATAATTAAATTAATATATGAAATTCAACTAAAATAATATATTTTACGTAATACATAAATTGTATTTAATAATTCAACTTAATAACTTCACTATCTTCATTTTATATTTTTACCTTTATTTGTTCTAATTATCTTCATGATTTCTTTTAAATTATAATTTATGAGAATAAATATGTCAATTTGATGATTTATAATAAATTTTAAATTTATTTTATAAAACAACCTTAAGTAGTAAAATTTTTTAAGTAAATATAATTTAACCTAAAATCAATTTAAATCATTAAATAATAACTATTAAGTTTTATCAAACACTTTTTTAATAAATTATTGAATAAAAATATGTGTCAAAATTTGCTAAAATTTGATACTTTTATTTTATTTTTTTCGATAAATTTAGAAGTAAATAATTTAGGAATTCAGGAAATTAGAAATAAAAACAGATGAATGTTGGTTTTGGAAATAAGTAATTAGAAAGCAAAGGAATTTAAAGAATTTAACAATGGGTGAATGAATTACAGCGTGAATTTTTTTATTTGATGATGTGGCAAATTCATAGCCATCAATTTAGTGAATTGGAAATTGACATCCGTACTGGCATATATGATCGACCGTGATCCATGCATCGTTGGAAGAATTGGAGCTGGACCTCAACGATATGAGTTGTACCCAACCACACCTCCTCCATCGTCACAGCCGTCACAGGCTTGTGAAGTTAGAGTTCTGCTATCCTCGTTGCCACACGTGTTGTATCGCACGTGTCAACCTACCACCAGAAGAGAGTTGTGTATATGGGTCTCTATAATCTCAGTGCTTCTGGCTTTCCTGGTTTGTTTCCTTTTGGGTCTTTTTTTTTTTATTTCTTTCCAAAGCTAACCCAAGTTGGGTCTTTTTATGATCCTCTCGTTTTCAAAATTGTGGCTTCTGGGTACACTGGTAAGCGCCTCATCTTCATATTCTGCACAAAAAATTCAAAATTTGCCACGGTTGTTGTAATAGTTTTTCAATGATTTATGATGGGTTTTTGATTCTTTCGTCTTATCTGCCTCTGTCCAGTGTTTGATCAACAATTTAATATCTTTTTCATGAAATTTAGGAATGATGAAAAGGTATTCTTTTTGTTCTTAAACTGTTCCTATTGTGATAATCTTGATGATTGAGTAAATGAGTGGTTGAAAAAGCTAGTGCTGGCATGTCTGTTTCCGTGTTTGGTTACTTGGGTGTTTGTAAAATCCCTGGAGTTTGGGGTGAATTTGTTTAGTTTATAGGTTATATTCGATCAACTACTTGAAGGGTTTGAAGAGTTTGACATACATTTTTAATTGCGTTATAGGTTTAGCCAAGTCGACCCAATTGGGAATTTGGGTTTTGAGAGGTTGATTAGTGGGAAAAACGTGTTTCCTTTTCCCTGGGTCTGTGCTTTCTTTTTTCTTTTTAATTTCTCCCTGAAAATTTTACCTTTTGCTCCTTTTTTATGGATCAAGAGTGAGGATCATTGAGCTCTAGGACTTAGCAGTTCTTATGTATATAATGGATTAGGAGTCAGGATCATTAAGCTCTAGAGCTCGGCAGTTCTTTTGTTCATGAAAAAGTGAGGCTGTCAAATTCTTTTTCTTCTTCTTCTTCTAGGAATGGGAGGCTATTGAATGCCTCCACACATTCAAATGCATTCAGATAGCCTCACATATGCATATGCATATGCATTCAGATTGCCCTGCAATTTTTCTCAGTGTCTCACTTGTAAACCTCAAGTATATATGGATAAGCTCTTTGTAGGGCACGGCTTATGGTTTTTGTATTCCCGCACTTCTTTTGGGTTTTTGGTTGCTCTGTATACATTGTGTATACTCCTTTTTTATTCTAATATACTTACACTTATCAAAAAAAAAAAAAAAAAAAACCTCAAGTATATATGTTAGTGTTCCCTTGTAAACCTTGAGTCTATGTCTCTGTATTCACTCGTAAAGCTTGAGTATTTCGTCACTCTAAGGCCAATTGTGGAGCAGTGCTACTGCTGCGAATGCATCAAGCATCTAAACTTATGTGTCAAAGTCTCATTTGTAAACCTCAGGTGTTTTCTCAATCTTAGACCAACTGTGGAGTAGTTAAATGTATCTTGACACACATTTGGTGCCCTTGAAAAATGTCTTTCTTGTTTTGTATGTCATTGTGTAGCCTCTTGAGTTGGTCAATGCTAGGTTTTTATTATATATTTTAATGTAGGGGAGGTTTTGCATGATTTGTAGGTTGCACAATCTTGTACATTTGTTCATCTCAGAAACTATTTGCATGGGGAATTGAGACCATGCTAGAGGATTTTTCAATTTGGATGGAATTTTTTGTTTCTTGTTTCTGGATTTTGAGGGGTATAAAGATAGTTGGACCCATGCTGGTTTCATTGGATGCAATCATGGGAGGTATTGGAGTAAGTGGGTTAAAGCTGGTTACCCAATCCTTGATTATCTGATATTTTTATCAACATGGTTCTTGAGTTTGGTATTCTGGGTTGGCACTGTGTTTTACTGTACTTGTGGTTGTAACCACAACTATCTGCAGATACAAGAAAAGAATTTCTCTAAATTTAGTCCTATCTAAGCAAAGATATCCTGTCAGATTTCAAATTAAAGTATCCTTATGATATAAATGATATCAGACCTTGCTTGTTTAATTCACCGCTTTAGCAATTGCCTTTTTAGGTTGGCAATTTGGTTGGCCAGCTATGCCTCTTGAGCATTTCTACATATTGTTCTTACTTGTCTATCATGTGTGGGTTGTCACTGTATGAACATAATTGCTGTATCTGAATATGATGAGATTTTAAGAATCCTTTTTGAGCTACTGTGTAACCTTGGTTAAATTGTTGATGCTTCTTTCTCTTACTAGGAGGATCTTTTAGTGAAACAGCGGAGTGCAAATTTGTTCATGACTGAATTTTTTGGAACTTCTGCAGATGAATAGCACTTTCTTGGAGTAGGAAGAATTCTCACAAAAGCAGTTTATAGTCACTATGGATTTCAAAGGTATAACCTGGGTTGGGAATATGTACCAGAAGTTTGAAACTATTTGCTTGGAAGTGGAAGATATTATGTATCAGGTATGCTTTTTAGTGATAAAAAAAAAAATTATGTAAATGCCTTATTCATAGATAACTTAAACTGTAACCTGTAGTATGGGTTCTCACCATATTCCTTTTAAGTTGCTAAGGGGTTTTTGAAGACTCAGTCCCTTAAACTTCCCATTCAGGGAGGATTGTAGGTTCCTCTGACATGACAGATTAGTTCCATTATCATTTATCTGTTTAGTTGGCCGACTTATTTTATTACTCCCTGTTCATAAGCTCTTATCAAGGTGGAAACTTTTGTAACTTACAATTTGATTTTCGTGGACAGGACACTGTTAAATACTTTGAAAATCATGTTAAGTATGTTGAAGATCAGGTGGAAACAGTTGGTGAAAGTGTTAAAAAGTTCTGTTCAGAAATTGTGCAAGATTTGCTGCTTCCTGATTCTTTGGAAGTGACAGATTCTAACCTGTCCCTGGACCAACATGATAATGTCAAGTTGTGTAAAAAGCCAAAAGTTGGTATCAAGGAAGAGGCAAAAGTTGGTATCAAGGAAGAGGCAAAAGTTGGCATCAAGGAAGAGGCAAAAGTTAGCATCAAGGAGGAATTCATAAAGTTTGATATTGATCGATTGACCGAGCATTCTGAAATTGCTGATCTAAATGAGGATGTGGAGCACAAATCATCTTTCACTGGGCTGCATGGTGTAAATAACTTATTCCAATCATATTCTGGGAATTCAGTTAGAGGGGCATGCTCTGACTTGCATTTGGTGCAAAATGATGATGGGGTCATGTGCAAGAATCTAGATGCTGGTATCAAACGAAATCCTGTAAAGGTGAGTCAGTTTCCAATTGAGGTGTCAGGGGTAATCACTCCTATGTCAGGTGATGTAAGCAGACTGCCATCATCCCTGAATGAAAATTGTGAAAACAAGTGTAATCAGATGGCTATAACTTCGCCCCCAGCTTCAGTTGAGATTACAGAGTGCAACTTGGAAGGAGCAATTTGTAATGAGATTGCTGATGTGACTGCTATTTCAGTTGATCTTCCATCAGTTCCTTTAGTTGAATCCATTGGGAAGGAAGGGAGGGAGATGGTGTTTTCTTCCAGAGGTGGCTTATCATCAGAATTAAATGGTGACCATTTCCTCAGTCCTTGTCATTTTCTATTTCTTTTTGCCTCACTTTCTCCATCCTTCTCCTGACTCACTGCATTAACAGCTGGAAACATCCCCATGGACAATGGGGTGGGTTCTCTGATTGGGTCCTTCAGGGATATTCAACACAATGAAACTGCAGAAAAGGAGGACCTTTTGTCCCATTCAGGTGTTCTATCTCATTTGAATGAATGTTAAATTTCCATTTCTTTTTATTAATGTGATTGGAAGTATAAGCTTGTTAAGATTGCTATATTGTGATCCTGTTGGGCAATCATGCGTAAAAATAGTGAATGATGCTTATGACCTGCTTTTTGGGGAAAAAAAAGGCTTGTTATGGTAAATAGCTGAAGTCAATTATTTATTTTTTCAATATTGGAGAAGTACAGATTATTTCATTCTATTTTTAAAAAATCAATTTATCAAATTTTGCTTTCTCAACAAGCAGTAGAATAGTGATGTGATTTTTCTTGCTGCTTTAGTTGCCTTTATGGTTTTTTCCCATGTGAGATAACTTCTTGCCGCATTTTTCATGTTTGTCAATGGTATTTTTGTTCACATAAAGATGTAGATTTTGCATGGTGGTTCTTTAAATTCCTATGTTTTTATGGTTGGTCAACCAATGTTGTTTGAGATTTTCAGAACTTTAAAAGGACACCATGCACATTATTATGCAGAAAATTTTAAATTATCTGACAGCTTAATTTTGTTTCATAGAACCTCAAATCATACATTGTCTTTAATAAATGCATCATTTTCTTTAAATTGGCCATCGATTTCATTCTTGGCTTTCAATACTGGCTGAAATCATGAGATATTTTTGTATTCTTCTTTATGAAAAGTTGGACAATCATTATACGATTGCATGAGAATTAACCGGTTGCTTGGGATCAAATAGAACTTCCCCTAGCAGCTTTATAGAAGCTTATATTACACCTAACAAATGGTGTGGGAATCATTTCAAGTGTTGTTGGCTCATGATTAAGGACAATGCTTGAACGTTCTTTAGAATTGAATCTTTTGATCATAGTGTTTGAAAGTACTATACCATCTTGTGATTGGAGTATCTCAACAGATGAAGCTGTTACCATCGGTTGTACTTCCTCTGTTCATTGAGTCCCCTTTGGGTATACTTCAATGCAATTTTTCCCCTCCATGCTTACAAGCGAGGAAAAAATAGTAAGTCCAATAAAAGAAAAAAAAAATCTGAAAATGTTTAGACTTGCAAATGAAACACTCAGACCGGGGATGAATCCTTTGAATGTCCTACAAAGACATAAAGCAATTGAATGAGTTTATTCCAGGGAATGCCTGAAGTTTAGCGTATGTAAATGCTTCTCATAAGCATTATCAACTTTTTTTCTTTCAATCTGTACTGGTCCTAGTATTTGCATTTTGTTAAATTCTCAGACACTCTCTCTCATCCATATCGGTGATGCTGTTCATATATGCATATTGGTACTGCATGCAATTCTTTGTAATGTTGTATATTTTTAATCCTTGGTTATGTTTATTAAGTCGGATAAATTTTACAGGGTGATCAGAGATGTATTTACTGATATCAAGAACAATACACTTGTGTTGTTGATAAGCAGATTGTTAAGTTTTACACATTGTCCTATATATTTAAATACAGCATTTATCTTCATCCAGAAGTACCATAATTTTTATATGCACTGATGTAAGTAAAATTTTGCAAAAGGATCAGATGGCTGGAATATAGATGCTATTGAGATCAATGATGTTATTGAGCAAGGAATTGAAACCACCAAAGACTTGCTTGATAAGATGAAGCTTGAGGATGCGTGTGTTATGGTGGATGGTGACGAACTTCATGTTGTTTCTCACAGGGAAGGCAAAGTCTGGCTTGTCAAGGTGCTCTCTCTCTCTCTCTCTCTCTCTCTCTCTCTCTCTCTCCCTCCCCCCAATTAACGGTGTCATTAACTGAATATCATTCGTTTTCAGAAAAAGCTTCGTAATGCTTTTTATTCAAAGAGGAGATTAGCCAGAAAGGAGTATGAGCGGCTTGCTGTCTGGCATAGAGTCATTGATTCAGAATCCAACCAGCCTGGTGCTGAGAGTTTGACACCAAGTCCTAGTACAGACTCAGACAAAAGAACATCTCCAGATGATGATTTCTGCCAATCTGAGTGGGAGCTTCTCTAAATACCCCACCATCACAAGCTTACTGTAAATAACTTATCTTAGACAATATGCTACTGCAGCTACTGCAGTTGAAGTTCTTGGAGAAGCTGGGCTGGGGCATTAATAATAGCAGGCAAAGTTTGCCCCATCCAATAGAACATTAGAGAAGATGGGCCTGGTCATTAATAATGGCAGCCTAAGTTATCCTATATAACGTTAAGAGTACAGTGATAAAATGGTTAAGAAAGAAACCAAACCCACCATCTCTAGCTATGAAACTAGCAAATAATTTATAAATTGCATTGTCCTCTGTGTGGAGGGGTGTTCAGTTCTATTACTGCGTTTACACACACTACATACAAGTGACAGTTCCATCTTCTATTTCAACTTCATTTTATCGTATGCCTGGATATATGATTTAGTGCTTATTCCTCTTGAGCTAGCTAATAATGAATATCTTTTTTTGCATATTTTCACCTTCATTTAAATTTTAATGGAAATTCGTGCAGGAAATTTTAGGGTGGTACATTGTTGGCAAAGGCCCCCATAAATATAAGGGAGTAAATAGTGTAATTTGAACACATTTTTCAGCCTGGGACATGTTTTCTGAATCAACACGTCTTATGATCTTACCCTCTACCATAATTACAGTTATTTAAGTAGAAAGAAACTAACACCTGCTCAAAGGGTCACTGGAAAAAGACCAAACAGTCTGTCAAGAATCAGAAATGTGTCCTGAGGTGTCAAACACCAAGGATGCATACAATAGACCGTTCCATGTATCCGGCAGCCCTGGCAGGCACCAGTGGCTACAATCAGGATGAAACTCTTTTCGCTGTTGTCGCTCCTCTTGCTTTCTGGAATAGATTGATGGATGGGCATCTCTTCGGTACTCAGATAGATTGGTGATGTTCAAGTATCGCACTGGGTTTTTCATTGCTTTGATTGTTCCCTCAATGATCTCAGTCAGGGACTTGGGGAATGATGCTGCATCGGATTCATCCAAGATGGGCTGAGTTTCATTGTAGCATTGCTTCCCGGTGTGGGAGGGTGAAATGCTCCGGAAGAATACTCTTGTTTTATTCCTATCCAATTTATGCCTGATCCAACGTGCCCAGGTCTTCATGGCTATATCTAATGCTGATTCTATCTCCATTTCCTCCACCAATTTTCCCCTGTATTGAAACAAGTCCCACCTGCAAATTTCTCTCATCAAAATCCTATTCATGAACTACTCACATTGTCGTTATAATTCACATTATACCCAGCAAACTTACGCTCTCAACTTTCCTTGATGCGCCCACCAGTGCCCAGTGTTGAACACCATAATGTCCGCGCCTCGCCACAGCCGGGCTGAGCTTGAAAGTTTATCAAGCCTCAGTACTCTAGTGCCATTTTCCTTTTTGACATCTAGCTGCACTAGAAATGGGCTCCAGTAGAACTCCACGGAACAGTTGTAGTCCTGTAGCAATAGTTAAAAGTCTGTCAACGCTTCGAACTCCTAAAACACTGGTTATGGGTCCACATAAAAAGTGAAGCTCCATGAAGAATAATACCAATATTCATGGAGAAAAGATGGAGTAGAAGAAAAGAAAACATGCGAGTACTATATCAAACTGATCCCTTGCCTTTGCTCTGAAGACCTTGTAGACACTGCTCCGAGTTTCAATATAGGCTCGTGA
Source organism: Vitis riparia (assembly GCF_004353265.1). Lineage (NCBI taxonomy): Eukaryota > Viridiplantae > Streptophyta > Magnoliopsida > Vitales > Vitaceae > Vitis > Vitis riparia. Next base: position 20,141,667 of record NC_048442.1, on the reverse strand, counting down.
AGGAGGAACAGCAGAATAAAGAAGGCAAGCAAGCGATTCCCACTGGTTTCTATTGAGGGAGTCTCCGACTATAATCACTCTCTTCCCTCTAAGCCTCTCCAGCATGTCTGTGGCATTAAACCTTAAAAGCCAACCATGTCAACTACACTAATATGAATGAGAACATACTTAAAAAATAAACCTTCTCTCAGCTTAAGTACCTTGGAATCTCACAGCCTTTTGCTCTCCAACTCCATTTCTCATAGTCAGTATCTGATCTCCCGTTCCTTCTGCAGCTTACTTGATCACTGAGGAATGGACACTGGGGTCCTTCATAGAAGGGCCTCGCCCTTGAGTCGTAAACCCATTGCCCATCGAAGATGTTGCACCTGTCTTCGTTGTGGTTCACTGCTTTCGGCCTGAACACAATGAGCGTAGATGCTGCAGAGAACTCAATGCTTGGGGTGGGAAACTGATTGAAAGATGTTATGGATATTGCTGGGTTTTGAAGAGCTGAAAGGTTGGCGCTGTTGGAGAACTCAATGCTTGGGGTGGGAAACTGATTGAAAGATGTTATGGATATTGCTGGGTTTTGAAGAGCTGAAAGGTTGGCGCTGTTGCGACTCTGATTGAGGCACAGCACTAGAATGATGCAGCCTATGAAGCTTGCACATATACAAAGCTTCCATCTCTCAATGATGGTGGTGTCCATCTCTATGCCTTCTTTTGCTTCCTGTCAATGGGTTGAGCAGAGACTTGCAGTTTGTCAAGTGGGTTTAGAAGGAGTTTAGGCCAACTATAAATCATCTAAGCATTGTGAGCCTTGTTGCTGTCAACTGACTGAAATGCCCTTTCATATTTTTTATGAACAGAGAAAATACGATGATATACAGATAATGAGGCTAGAAAATAAATATGGATCAGAAAAGGAAGAAGAAAAGACAGACAAATCAACATTCTTTTAGTTTCCTTCAAATATAATATTTCTTATAGGCTACTCTACTTGGGACCTTGAGCTTCGTGACGTGGGATGGGAGAGGAGGCTTCATCATGATTCATGGCCAAAAGTCCTTGTCATTACGTGCCAAAAATCAAGTTAACACTTAAGTTTATGATTGCCATGGACCCCCATAACCCAAATTGAATGGCATCACTGGTAAGTGTGATTGTGGAATTTATGATGCATTTAATTTCAATAAACCCAACCATTATCAAGAAAAAGGCCAGAATGTTAGAAATTTGAGGGCATTATTGGGGTTTGGTTACTGAATTGGGGGTAGATTTGGAAACATCTGGGGCATTTGTGGTCATACAAACACCATCCCTAATGCACTTGAAAAGTATGCAGACCCCTTTTGTGGTGATGCAGGGGTAGCAGCTAGTACATGATGGATTAGGTAAGCTTAGCCACTTAAGTTTTAAAGTTTTCTACATTTGGTGGGCAGTAGTTCAACCAAAACAACTTTAGGATCATTAAGTTTCAATTTTCTACTGTATGGGAGAGGACTTTCTGTTTGGATGGCTAGAAACTGCACTATCCATTGTAGTTCTGTCGTTTGATACTTGATAATGACTTGGGACCTCTAACCACGTATCAACTTTCAAGTGCCCATGTGGGAGGTTTCTATTGATCCATCTTTAAACCAGGTTGTGGTAGAATAGCTGGAATTACATTAATCTTTTCGAGTTTTATATTTGATTGTGACATGAAACCGGCTGCCACTCAAATGTTTTCGAGCCCTTTCTATTATTTTCATTTTGTTAGGGTTTTAATTCAACATTGGATGTTCTTGTTCTACCACTTAACAATTTAAATGGTTTTAATTCATCTAGAATTAACAAGTGTTCATATTCCATTCCTTAACAATTTAAATGGTTTTAACTCGATTAGAGTTGAATGACGTCCTTGTTTCATTATCTAACAATTTAAACTTTCGAGTTGAATTGATAATTTGGTAAGTGATTAAGACCCTAATTTTAAGGAGTTTATTATTTTAAATATGCAATTATTTTATTTCTTTTAATCAAAGAACGCCAAATCGTCCAACAATAAACCAATGGTGGGCTAATACGGGACACTATATATTTACCATACATTAGGGTAACATCACTTTCGTTGGATCTTGCTCCCCTAAATAAGTCTTTGCATTAAATTTTTGGTTCCTTGACCCTTTCAACAAAATTATAATACAAAGTTTAGTCAAATGATAAATGAGCTCAACCCTTCAACGTTACTCCATAATACTAAGGTACCCATCATGCAGTGATTGATTTCAAAGCTTTGGATTCTTCCATTACTGTCTGGTACAGTGGTACCGCCTTTGGGTAGTTGGGTTTTGCCCTATTAGCTCCATATTATTGTCTCCAATTAAAGTTTGCTTATTTTTAAAAAAGCATGTTTTTAAGCCCCACCATCCCACCTTAATGCCCTGATAATTGTTGCGTGTGAGAGAGGTTCAAGCAAACTCGAGAAGATAAGAAATTAAGTAATGGTTTGAACTTTGAAGCCTGTGAGTCTTGTGACCTTAAATTGTTAGATTCCTCTGTAACCTACCCAATCAATTGAAAACTTTGATCTGTGAGAAGGGTTTAAGAACATTTTTTATCTATAGTTGTGGATTACTTGCTAATGATGATTTCATCTTCTCATCACCCTCATCAACACAGAATGAGTCCTCAATTTCTGGGGTTTGGATGCTGTGAAGGGTTGATGCTATTTCTGTGAGTGGTGGCAGATAGCATGATTATAACCATGATAACATTCCCATATTTTCAAGCACCATTAATGTAATGGGTACACTCGTTTTCTGCAAAACTTTCCAATTATGATGAAGAAACAAACAGCCAAGAGGACCACAGTGTCCTTGCAGTTTCTCTTGTTTGATTTAGTGCTGCAGGCTGCAGATTTTCCACAGCAAAGGAAAGGTGATATGTACATATGGGGAAATACATGGTCTGTAAAAAGTAAAAAATGAGACAAGTTGCTTTTTACACATGCAGGTGAGTAAGGTCTTTTATGGGAGTGATGTACTGTTGGTTATACCATGAGCAGGTGGTGGGGAGTGGATCAGACTCTGGACATGGAAGTTGTGTTTACTAGACCAAAAGCTGCCACTGCAGAATTGACTTTAATCATGCCCCCCACTTCTCATGGGCATATGAAAAATTTAAAATTCACCTTTGAAATCACAAGCTCCACAATTTTAACAAATATGAAGACTTAGAGAATTTTTCGGGTTATTTTCAATACTTTTTGAAGTTTAGCAAAATACTTTTTTATTTTTTTTATTTTGAACGAAAGGATAGAAAAGTGAAAATAACAAATCAAAGAGTATAAGATGGGTATTTAATGAATTTTCAGATCATTGGATTTAGTTAAAACCTAAGCAAAAACGAATGAAATTAACTCATTTTGTTAAAATATATATGACTTGTATTTGATTTGTATCTAGTTATGATATGGTATTAGTATATATTAAAAAGTATGATCAATAACAATGTCTCGTATATGATTTAATTTATTGTTTTGTTTTTAATTTGTAACTCATTGCTTTGTATCATGCTGTGTTTTGATAATTGTTGTTTATATTTGCCATAATTTATTATACTTGATTCGTATATTTGTATCCTTACCAATGGACTAATTTCCATTATACATATTTAATGGATGAGATTGCAAATTTCACACGTATCGAAGGAGCACCCTAAAAAATTATTATAATTATTAATATTTGAATGAAAATCCTTAATAAAATTTTTTCTAAATATATTTTTGAAAATTTTCTTACTGTTTTTTCATACTTATTTTAGGTAACAATTTTAAATATTTTCCTTGGTAATTTGTATTTGACTATTTGTGTAATTGACTTTGATTTACTAAATTTATACTTACCTTTGCAAAATTTATTTGATTGTATTATTTGGAGAGTGGTTTTGAAAATGTGTTTTCTCCTGGTATTGACAAATTTTTGAATAGCTTGTAATATGATTTCAAGACAATTATTTAGTAGATGATTTTTTTTTCAATTTTTTTTAGTATAATATATAAATTATCAAAAATGTTTTGAAAGTAATTTTTTTGGTTTATATCCAAATACTAATGGAACATCTATAAAAATGTTTTTGGGTTAATTTTTTGAGAAAAAATTAACTGATGTGACATGGTTGATTTTTATTTGAATCAATACCTAATCAAATCAAGCTTGATTAAGACCGGATTGGTTAGGTTTAAATGATTGAAAATCAAATCAATAAGGTAAGACTTTAAAATTCTCAATCAGTATACCTTTATGGTTATTGAAAATTGACAAATTGATATGATTAATTTTGATTGATTTATCTATTTTTTTTTTCAATTTTACTACTATGTTTTTCAATTTGGTTGATATGAAATATTTTATTTCAAAATTTCAATTTCAAGATGTTGTTTTTAGAACCGAAATAAAGCAAAAATATTTCCAAATACATGCACCTAAGTTTTTATGCCAAATTAACTTTTGCGATCATATTTTTGAAAAAAACAGCCAAAAAAAAACAAAAAATTGTTTAAGAAATTTACAGTTTAAATTTTTTAAACTATCTTTTCCAATTATTTTAATTTTTGAAATTTAATGAGAAAATGAACATGATGAAACCTTAACCTAAAAATTGATGAGACAATTTTTTTAAAGGTTCTTACCCACATTTAAATTAATAACACTCACAAAAAAAAAAAAAAAATCCTTTTCCAAATCTGGAATGGAATAAAAATTAAATGAAATGATGCTACACAAATCACCACTTTTATTAATTCATACAACAAATAGTGAAGGGATGAAATAAAAGTGATTTATTAAATGTAAATAATTACTTATTTGATAAGATAAAATGATGGTAGAAATTATGGTATGACCCATATTTTTCTACCCATTAATGTTTCATTCCTATTTTTAAAAAGGATATATATATATATATATATATATTTTTTTTTTTTTAAAAAAAAAAAAAAAAAAAAAAAAAAAATCCCCCTAGCCTGGATAAGTAATGGACAGCATAATTGCAATAAAGTGCCTTCAGTAACACATCAAAGGGGAGGAAAATATACAATAGAAACAATAATTAATGCAGACCCCTTGAGATGAAGTATAATGCTTCCTGGATATAAACCACAGTAATGATATATTAAGAACTTGCTCACTTCTAATATGAGAACATATGATTTTGACTTGAAGACCTATATATGGAGGTGGCCATAAAGATGGTGCACATAGAAGTGTTTGAAGATGCTCAAGGACTGACCATGTGGGTGGACTCTGGGGGTGATAGTCTTAATGTTGCTGGGGAGTGGGGACCTCGCATTAATGAATTTGCCTACTTCTCATAGTACAATATGACTATTTTTGCAACGACTGTCTCCTCCCATGTACATATTGTCCATTTTAACCCGATAAAATCTCATAATTTGAAAATGCATCTATATAGTTAAAAACAACCCACTACATGTATGGTGTAATGTACTTTTTCTCGTATTACAATTATTTTTCATATAAATATAATATTTTTTGTTGTGTTTTATGATATTGTGAGGTTAAATAGATAAACAATTCTTATAAGGTCAAATGAACAAAATCTCATGTTAGGGTCAAAATTTGACCTTGATACTAGTTGTAACAACTCAAAGGCCTGTTTGGTTGGTGTTTTTAAGAACTATTTTTTTGTTAATGAAAACAAAAAATTACTAAAAACTTGTTTGGTTGAGAAAGTTTTTTTTTTTTTCTTGTTTTTCGTGTTCTCAAAATGACACTTTTTAGAGAACAAAAAAAATGGTATTTTGCCCTTTTTTTTTTTACTATTTATAGAACAAAAAAAGCCATAAAGAGAACATCTGTTCTCTGTCTTTATCTATTTATTTATTTATTTATAAGATTTGAGTTTTTTTTTTTTTTTTATCATGTGTTGTTAGTTTTTTTATTTTTCCTATTTATATTTTCCTGCTTGGATGCTGAGAAAAGTGGAGAACGAGAATGAAAATTAAAAAAAAAAAAATTCCTGATTTTTCCCGTTTCTCAGTTTTGATTTTTCTTGAGTTGTTTTGTTAAAAAAAAAAAAACAAAAACCTTGCTTAAGGACATGGAAGAGAAAGAAAATGAGTTGTTTTGAGAGGGTTTTGTAGGTGACTTTTTCTCAATTTTGAAAAAGATGATTTTACGAATGAAAGTGAGGGTAGTCATTTGTAAATAAAGTAATAATATTGGGTAAACATTTTTCTCAATAGTGGAATAAGCAAAGATATTTTGAAGGGACATGGTTGGTAAAAAAAAAAATTTATACATAAAGTGCAAATTTCAAAACATATTAGGTGGTAAAATCTATTGGTCAACCCAAACAAAACACCATCTTCCTTGCATCTTCTGTCCTTTTTTTATTTTAATTTTTTTTTATTTATAAGATTTGAGCCTTTTTTTTATATTTTATTTTATCATGTGTTGTTAGTTTTTTTATTTTTCCTGTTTATATTTTCCTGCTTGGATGCTGAGAAAAGTGGGGAACGAGAATGAAAAAAAAAAAAACAAAATTCTTGATTTTTCCCGTTTCTCAGTTTTGATTTTTCTTGAGTTGTTTTGTTAAAAAAAAAAAAAACAAAAACCTTGCTTAAGGACATGGAAGAGAAAGAAAATGAGTTGTTTTGAGAGGGTTTTGCAGGTGACTTTTTCTCAATTTTGAAAAAGATGAGAGACGACTGAAGGTGAGGGTAGTCATTTGTAAATAAAGTAATAATATTGGGTAAACATTTTTCTCAATAGTGGAATGAGCAAAGATATTTTGTAGGGACATGGTTGGTAAAAAAAAATTCATACATAAAGTGCAACACCATCTTCCTTGCATCTTCTGTCCTTTTTTTATTTTTATTTTTATTTATTTATAAGATTTGAGCTTTTTTTTTTTTTTTTTTTTTTTTTTTTTTTTTATCATGTGTTGTTAGTTTTTTTATTTTTCCTGTTTATATTTTCCTGCTTGGATGCCGAGAAAAGTGGGGAACGAGAATGAAAATATAAAAAAAAAATTCCTAATTTTTTCCGTTTCTCAGTTTTGATTTTTCTTGAGTTGTTTTGTTAAAAAAAAAAAACACAAAAACCTTGCTTAAGGACATGGAAGAGAAATAAAATGAGTTGTTTTGAGAGGGTTTTGCAGGTGACTTTTTCTCAATTTTGAAAAAGATGAGAGACGACTGAAAGTGAGGGTAGTCATTTGTAAATAAGGTAATAATATTGGGTAAACATTTTTCTCAATAGTGGAATGAGCAAAGATATTTTGTAGGGACATGGTTGGTAAAAAAAAATTCATACATAAAGTGCAAATTTCAAAACATATTAGGTGGTAAAATCTATTGGTCAACCCAAACAAAACACCATCTTCCTTGCATCTTCTGTCCTTTTTTTATTTTTTATTTTTTTTGATTTATAAGATTTGAGTTTTTTTTTTTTTTTTTTATCATGTGTTGTTATTTTTTTATTTTTCCTATTCATATTTTCCTACTTGGATGCTGAGAAAAGTGGGGAACGAGAATGAAAATAAAAAAAAAAAATTCCTGATTTTTCCCGTTTCTCAGTTTTGATTTTTCTTGAGTTGTTTTGTTAAAAAAAAAAACAAAAACCTTGCTTAAGGACATGGAAGAGAAAGAAAATGAGTTGTTTTGAGAGGGTTTTGCAGGTGACTTTTTCTCAATTTTGAAAAAGATGAGAGACGACTGAAGGTGAGGGTAGTCATTTGTAAATAAAGTAATAATATTGGGTAAACATTTTTCTCAATAGTGGAATGAGCAAAGATATTTTGTAGGGACATGTTTGGTAAAAAAACAAATTCATACATAAAGTGTAAATTTCAAAACATATTAGGTGGTAAAATTTATTGGTCAACCCAAACAAAACACAATCTTCCTTGCATCTTCTGTCCTTTTTTTTATTTTTATTTTTATTTTATTTATAAGATTTGAGCTTTTTTTTTTTATCATGTGTTGTTAGTTTTTTTATTTTTTCTGTTTATATTTTCCTGCTTGGATGCTGAGAAAAGTGGGGAACGAGAATGAAAAAAAAAAAAAATCCTGATTTTTCCCGTTTCTCAGTTTTGATTTTTCTTGAGTTGTTTTGTTAAAAAAAAAAAAAAACAAAAACCTTGCTTAAGGACATGGAAGAGAAAGAAAATGAGTTGTTTTGAGAGGGTTTTGTAGGTGACTTTTCTCAATTTTGAAAAAGATGAGAGACGACTGAAGGTGAGGGATTACATTTGCAAAATAAGGTAATAATATTGGGTAAACATTTTTCTCAATAGTGGAATGAGCAAAGATATTTTGAAGGGACATGGTTGGTAAAAAAAAAATTCATACATAAAGTGCAAATTTCAAAACATATTAGGTGGTAAAATTTATTGGTCAACCCAAACAAAACACCATCTTCCTTGCATCTTCTGTCCTTTTTTTTATTTTTATTTTTTTTATTTATAAGATTTGAGCTTTTTTTTTTTTATCATGTGTTGTAAGTTTTTTTATTTTTTCTGTTTATATTTTCCTGCTTGGATGCTGAGAAAAGTGGGGAACAAGAATGAAAAAAAAAAAAATCCTGATTTTTCCCGTTTCTCAGTTTTGATTTTTCTTGAGTTGTTTTGTTAAAAAAAAAAAACAAAACAAAAACCTTGCTTAAGGACATGGAAGAGAAAGAAAATGAGTTGTTTTGAGAGGGTTTTGTAGGTGACTTTTCTCAATTTTGAAAAAGATGAGAGACGACTGAAGGTGAGGGTAGTTATTTGTAAATAAGGTAATAATATTGGGTAAACATTTTTCTCAATAGTGGAATGAGCAAAGATATTTTGAAGGGACATGGTTAGTAAAAAAAAATTCATACGTAAAGTGCAAATTTCAAAACATATTAGGTGGTAAAATCTATTGGTCAACCCAAACAAAACACCATCTTCCTTGCATCTTCTGACCTTTTTTTTTTTTTTTTTTTTATAAGATTTGAGCTTTTTTTTTTTTTTTTATCATTTGTTGTTAGTTTTTTTATTTTTCCTGTTTATATTTTCCTGCTTGGATGTTGAGAAAAGTGGGGAACGAGAATGAAAATAAATAAAAAAATTCCTGATTTTTCTCGTTTCTCAGTTTTGATTTTTCTTGATTTTGTTAAAAAAAAAAAAACAAAAACCTTGCTTAAGGACATGGAAGAGAAAGAAAATGAGTTGTTTTGAGAGGGTTTTGCAGGTGACTTTTTCTCAATTTTGAAAAAGATGAGAGACGACTGAAGGTGATGGTAGTCATTTGTAAACAAGGTAATAATATTGGGTAAACATTTTTCTCAATAGTGGAATGAGCAAAGATATTTTGTAGGGACATGGTTGGTAAAAAAAAAATTCATACATAAAGTGCAAATTTCAAAACATATTAGGTGGTAAAATCTATTGGTCAACCCAAACAAAACACCATCTTCAGCCGTTGGATCCCTTGGAAAGTGACCATCTCCTTCCTTGCATTTATTTTCATGTCCTATTTATTTTATTTACAAGCTTGTTAGGTGAAAATTAGTTGTAAAAATTAAATTAATTATTTAATTTTTTTTTAATTTCATCTTAATAAAATTTACTATAATTTTTAATAAAATTAAAGATTAAATCAAGAAAAAAATGTTAATAAAAATGATTTTATCATGTTTGATTTATTTTTAAAAAATATAAAAAATATTATATTTTAAAATTAATAAAATAAATAATTTTTTTTTTAATTTAAATGAACTGTGTATCTAAAAAATATTTATAAATTTATAATATAAAGTTACTTGAAGAAAACATTTTATTAATTTGAAAAAAAAAAAAACATCTTTCAAACATGTTTTTTGTTTTACTTGTTCTAAAAAACTTTTTTATTAACTCAACCAAACATTTTTTTTTTAGAACAATTTTTTTTTTCCAAAATTCAGTTCCCAAACTGTTCTAAAAACACCAAAAACTATTCTTGAAAACTATTTTCTATAATAATTTTCAAGAACAACAACCAAACATGCCCCAATTTTTCTTACATAGATATTTTTCACTCTAATGATAGTGACTCGTAAGACTTCAGAACATATTTACACAATTAAAAAGAATTTATTACATACATAACAATAGAATTTCTTTCTATATTCGATATTTGCTATTATAATTTTGCATGCTTATTATTGTGGATACATCAGTGTTTTGTTTTTTATTTTATTTGTTTTTTGTTTTCATAGTTCTCCTTGCCAATAATAGGGAGTTGTTGGGCTTTCTTGATTGTGGCAGGTGTGAAAGGCACCACCCAATTGATTAAATGTAAATTGATTTCCTTATCCGAGCAAGGGTATATCTTGATAATTGCAATACTACTAGTGAAAACCAAGGATGCAATGGCGGTGGTTTTCATGAGGGATGCCTTCAAGTTCAGTTAGTGATCTAAACTAGTTAGTTTAGATTGATAAATTTATTTGGATTTGATGCTACATACTGTTAGGTTTTACATTAGCCTTCAAGACACATGATTGTTGATGCCAGGTCAAATGAAGATAGATTCTCCCTTGGTTGTGGCGGGGAAAGTTCCTATCCAGCAACTAGAGATTGGGCTAACTTCTTTCTTGCATAAAAGATGTTTGGACAAGTTGTCCGAGCACACCCTCCGAAACCCAAGTAAGATACAAAATGGGTAAGAACCTTTAGAGAGGAGAGTAAATGGGGGAGCCTTTTTGGTCTTGCGTACCTAGGTTATGCTTCAAGAGGGCTTTTATAGTGCTCGGGGGAGAAAAACACTATAGTGTTGAGTTGGCACCTTGTCCTAAACTGCAATGATGGTTGTCTAGTAAGTGACAGAGCAATCAATGCAGTTCAAGACAGTTGGTAGCTCCGTCAGACGACATGTCATGATGCGGCTTGCCGTCGTTTCAACCTGTTGAAGGTATGAGACAGGGTGTGCCAGTCCACTGATGTAGACATAGGGATGGGAGAAGGTCCTGTCAATCACTCCTATGCAAGGAGGAAAATGTCGGGATATATCAGCGATATATTGTGTGTCGGGATACGTCAACACGATATTTTGTGGAGAAAAATCGAAGAGAAGAAAAATTGTTGAAAATCGACAAAAAATCGCCGATATATTGGCATCAGGCGATAAATTGCCGATTTAATGGAAAAAAACGGCCTAAAAGGAAGAAAATCGCCGCTATTTTGGCCGATCAACATGTTACAGTGCTCTCACTACAATAGCTAGTGTGCACTCTAAAAAATGCCTTTTTTTGTGCCGCTGAGGGGATTCGAACCCCAAACAAAAGGTTTGGGGTTTATCTCATCATATCGCCAGGGAAAGCCTGCCCTTTGTTAAATGTATTGCAATAAAAATATATATTTAAAGTCATCATGTAAAGAAAATTTTAAAAGAATATTTTAGAGACCAAATTAATTATAATTATTTTATAATTAAATACAAAAATTTCTTTTAATTGATTACCAATGATATAAAAATTATCATAATAATTTTCTTCATAGTGTTTTTAATATCATTAATAAATTAATTAAATATTAAAAAATTGTACATATATCATAATTTAATTTATATCATTTAATACAATTGAATTAAATGGATCATAATTTTAATATTAATTATATTTTAAAGTTAAACATATTATAATCAAATATCATAATATTATTATGAAATAATATTTGATGTAATTTAATAATAAATGTACACTTATAAAATTTATATTTTTATCGATGCATACGATATTATTATGAAATATGATAAATCATATTATACATATATCAAATTTTTTAATAAAACGACTTTAAAATATTTATTATATTTCTAATTATATTTTTATGAAGTTTTTCTTGTATTTTTTTTTTTTTATAAATTTTGATCAATTTTAGGTTTATCGATATTTTTTTCCAAAATATCTGCTGATATATCTCCGATGTATCCGTAAAATCGAAGTATCGATATATCCGTGATTACCGATATTTTCATCCTTAGTCCTATGTCAGATGGTCGTCGTTTCACGTATCAAGGAGGATTTGGGGGCTGGTAAGAATATGTTGTCCGCTCAATGAGCCCATACGATTCGGATAGAACGTTCCTAGGTACTTCGGTGGTTGTCCGGCATCATTGGAGGGAATGACACGCAAACCGACACGGGTACTGCCACATGGATAAACGCGTGGAGGTACACGTGGACAAGCACGTGGCTGAGGATCCCCACAATGATCATTGTTGATTAATTCACAATATGATTCAAGTATGATTGAGTTATTTGGAGCATAAAGACATAAATAAGGTATATTATAGGTTGAGATTCATAACAAGTTTGAAACCAAATTGGAAAATCCAAAATAAACAAGGAACGCTTAAGTGCCCACAATAATCGTGTGTATTAATTTTGACGGTTAGTCACATCTCCTCAAGTTGTTAAGGTATTTACTAAGGAGCATAAGAGTGCTACATCATGGATATGAAAGTGATTGTATGTGTTGACTGGTATAAGATTCTTAAAAGAAGGTAGCATATGATTGATGTAGTATCGTATATTCACACCTTCTTATTTAGTAAAGTTGCTCCATGATTAATTGACCTATAATTCTTATATTTGTTGAATTTTTGAGAGACTCTGTAGATGGTTTTTCACATATCTCATGTGTTAATTGTGAGATTGTTACCAAAAGTTTTAAACTAGCTAAAATTAAAAGCCATTGTATCCATTTAGCAAAGGGAGACTCATTAAGCCCTAATTATAAAACATTGTCATTGAGTTATAAATTTTTATAACTTGTTTTTTTTCAATTTATATCTTATTTTATATTATTTTTATAAAATCAATATTTGTATCACTAATCCTTTCTATAATAAAATTTAATATCATTTAAGTTTCAACACATATTTTAAATTTGAAACCTTTTCATTATTAATTCCTTGAAACAATAAAATCAAAATTAAGCTATTTACATTTAGTTGACAATTTTGTTTTATTTATCCTTGTTTAGGACTTTGTGTACTTTCTTGTAATTTACATTATTCTTGTAGATTCAAGATTGCTACATAACCAATCCGAGATTAAATAAGTATGGTTGAGTTAATTAAGAATAATGACATACAAGACATATTTTTTTAAGGTTCCTAAGTTACCAAAATTAATTTTTTATTTATTTATAAAATATAAGGTAAAATTGATTCCAAATCCATTAGACTTTTCTAATATATGCATATTAGAGAAGTTCTTGGCTTTTTGAGACAGATTCTCATCCTCTCAAGGGGATGAGGAGTCCATTAAGGAATACAATAGTACTGGATCTTGGATGTGAGATTATGTTTACGTTCTAAGGTGTGGGTCTCAAGGACTATTACAATAAAATTGTAAACAAAAAATAAAATAAAATTGCTCTCTTCTATCTTATAAACATATTACAATTCAAAATTAAATAATTAAGTATTCATTTAGATATATTTCTTATTTTTTATTTAAAAATAATAATAATTAATATAAAAAAGGATAATCTCTTGTACAAAAATATAGATTTATTTTATAGTTTTAAAAAATACTTTAAAAAATTTTGAAATTTGAGGTAGTGAAACTTTTTTGATACCTTTTTCAGTTTGTTTGTTTGTTTTTTTTTTTTTTTTTTTAAATAGTTTTTAAAGCCTCCAAGTATTCTTGTTTATAAAGGTTGCTGCTATTTTCTTATTTCAAAATAGAAAAAATAGAAAATATATTCAAATGCCACTATGTTAATTGATATTTAGAAAAAAAATTAAAATTTAAAATCAAAACTTAAAAAAAAATAAGAATTATTTAAAAGTAATATTTTATAAATTTAAAATATTAAATGTTAAAGGAGTTATAATGGTATTAACATGTGTAATGGGATAGCATAGCATGGACTATAAATTCCTACACAATCCAAAATCTTAACTCATTTATTAAATAGATTAAATGGATTGTTTGTTAATTCATGTATCAATGAGTTATGTTTGCATAAACTCATTCTGACAGATTACTACATAGATAGTGTTGAATTAAATTGAGTAGATTTTCAGTATTTTCTTACCTCAATTGGAATGGTTGGTACATCATAATTTTAGAAGAGGCTGATTAACTGATTGAGAGAAAAAGTATATTGGAAAAATAAGCTTCATACCATACTCCATTTCTGTTCCCACCTTTACAATCCTAGATGTTTGAGAGCTTTTTGATAAGGCTCAACATTGGGTAAGCAAGAAGCTCACCAAATTTAATAACCATCCAAGAGGTGGAAATTCTGGAGTCCAGATGTTTTGGCACGAGGGATGGTGCATGCACCATCAGCCAGTTTTGAGCCAGTGAAGCAGTCCATATGTACAAAACCCTGTGAAGTAGTGGTGCTGGAGATGGGTCTTTTGTCTCATCTTAGTGCACCTCATATGACAGTTCTGAAGCTAGACGGGGAGTGATGGACATTTTTGTTTAGAAGTCGGATATTTACTATCAGTAACAAAGCATCGAATCTTGTCTTCATTAATTAGAATTGAGGGAATCATGGTCCGAGAGGAGGGGACCCTGATGTGTTGTCTAGGAGCCATATGAGAAGCAATGGTGATATCATTATCATGTTCATTCCATCAAGGTTCTCTATTCCAAAAATATGATTCAATACCCAGTTTCTACATATGCTGCTAATTAAAGATCTTATTTCATCAACTACTGCATGAGACGAGCCAAAATAACATTCAAAGATATGATAAACCTTCTTCATCTCCATGGCCAAATTTAGAGCTTGCAGTGCAGCAGTGCAGAGGTGATGCCATCAAACTCTTTGGCCCCTCAAGTAGGCAACATGAGCTTGCAAGGTGGCTTCCTTATACTTTGGAGGATTCTCTTGAGTTACCAACTCCTTAATTGGTGAATAAAGCTTTGAGGATGGGAAAAGATTTGTGCCAAAAGCACTTGCCACCGACACTCTTGGGCTTACACGATTTACCAACACTCTATGTTCTATGCTTTTAAACCTGTCATTTGTTATGACCTGAAAAATCCAACAAAAGACAAACTTATTTTAATAATCAATTAGTAATTAATGTCATTATTTTGCATATATAGATCAAGTAAAGCCAGTACTGCAACATAAGTTAGAATTACCTGTAGAGAATCTCCAACGTTGATTACTAGTGCTCCAGGCATGGGGGACGCATCGATCCACTGATTCTGATGAAGAACTTGGAGACCACCCACTTGGTCTTGTAAAAGTACTGCGAGGAAGCCGCTCTCAGTATGTCTGCGGGCACCTAGAGTCAATTCTGGCTCAGGGCACGGTGGATAGTAATGACCCGCATGAAAAATCATCTCAGCACATTCCATGTCTTTCAAACGGTGTACATCTAGTCCTAGAGCCTCTGACAGTAATTCAAATAAAGTACACCCCAACCTCTTTACTTGCTTCGAGTATTCCATCACTATATCTCTGCAAGTTCATCAAGTCAGAGTGCAGAGTTTCACATATTAAGACAAGCCTTAGGACATACCTGCACACTGCGGGAAATTCTGTGGGGTCTGGAGAACTAGGAGCCATAGCCCAAGATAAGCAGTCCTTCCAAGTAGCCACCGTTGCCTGGCATAAATCAAATTTGGAAAAATATGACACCTTTTCCTTGAAGTCGCGTTTGTAGAACTCCTTTTTCACTTGAGTGTCTTGCTCATGAAATCCGCGAATCCCATCTATCATCTCCTCCAAAACACTTGCGGGAATCCCATGGTTGACTGCCTGAAAGAATCCCCAGTTTTCACAAGCTTCTCGAACTTGGTCCATGATTTTAGCCCGCAGAGTTGCACTGTCATTAATGCCATCAAGGTCTACCAAGGGAACCCTGAACTGGGAGACAGCCGAACCTGATTTCGCATTGAGATTATACTGTGGATGGATGAACATAGGAGGGATCTTGGTTATCCCAGCATCTACAAGCCCTTTCACTCCACTTTTTGAATCATCAAAAGCTTTTAATTCCCTTTTCTGATCATGTTCAACTTCAACTCCTGAGCTTGTCAGAATCATTTTCCGTTTACTCTGTGAGATGATGAGTCAACCGGAAATGAGAATGAAATTTACGTCTACAAGGTGAAAGGTAGAATATAAGATGGAAATATGTGTTTCTAAAGAAAAAAAGGCACATAGTATATTTTTTGAGAAAATTTTTTAAAATTATTTCTCAATTATTTTAAGAAATCGAAATCTGTTTTGGAGCTCAAACATAAAAATATATTTTAATTTTCTTGGTTTATTCTTCTTCCATGATGGTACCATAACCTTAAACTAATATCGAAAAAGAACCGATTATTTCTCTATAAACAAAAGTAAAGTTGAAAAAAGTAGAGTTAGAATCCAATCTCGACAAGGATCATATGGGATAATGTATCTATAGAAATGGAGAAGAAAGATAGCGAAATAAGGAAGAATTTTGTGATGCATCCGTTGGATTTTGATTAACATATTCTTAATTTACGTGACATAAATTAACACATGCTTGATGTAAAAGCTCACGTGGGATAAGGTATCTATGGAAATGGAGAAGAAGATAACGATAGAATTTTGTGATGCATCCGCAAGCAGTAACATTTCTTGGATATTGATTAACACATGCTTGATTTAAAAGCAACGAGTGTTTTTCAAAATATTTTCTCAAAAATACCCTTGTGAATCTCCGTCCAAGCCCATGATGTTTGGGTGTTTTCTAATTGACATCTATCCAAAAAAAAAAAAAAAATTGTTTATGATGTGCTGTTTAGGAACCATATGATCAGAAGCAGTGATGATATCATATATATTCATTCCATCAAGGTCCTTCTCTTTTCCAAAATATATGATTCAATGCCCAATTTCTACATCATTTCATCAAGTACTGCATGAGACAACAACCAAAAGAGCATTCAAAGATATGATAACGTCCTTCTTCATCTGAATGGCCAAATTTAGAGCATGAAATGCAGTAGTGCAGAGGTACATTCCATCAAACCCTTTTGCCTCTCAGGTAGGCGACATGGGTTTGCAAGGTGGCTTCCTTATACTTTGGAGGATTCTCTTGAGATAGCAACTCCTTAATCGGTGAATAAAGCTTTGAGGATGGGAAAAGAGTTGTGCCAAAAGCACTTGCCACTGACACTCTTGAGCTTTCACTGTTTACCAGCACTCTATGTTCTATGCTTTTAAACCTGTCATTTGTTATAACCTGAAAAATCCGACAGAAAAACAAACTGACGTTAATTTGCATAGATAGATCAAGTAAAACCAGTACTGCAACAGAAGTTAGAATTACCTGTAGAGAATCTCCAACGTTGATTACTAGTGCTCCAGGCATGGGGGACGCATCAATCCACTGATTCTGATGAAGAACTTGGAGACCACCCACTTGATCTTGTAAAAGTACCGTGAGGAAGCCGCTATCAGTATGTCTGCGGGCGCCTAGAGTCAATTCTGGCTCAGGGCACGGTGGGTAGTAATGGCCCGCATGAAACATCATCTCAGCACATTCCATGTCTTTCAAATGGTTTACATGGAGTCCCAGAGCCTCTGACAGTAATTCGAACAGAGTATACCCTAATCTCTTTACTTGCTTCGAGTATTCCATCACTATATCTCTGCAAATTCATCAACCACATAACGGCAACACTTGGAAACAGCTTATTGATGAAATTTGAGTTTATGGGAATTTTATTTTTCATTTCTCTGTAAGTCTTTTGGCCCTTTCGACATACCTGCATACTGCTGGCAATTCTGTGGGGTGTGGAGGATTAGGAGCCACAGCCCAAGATAAACTGTCCTTCCAAGTAGCTGCTGTCGCCTGAAATAAATCAAAATTGGAAACAAATGATACCTTTTCCTTGAAGTCGCGTGTGTAGAACTCTTTTTTCATTTGAGTGTCTGGCTCATGAAATCCGCGAATCCCACCTAGCATCTCCTCCAAAACACTTGCGGGAATTCCATGGTTGACTACCTGCAAGAATCCCCAATTTTCACAAGCTTCTCGAACTTGGTCTATGATTTTAGCCCGCAAAGTGGCAATTTCATTAACGCCATCAAGATCTATCAAGGGAACCCTGAACTGAGAGACAACAGAACCTGATTTCGCATCAGGATTATAGTGTGGGTGGATGAACATAAGAGGGATCTTGGTCATCCCACCATCTACAAGCCCCTTCACTCCACTTTTTGAAGCATCAAAAGCCTTTAATTCACTTTTCCGATCATATTCAGATTCAACTCCAGGGCTTGGCAGGATCATTTTCCGTCTACTCTGTGAGATGATGGGCCAAGTGAACGGGAAACGAAGAAAAGGGTGGATAAGAAGGTATTTGACAACCAATTTTTAATCATTACTAGAAAAAAAAATTGAGAACAATTTTTAAAATTAATTCAAATTTATTTTATGTAACAAAATTCTATTTTGAAATGCAAACATAAAAAAAAAAATTCTTGATTTATTTTTCATGAAAATATTGATCCATTTAATTAATACACCTCAATTCTAATTTTATCTTGCATCCATTTGAACTTAAACTTTACTAAGGTTTTTTAGATCAATTTTCTATCATTACCTTGTAAGGCTTACCAAGTATGGAATAACTTGAAGAGTTTAAAGCCGGAGTATCTCTTGAGAGGTTTAATTAGAACCATAATCCAAAGAAATAGTTTGGAACATTTGTCTTTAAATGTCTTATTGTTTTAAGGATCTCAACCATAATTCAACTATAAAGCTTGAAGGTTTTGGCCAGAACCTTTGTTAATTAGTAGAACCCTCAATGTGGTTAAAACTTGAAGAGGGTAAATGTAAGTTTTTGTAAACTAAACTACTACAAAAATCTTAAATTTGCATTTTCTTTTCTCTTTTGTATTTAATTTATTAGTAATTGTTTATTTATGATTTTTTATATTATTATATATAATTGTCAATTGCATTCATAATGGTTAAATTTGTACAAAGTGTCTATAATTTAATGCACTTTCTTTTCCCTACCTCTTACCCTCTTTTGGGTGATTACTTTAGGTTGATTAGTATATAAATTTGACATTATTTTACTATCTCAAAAGCTCAAGAGAAAGGTGAGCAAGTCCAAAGGAGCCTTCATTTCACATTATTTTCTCCTAATTCCTCACTTCCTTCAAACTAAATGAACCTAAGAGAAAACGTCTCTACAGCTGCCGTCATGTTTCCCTTTTACTTTTCTCTTTCCATCTCCTTTTCATCTCTTCTTTCTCCCTATAGTCACGGGCAAAATCTCATCTTCTTCTCATATCTATCCCTCTCACTCTCTCTTCCTCTGTATCCTTGAATAGTCATCATGGATCCTTTTGTTAACCAATTTCCATCACACTATCACCTCACCACTATGGATTCTGAATCCACCCTCCTCACTTCCTTTCTTCCAACAACCTCTTGATAGGGGAACGATGTTAATTGTGGTTCATGGAAATCGTTCCACCATAAATCTTTCAACGATGTTGTCCTCTCTGCCATTTCACTTTGTACAACATCATGACTTCCACAACGTCCCTTCATTCCATTAGATCACACATCTCTGATGTAGTATATATATATATATATATATATATATATATATACACCTGAACAATCATTCGAACTAGGCCATGGTTTAGCAATTGGATCAGCGGGTGGTTTGATTTAGTGCTAACGAACTCATTTCCCATCCAAATGGTGAATTAAATTAGATTCAAATTCGATTAATGGTTTGATTGGTCAAGCCTCAACCATCAAGTCCAATTTTTAAAACATCAATAAAAGTAATTAGCAATGTAACATCCAATAACTATTGTACTGTAATTAGTTTTCCCTAAATTACATATTAGGATTATTATGGTTATTAATTTATATTTAATAACTTTTAATTTTCAATTGTTTAGATATAAGTATGAAAATGAAAGCTCTCTTTAGTACCATTTCTCTTAAGAATTCTTTTGAATCTTAAAATTTAAACTTCACTCAAATTCTTTTGCACTTGATAATTTTATTTTTCTAAAAAAAAAAAACTCCATTTAAATTCATCCTACCAAGTTAGATAAAAATGTTCATACCAGTTCATATTCAAAATTTTTAAGAAACAAAATCCTTAAAAAAATAATTAGAAAAAGAAAAATAAGAGATGCCACAACACGTGTACCAAAAGGCCCCACGTAACCTAACCTTTTATGATCTAAATATAAGAAATCTTCTTTTTTAATACAAGAATGATGACATTTTTTTTATCATTTTATATTTTTCTATCTTTATTGTGTTCTATATCATAAAAATTTTCAAATAGTTTTTAGATTTATTTATTATTATTATTATTATTATTATTGTTATTATTATTATTATTTTAAAAAACTAGTTTTGTGGCTAGGATTTTGAATGGTAAAAGAAACTACAATGTTGAGAATTTTTTAAGGTTTAACTTATGCATATAAATTTTTTAAAGATTCAAAATTTATTTTAAAAATAATATGTTATTTTTTTATTTCCAAAATCTCTTATCTTCAAATATTATTTCATCATACTCAGTAGTTAGTGCTATTGTTATGGAAAAACGGGAATAAACAACAAAAAAATAAGAACAAACAAATTTATATGAAAAACCTAAATGGAAAAACTACGAATATAAGAGAAAAAAATTCATTACCTTAAAAATTGGTATAAAAAAAGAGAAAATTGAGTAACTATCCATACTGTATAAGTATAAACATCATAACCCTAAATACTATACACTATCGTATATATATGATAGAGAAATAAATAAAACAGGTTCATACCATCACAGCCCCAAAAAATCTCATAATTTATTTATTTTATCACATTTATTGCATCACAAACATTTTAGATTAGAACAAATAGAATTCGGGTTATGAAGCTTTAATAGCCACTTCTTCATTCCGTGGCCCAAAGTGCGGTATATGAGGTATATATATTTATAGTGTTGTTTTTTGAATTTTTTTCTTTTTAGTAATTTGATGTAATAAGTAAGAAAAAGCCTGGCAGACTTTCCTCCCAACTCATGCTTGCTTTCCTCAATGGAAGTGGGACCGGTCAAATCAGACCCATTAAAATCCCATGATAATTTGCCTATTATTAATTCAATGCTTTCCTCAATTGGAATGATTAGTGCATTGCATGTCACGTCTAACCGATTAAGGAGTTGCTAACCCAAGAGAATCCTCCGAAGTATAAGGAAGCCACCTTGCAAGCCCATGTTGCCTACTTGAGAGGCAAAAGGGTTTGATGCAATGCACCTCTGCCCCTACTGCATTGCAAGCTCTAAATTTGGCCATGGAGATGAAGAAGGTTTATCATATCTTTGAATGGTTTTTGTTCTTGTCTCATGGTGTTAACGAATGAGATCTTTAATTAGCAGCTTATGTAGAATTGGGTATTGAACCATATATTTTGGAAAAATATATGAAGCTTCATCTTCATATTATACTCCATTTCTTATCCCGGTACGCAAGAAACTCTCCAAATTCAACATGCATCAAAGAGCTGGAAATTCTGGAGTCCAGATGTTCTGGCACTTTGTCAGTCAGTGAAGAAATGAATATGTACAAATCCCTGTTGAAGTAGCAGTGCTGGAGATGGTCTTTTGCAGTAGTCTTTTGTCTCACCTTACTGCAGCTCACATGATCTTTCTGAAGTTAAAGGGGATTGCTGGACATTTTTGTTTTGTAGTTACATATTTTCTCAAGGTATAACAAAACATCAGCTTACATATCATATTCATTCCATCAAGGTTGTCTATTCCAAAATATATGGTTCAATACCCAATTCTACATAAGCTGCTAATTAAAGATCTCATTCGTTAACACCAAGAGACAAGAACAAAAACCATTCAAAGATATGATAAACCTTCTTCATCTCCATGGCCAAATTTAGAGCTTGCAATGCAGTAGGGGCAGAGGTGCATTGCATCAAACCCTTTTGCCTCTCAAGTAGGCAACATGGGCTTGCAAGGTGGCTTCCTTATACTTCGGAGGATTCTCTTGGGTTAGCAACTCCTTAATCGGTGAATAAAGTTTTGAGGATGGGAAAAGAGTTGTGCCAAAAGCACTTGCCATTGACACTCTTGAGCTTACACGGTTTGCCAACACTCTATGCTCTATGCTTTTAAACCTGTCATTTGTTATAACCTGAAAAATCCAACAAAAAATAAACTTATGTTAATAATGAATTGGTAATGTCATTAATTTGCATAGATAGATCAAGTAAAGCAAGTACTGCAACAGAAGTTAGAATTACCTGTAGAGAAACTCCAACGTTGATTACTAGTGCTCCAGGCATGGGGACCAAATCGATCCACTGATTCTGATGAAGAACTTGGAGACCACCCACTTGGTCTTGTAGAAGTACCGTGAGGAACCCGCTATCAGCATGTCTGCTGGCGCCTAGAGTCAATTCTGGCTCAGGGCACGGTGGGTAGTAATGACCCACATGAAAAATCACCTCAGCACATCCCGTGTCTTTCAAATGGTTTACATGGAGTCCCAGTCCCTCTGACAGTAATTCAAATAGAGTATGCCCTAATCTCTTTACTTGCTTTGAGTATTCCGTCACTATGTCTCTGCAAGTTCATCAACCACATACAATGGAACACTTGAGAACAGCTTGACGATGAAATTTGATTTTATAGGAATTTTATTTTTCATTTCTCTGTAAGTTTTTTTGGCCCTTTCGACATACCTGCATACTGCTGGAAATTCCGTGGGGTCAGGAGGATTCGGAACCATAGGCCAAGATAAACTGTCCTTCCAAGTAGCTGCTGTTGCCTCAAATAAATCAAAATTGGAAAGAAATGACACCTTGTCCTTGAAGTCGCGTCTGTAGAACTCCTTTTTCATTTGAGTGTCTTGCTCATGAAATCCGCGAATCCCATCTATCATCTCCTCCAAAACGCTTGCGGGAATGCCATGGTTCACTACCTGAAAGAATCCCCAGTTTTCACAAGCTTCTCGAACTTGGTCTATGATTTTAGCCCGCAGAGTTGCATTGTCATTAACGCCATCAACGTCTATCAAGGGAACCCTGAACTGGGAGACAGCTGACTCTGATTTCGCATCAGGATTATAGCGTGGGTGGATGAACATAAGAGGGATCTTGGTCATCCCACCATCAAGAAGCCCCTTCACTCCACTTTTTGAATCATCAAAAGCTTTTAATTCACTTTTCCGATCATACTCAGGTATATTTCTGGTGGTAGCCATTTGGATTGAATGGAGGAAGCTCTGATGCCAAGTTAATTTCAGAGAAGAAAGAGCAGGGAAAGAACGAAGATGACGAGAAAAGGAGTTTTTCTTTCTAAAATGAGGAAAAGCAGTGAGGTTTTTAAGGCTACAAGGCAAAGAGAGTAACCGACTGTACAGGTGGCGTATGAGAATATTCTATATCTAATCTTCACTAATAAATACATAATTAGTGCTCGCAGATTCAACTGCAGAGCTTGCCAGGATCATTTTCCGTTTACTCTGAGATGATGGGTCAAGTCGATGGGAAATGTGTGTGAAATACGCATATATGAAAGGTGTGGTTACCGGGAATAGGGGGATTTTTTACCAGAGTGCGGGCAGTTTAAAAAATTAATTCCTAAATTACGTGGTGGAAAAAATAATTCCAGATCTATTATAGTTTTTGTAGAGAACGTTATTTCCTTTTAAAATCGTCTCAAAAACGATTTATATACAATTTCTAAAATTTATTTTTTTAAAAAAATTTGCACACTAAAATCGTCAATATCTAAAAAAAAAAAAAAAGAGAAATTTTCTCTTGAATAGACTATAAGAGACGATTTCTCAAAAAAAAAATTAATTAATGATATATATATATATATATATATTATAATTATTTAGATATTTATCAATAATAATATTTATAAAAATATAAATTAAGTTTAATATTTATATATTGATTTTTTATTATTATTTCTTTGTTGATGGTTGATATGAACAAAGTTATTGGTTTTTTACGCTCATGATAATAATTGATTTTTATCATGGTTGATACTTTATTAATTGTCGGGATATTTGTTGGTTTTTTAGTATTTACATGAACAATTATTGGTCTTATAATTATGGTAGTGACTTGGATTCTTTAAAATTAAAAATATTTTATAATTAAGGATTGACTTGGTGTTTACATTTTTGATATTGTGTGTTTGAATTTTAAGGCGTTTATTTGGATATATAGTTTTTGAAAAAATGATTTCTTAATTTTTATTTATTCTTTCTTATTTGATCGATATTCTTGAAACATATAACATTAAAAATAAAAAACAGATTAAAAATTTTATATAACAAAATATTTCCTCAATTTTTTCTTAATAAAAAATAGTTAATAATTTCTAAATTTAAGTGTATTAAATTATTTTTAAAGAAATATTTTATTATTTTTTCAAATTACTTTAGTTGTTTATCATTTATAATTACTAAATAAAATATTTTAATATAAAAATGATTATTATTTCTTTTTAAATTGATTAATACTTAAAAAATTATATCTCTTAATGCTGAAAATTTTATTGAAAATTAATTTATTTTTCTATATTGTATTCCTTTTATAGTTAAATTTTGAATTAAAGATTAATATTTTTAAATTTAAAAATTATATAATAAAATTAATTTAAAAATTAAAATAAAAACAAATGTATTTATTTTGTAAATAATTATTTAATAAATTAATAACAATTTTTTTATAAACGCATTTTTCACATAAAATTGATAATAATTTTTTTTTAAATTACAAAGCAAAAAATAATTAGATAAATATTATTTATCTTATAAATAAAAAAATATCAAAGTAATTAATTTTATTAGTTACAATTAATTGAATTAATTTAAAGAAAAGATTGAAGATTAAGAAGAAAATATTTTTTAAATCAATATGTAAAGATTAAACATAATTTATATTTTTATAAATATTATTGCTGATAAATATCTCAATAATCATAATTTTTTTATATATTAAATTTAGTAAATAAAATTAATTAATTTTATAATATATATTTATAATAATTAAATTATTAAAAAAATATATCATTAATTAAAAAATTTATAGGGAATGAAAAAAAAAAATTTCTTTTTATGGAAATCATCTCTTGAAGAGACAATTTTTCTCAATTTTTTTTAATAGAAAATCATCTCTTCAAGAAATGATTTCTCCCAAATTATTATTTAAAGAAATGTCTAAATTAAAAAAAAATGAATTTTAGAAATCGTATCTTCAAAAGAAATTTCTTTGGTATATAAATAATCTTTTGAAAAGAAAATTTTAAAAAGAAATAACGGTCTCTTTCCTACTTGGCAAAAACTATGATAAATTTGGAATTATTTTTTTCTCCACAATGGTAGTTTAAGAATTATTTTTTTAAACTACCGTATCTTATAAAAAATCCGAAATAGGTAGTTTAGGAATTATTTTTTTAAACTACCACACTCTTATAAAAAATCCGGAATATGGTGGAATATAAGAAGATATTTCACGTAACTTATTTTTAAAAACTGTTTTTGAAGTTAAAAAACAAAATATAATTTATTAATATTTTATTAAATTAAGGGTATTTGACATATTGTTTTTAAAAATAAAAAATAAAAAACTTATTTGGATAAATTATTTTTCAAAATATTTTTCTTTTGTTTTGGTTTTGTAAAAATATTACAATGCAATTTATATAATATAAATTAAATTTAATTAAAGTTTTATTAAAAATGAAAATATTTTTGTAATTACAAATAAATTAAAGAATAAATAGTTTTTAGTAAAACATGAATAATAATATTATAATAAAATTATAAATTATATATATATATATATATATATATATATATATATATATATATATATAATATTATTTTAGTATATATTAGAAACATGAGGCTTCATATTTTTTTTTTTTTGGTTAAAAATGAATAATAATAATTTTTAAAAATATTTTATTTAGAATCAATAATAAATAAAGTTGATTTTTTTTTTTTAACATGTAAATGAGTTAGTTTTTCATCTCATGTACATATTTAATATTGAGCAACAAAAATAATGTTTTAGAATGCTTTGATTTAATATGTAATTAATTGGATCGATTTTTTGAATTCAAAATTATTCTTAAAAATTGTTAAACTCGTTAATAAATTTAATACAAAGTATCACTTGATTTGAAGTATATTTTTATAGCGATAAAATTTATAAAAAAAAAAATATAATTATATGAAAATAATAATAATAATAATATATCTATTATGAATCAATTTTTATCCATTAATTTATGATATTACTAAGTTGATTATTTGAGTTTCGAATTACTAAACTTGTTAATGAATTCAATTCATTAAGTCTTGTTTAATTTAGAATTATTCTCTAAAATTTTGTAAAACAAAAGTCTACTTGGGATTCTAAAATATTATTAATATATTTTCTATGTTTTTAAATATGTTTAAAAATAAATTTTATATGTAATGCTTTATTTTTAATTATTTGTATAATTGTTTTTGAAAACAAGAAAAAACAACCAAAAACAACTAAAAGATGTTATTTGAAATACCTTATTTTTTTGTTGTCAAATATGTTTTTCTATTTTTTTTATTCTAAAAAATA
This sequence comes from Vitis riparia, assembly GCF_004353265.1. NCBI lineage: Eukaryota > Viridiplantae > Streptophyta > Magnoliopsida > Vitales > Vitaceae > Vitis > Vitis riparia. Next base: position 20,115,080 of record NC_048442.1, on the reverse strand, counting down.
GAAAACTATTTTAAAAAATTATTACCAAATAGGATCTAAGTATAAAATAAACTAAAAGTAATGAGATTTTTTCCTTAAAATTTTCTATGATATGATAATATTACAATGACACCATTAGCAAAATAAAATTTTAAAACTAAATATAAATTCCCATAACATGAATAATTAAATAGCATACAATGTAATATAATTATTTAATTTATGTCTAATTTAGACATTATTTAATTAAGTCTCGAAATAAAAAATAAAAATTCAAACTTAAAATTGAAGTGAACATACAATTTTAAACAATTATTTAATAAATTATCAAATACAAAATTACTAAAAAATTAATATTATTAGAAAAGTTATGATAATATATATATGTAAATGATGAAATAATGAAAAATAAATAAGATGTTGCATGCATATAAAAATTAAATTAAATTTTAAAAATTCAAAATTAAATTTATCTTTTTTGTAGTACAAAGTTTATATTTTATTATTTATTATCAAATAACCTTTAATTATATGTATGAGTATTTTTTGGGGAAAAAAAATTTGGAATGGGGCATGTGCCCACGGCCCCTATTAGCCCCACTAGTATACATATCTATTTACTACACATCAATCCTAGTTTTATCTTGTATTCATAAGATGTTAAACTTGTACTAAGATTTTGTGAAACCAATTTTCTATCATTTAATTTGTAACGTTGTGAGGCTTAGCAAATATGGGGATCATGTGAGGAACTTAAGAGTAGGGTATCTCCTAAGAGGTTCCATTGGAACCATAATCCAAAAAATATGGTTTGAAAACTTTATCTTTAAATGTTTTATTGTTATAAGGGTCCCTTAGAACCATAATTCAACTATAAAGCTTAAAGATTTGTGTTGAAACCTTTGTAGGGTTGTTTAGGCCAAAGTATTATGAAAATATTAAATTTGCAATTTTTTTTCACTATTTAATTTATAAGCAATTCGTTATTTATGATTTTGTTATATTATTACATATAATAATTAATTGCATTCATAATTGTTAACTTTGTAAAAGGTAATAAATCACTCAATCCACATCCTCTTCCCCACCCTCTACACTCTTTTAGGTGATTACCTTAAGTTGATTAATATATAAATTTAACATTATTTGATTATCCTAAATGCCTAAGACAAAAGTGAGCAAGCCTAAAGGAGCCTTCATTTCACATAAATCAATGCCAATTGTTCAACTAATTTCGATTTTTTTCCCTAATTGCTCACTTCCTTCAAAACCCCAAATGAACCTAAAAGCAAATGCCTCTATAATCGCCACCATGCTTCCTTTTCACTTTTCTCTTTTCTTTTTCTTTTTCGTCTTTTCTCTCTCCATATTCATGGGCAAAATCTCGTCTTTTCTCCTCTTTATCATTCTCACTCTTTCTTACTCCATACCCACGAATAGTCATCATGGATTCTTTTGCTAATCAATTTCCTTCACACAACCATCTCACCACCATGGATTCTAAATCCACCCTCCTCAAATCCTACATTTTCTTTTATTTCTTCTAACAACATCATGATAGGAACGATGTTGTAGTCCATGGCGATCATTCCACTATAGCTCCTTCAATGATGTTGTCCCCTCTCCCATTTCACTTTGTACAACATCGTGGCTGCCACAACTTCCCTTCATTCCATTAGATCAAGAATCTCTAATGTAGTAAAGCATTTTTTTTCAATTAAAAAAAAAAAAAAAAAAGAACATGTAAACCTAAGGAATTGTCCTAACTAGACCAGGGTTTAGCAGTTGAATCATTGAATGGTCTAATTTAGTATTGGGCTAACTCATTTTCAATCCAAATGGTAAATTAGGGTTTGACAACTTGATAAACCAAGACAAGGAAATCTCATTCCCTTTAAGGAAATTCAAGACTTTTGAGGTTTGACAACTTGATAAATTGAAGCATTACATTTTTTTAACTTGTTCCTGATTATTATTAAAAAAGTACATGATTTGGATGTTAAAATACGATATATGTTACATATTTTGGATAGTAATCATGTCCTTTTAACTCAATTGAAAAATTAATACTCTTGTAATTTTACTAACAAATCTTTTACATCGTGAAGTGGTTTTTAAGGATACATTGAAGTGAAATTGACAAGAGGATTTGGACTAACTTTTGTGGAAAGAGGAAACCAAGTTGTTTGAAAAAGAAGCCATTCAAAGGAAGATGAATTGTTGGAATAAAAATTGTTTTGATAAAAATGCACATGTTTAAGTAATGTTGGTATGCATTTCTAACATAAAGGAGGTTAAGTTCACATAACAAGGGTGCATTTATAAAGAGCATTGTGTTTGAATTTCACATACTATATGAAGTTCCCATAGCCATGCCAAATATAGAATCAAACATGAGTTTTAAAAGGACATTTTTACATGGGAGGAAATGATCTCACATGGCTTATGTTTTAGATGAATTTTTCATGTGAAGAAAATCAAGTTTGCATGCCAATACCAACATGACCAAAAAGGTGCACTCTATAGATTTTTGGAAGCTATTTTATGTTTTCAATTTCACATACCCATGCGAAACATGAAGTTCTTATGTGAAATTTGATTGTAACTCAAATTGTAGCCTTTAATTTTAAAGGAATGTTCTAGATGTTATTAAGGATGTTGTCAAGTATTCATTTGACCATGGAGAATAAATAAGAGTTTGAGACTCTCATTTAAAACTTTTTATTTTATTTTATCTTTTAATCAATTCTAGTTGTTTTGTATTGGAGATATTTTTTATCACATACAATTTTCTTTCATTTTATCTCATTTTCTCGCTAGCCAAACATGTATTATGAGGTTAAATCTTCAAATATGAGTACCTAAATCTCATTTTTCTTAGAGGAAAAATGATTTAGAGGTGAGATTTATGATAATTTAGGGCAATGAAGCTTGATTTGTCAAAGTATCTTGATCCAATTGATTGATTAAGTGAATTTTGAGGATTTTTCTTTTTCAGTTATCTCGAGTGACTAATACAATACAAACTAGGTAAATTCATTAAATTCTTAAAGTTAGATTTAATGAGATTGAATAGTTCCAATGAATTTAGATGAATTGAATTGATATTTTGGATTAAATTACCTAATTTGAAGAAAAAATTTAGATCTAAACTTCAAGTTAAATAAAAAATACATTTAAATGAGAACTTATATTTTCAATCTAACTTGATGAAGAATAGATCTCAAACCCTATTCACCATAAAGATTGTTCCTTAAAGAATCCTAACTCCAAGAGGTTTTATTTTCATATTAATCTCCTTTAAAAATTTGCTTGTTTTAGATTGAAATGTTTTTCCCGATTTGAACTCATTGTCATTTTCATTTTTTTAATCATAATTTTTCACATTTTCACCTGATTACACTAATTTTTTTACTTCCCATTCAAGCCTTAATCACCAGAATTAATCTTTCCTAGTGTACGACACTTAAAATCACTATATTATCTTAACTTTTTCTAAAAGTCATTTTTGATCAAGTAAAAGCTACCTTAGCATAGTTGAATTAGATTAAATTTTTTTGTTTTGATATGATAAAGAACAAAATCTATCAATAAAAAATGGTGTTATTGCCAAGAATGGTGCCAAGGTGATTGAGACAAATTTTCATTGGTGAAGATTATCCCTTGTGATCCACATCACAAAATTGATGACACTCTCTTTACGGATTCTCCATTTTTCATCTTATAAACCCTAAGGGGGTATTTATAAGGCTCCTAATCGGGCTTAAGTGACTTGAGTCCATTATCAGTTTAGGTCATTAAATGTAACCTAAAAATGGTCTAATTGATTAATTAACCCAATAGGGTTATCTAATAAATCAATTAGCCCAATTAAAAAATATGGTTCATTAACCCCTATGTAACCTTACAAAATTACCAAAATACCCTTATACGTATAAGTGATCCGAGAGCTAATCCAACCCTCATAAATCATGTCATCACGGTACATGAGCTTGAACGTGGACCATTGAGACCCATAGAAAAGTATTGACTCTATCATAATGCAATTATGAAGTTGATTCAACATCCAACAATAGAAAATCAACCGCACTCTAGTATCCTATGTAAATAACAAGACACTAATTGCTTCAGTTCGTGACATGCTATCTGCTATATATAGTCTCTTTATAAATAAGTGTCTGTAATCTAATGAGGTAAAAACTATTAGCCTCTTAAGATTACCTCTACTATTCTTGAGTTTCAAATCCTCATATAATGTGATCAATTGACATATCTTAGCTCATAAAGAGCTTATGATGAGTTTTACTTAAGGAACTATTATGGTTATAGTTTTCATAAATACACATCCTTAGGATCGCCCAAAGGAACATATTATCTCAATCCCATGAACTATCATGGTGCCTCTATTGAGAATATTTATTACTACTAGCTTCCATCAATAATGATACAATCTATAGAGAATTATGACTGCTTAAGGATCTCACCCGTAGGTCAAAGTTAATTGTGGCATACGCTTAATATTATCTCAAGGTTAAGAGACCATACAACATTGCAGTTTGATGAAGTCATGACTACCCGCTAGCCTTATATCATGACTCACCGTAAGTCTTATCTAATGTGTAACCATACACACTAGTGCATTCAATATGGGAAACTCATCCTAATGGTTAAGATCAATCATCCCTCCAATTAGCAAGTAGCACACTACAACGTCAAATAGGTTGCCTAAGCCCCTAAACTAGCAATGAACAAATCATCTACTTACAAGGAACCCTTGACTTGGATGTTATGTGCAACTCCTAATGCACCCAACTCATGTACAATGCAAGAAAGACGAGTCAAAATGCTCATAATGTACAATACATGAAATAATGATAGATTAAAGTACAATTGAAACTTTATTAAATAAATAATAAACTCCAAATTTGTTACATCATATCATACTTTAAAGGGCTCTATCCTAATAGCTTCCTTTATCATTACATCATGAGCATATGTTTTCTTTCATTTAGGTTCCAATTACACGTCTGGTTGCTACTTAAAGTGTATCCAATGGAAGGTGCTACTATTATAGTTATCATAAGGCTTTAGTATATGAGATTCAAACCCATTATGGAAATTTACTCTAAAGCTTCTCAAAATTTTGTAATGATCATCCTATAAGGTAAAAAAAATTTCTTATTTTCACAACATTATTTCATATGTTAGAAAATGACATATTCTAGATCATTTTCTTGCTAACCAAAAATAATGTCAATAAAAAAACCGTCAAAAAAGGAAACATCATACTTGCATCCATCCTTAGGAACAACAATATAGCTAGTCATATGATGTATAAGTATACTAGCAATGGTTAGAGATTGAGTTGGAGGTCAAGCTATGATATTGGAGAAAGGTAATCAACATAAACTTTGTACTAAACTTTGGCTAGTTCTTGGATTTGTAAATACATAGTCATTTGGTATCTCCGAAACGAAACACTACCTTAGAACTTCAAATGAAATCTCTACTCTAACTTTAGTGAAGATTGATCCTCAAAATCATATCTCATGTTGGAGCAAAAACACTAGATCAACCTTGGGTACATAATCTTAGTCTAAGAAAGCACAAAAAGTAGCCCATCTCCACAAACAATCTATCAAAACCAAAATATCTCAATTTAGAAAAATCAATATTTCATCCCATAATTACTTTCTTCGTCAAGAATAACTTGGAGAAACAATTAACTTAAGCATTGGTAGTGAAAAAGTTAGGGTTGAATCTAGCTTTGGTATGAGCCTCAATCTTCGAATCTTCAACTCATCATTTTTCTTTGCACGTGTCTACGATCAGAGCCTTTCATGGAGCCATAGAGTGAAAGCTAGGGTTTTAAAGGCTAAAAGTGTCAATCTCTAGGAACTACAAAACCTCATGAAGAAAATTTGAGAGTTAGGAAAATGAAAAATCTGTGCACTTTTAAAGGGCTCAATCCCAACTTAACCGACTTGGTCAACACTTAGGTCAAACCTTATCCGAAATTGCTTTTATGCTCAGTTTTTGCTTCCTTTCTCTAAGTACACATGATTTCCTCAACTTTTGATGCTTAAGAGTGACACAAAATTTTAATTTTGGGTCAATTTAACTTCTCAATGAAAAATCATAATAGGATGCAATAAATGTATAAGTTATCTTATAAACATAAATTGTGCATGAAAAGTAAATATTTTGGGACATTGAGCCTTGTTTGTATGTTGACAATTTTGTTTCAAGTTACTTTGGCCTTAGAAATTTTTTTAGATAGTGACTTACTCTTAATTAAAGATCAAGGGTTATTGTTCATCTAACCTAGAAGTCACACGTTCGTTTAAAAATGTTTAGTTTGTGGCAAGTTAGGCTCTTAAAGGGTACAAAGAGGAACAATATTCTTTATAAAACAATAGGACCGCTCGAGCGGGGAACAACGCTCAAGTGATGGGATTGCTCAAGCACTTGACCAACACTCAAGTGATTGACTAGCGCTCGAGGCACTCAAGCAATGGTTAAGTGCCCTGAAGCTTTCATGCCAATTTTATTGAAAATTGGTAGAATATTTTCGAAGATTTCACCCAATTTTTTTTCAAAACCTTAAGATACCAACCCTTTTTAGCCTCTAAGCTTATATATACTTCATTATAATCCTTTTAGGGTTAGAGATTGGAGAGATTTCAAAAGGACACTTTGAGATGAGAAAGCCTAATAAGCCACACCATTCTCGATATCTCAATCAAGGAGGATTTAAGCGTTGAATCTAGTTGGTTGAAAAACTGCATTCCTTCAACGAGATTGAGGTGTATTCACTGAAGTAATCAGAGGTTGCTATGTCGTAGACACGAACACTTTGTAGGTACTAGAGGATAAGTCTTTAGGGTAAAGTGGTAAGATAAATCTATATAATTTGATCTCGAATAATGGGTTTTGATTAATGGTCTTAGACATTGTTGTTTTTTATCTCCATAGTTAGTGTTGATGTTTTCCACATAAAAATCCCGTGTCCATTACTATATCTTTTGATTATCTTGATTGTTTGGATATTATGTTTATTCTTATTATCTTGCAAGGCAAACATTTGGTATAACATATAATTTTTTTAATTATACCCATTCACCCCCTTTTGGATGTTACCCTACCAGACTCTTGTTTTTCAAAATCAACATCCATATATTAGCAATTTGTTAACCAAACCATCAATAAAAAAAAAACAATTAAGCAAGCATTAAAGATTAATTAAAATTTAATTATCTTTAATTCCTTTTTAATTTCAATAAACCTTTTTTCACTTAAGAGTTTAAAAAAAACGTTGGTCAATTGATCTTTTGGGCTAACAAATTCTAAAGTATAAATCACATTATGGTCTTTAAGAAAGTAAAACATATTCCTTATGTGCTTAGTTCTAGTGTATTGAATCGAGTTAAAGTGATAATTACACTTAATAGACACATGATCATACAATATACGTACCAAAATCATGCAATATTTGTTTCATCCACAAAATTTGGGCATAACAAAGACTAGTTGCAATATATTCAACTTGGGGTAATTATAATGAAAAATGTTAATTAAATATTAGTGTATTAGGAAGAATTTGGATAATTTTTAATAGATAATTGTGCATTTATAAGATGTGAAATATTTTTCCTAAATTAATTAAGGATTAATTGATTTTTTTTATTGTTTAAATAAGATTATTTATTCATTCTTGGGGCATAGATCACTTCAAGTGGAAAAATTCTCTATAACCCTCAAGGGGTTAATAATAATTCTATACCCAACAAAATATTATATATATATATATATAATATCAATAACAAAATATTGGTGTAAAACAAATAATAAAAAGAATGCATTAAGCCTTAAAAATGAAATTAAAAACTAACAAAGTTTTTATTCGACTTTCATGGAAAGAGATAAGAAGAGGATGCATTTTAATAAATAAAAAAAATTGAATTATTAGAATACTAGATACCAAATTATTATTAATTGCATGAGGATATCTAGGAGAATCTGTAGTAATTCTTGATAAATATGAATACTATTTTTTTCTTTCCACCTACATACTTAAGTAAGGGTATTATATACTTTTTTCACCAACAAACCATGCCCTATCTCCCAAGTCCCATCTTAACTCATTTTATCTAGTATTTAATAATCCCTATGTAATAAGATGGAACTAAGATATAAAGTAACGAGTCTTCATGTGTGGTACAAAAGAGTAATGAGACCTGAGTTGCATGCATAGTACCACTTGATTAGTGGAACCTTTTTGGTAGGTACCCAAAAAAAAATATTTTGATAACCCTTTATTATATGTATTGATCTAATCTATATGAGATGGATATTTATAAAAACTAATAGCATCATATCGCTCTAGGATATATGTAACCATAGTGTGTTGTATATAGGTGATATTTCATTCTGTTTGTCTTTTAAGGCACAAATCTTTATTATTGAAAAGGACTTGTCATGAATGGTTATGATGTGCTCCAAAGGTGATTGATAAAGTGTTTAATTATTAAGCATAAAACTTGGATAGCTTCAATTCAATTCAACACGTACACAACTCAATTTTGATAGTGTTTGGGTACTGTTTTTTTTTTTTTTTTTTTAATTTGGTTTGATATTAGGCAAAGTTAGGCTCGGGTTGGGATGTCGAGCAACCCAAATCCAAATTGACTATTTAATAATTTTAATTAAACAATTATATTTTATTTTATATATATATATATAATTTAATTAGTGATATTTAAACTTAATTAACTTTGGAATTTAATTAATACTCGGATAATTTATCTTATATAAAAATAGATAAATTAACTTTTTATCTATTAAAATTAAGTGGTTTATCTTACACCAAATTTGTTGCATTAGATTGATAACTTTGATGTTTATATTAATGATATGATTTATTTTTCAATGGACAAGTTTTCTCTTTACCTACTAATATATTACACACTCTTCTCTCCATAGTGAATCCGACTTGACCCAATCCAACCTAAGTTTTGACTTGATTAACCCATCTAACTTGACCAACACAAATCTAAACGCCCAATTAGATAATTTTAACTTGAGTTTAAGAAAAAAGTTTGAGTTGAGTTTGACTTAAATAACTCAAATTACAAATCATATAGGACTGAGCTTCAAACATTTTTTTTTTCTTGAGTCGAGCATGGAATGGTGAATGGCCCAACCCAGCCAGTTTCACCCCTTCTAATAATGTATGTTTTGAATTTTCAACTACGACACAATGTCCTTTTGCTCCTCTTCTGCATCTATATATTGCTGGTCTAGGCCTTTATAATTTGTCTTCTGTCCTTGGATGAAGGAAGAAGCTGGAGGACTGGCAATTTTTTTCAATTAATCACTCATTTAATCACCGATTATCGACGATCGACTGCGAGAGACTGACTTAGTGCAACGTGGGCCAAGCTTTCTAAAACACATTTTTCCCTTCTTTCCAGTAAAATCAGCTATTTTCTCTCCCAGCAAACGTCCTTCCATTGTATATTGAAATTCCGCTGACATTTACCTATTATTTTGTCCTTGCCCCAAGACTGTTAAATTAGGACATACAAATTCTGAAGCTCCATCAGGGAAGCCTCCTATTGGTTATGTGTAGCACCTCACTGCTACCGTATGATGAGTTAGTACTGAGTATGTTTCACCACATTCCAGCAGCTAGCACAGGAACCCTTGATGAGTAATATGATATCCGAATGATTTGAATCAGTATCATAAACTTCAATGTTTGGAATTCTATCCGCTTCTGCCGTGTAAGTGTTAGGCATCTTGATAATGATTTGAATGGTTCCATTATTGCTTTGCTGTGGATCAAGAACCATAACTCATAGGAAAAGATGTCCATGCACATTCACCATCCAAATTTATGGCGGATTCTGAAACTGAGTGGGCCTATTCCTGTTTGTTCCACAGTATTATGAAATGTCATAATATAGACTAGATTCCAGAACGTAGCACAAGTGAGTCATGTAGATTGGCCCCGTTCCGTGGGGCTGGACTCCAACAGACATGGGCTGACTCATGATTCGACATTTTGGCACCGGTGGATCCGTCACTGCCACGTCTCAGTTGTGGTACTGCTTGCTGTTGTGATGATAAATTGTCTACAGCTAGCTAAGCACCCAATTTAGCTTTCCACTGTGACAATAATTGACACAATTTTTCTGGTCAGCGTTTTAAGCTCAAAGATGGCATAGTCTATATCATTTAGGCATCATTGGGTAGAGATTACGGATTTTTTTTTTCTTCCTTGAGAAAGAGTTGTCTCCACGCAAAGAATTCCATGGGTCATCTTTGGAGTGCTTTTAACGGGGTTACTTATGGTAAAAGTGCTTTTAACATGTAACATTTTTGTTAATATGTAAAATGAATACCTTTTAGGGTTGTAATTTAGGTGGGTTGATCGGATTAATCGGGTTAATGGCTAATCTAGACTCGATCCAAATTAAAAAAAAAACAATCAACCCAATCCCAACTTGATTTGATTTCTAACCCAAATATTCAACTCAAGAAAACTCAACCTTATTTCTTTAAGTTCATATTGGTCAGGTTATATTCGGATTGGTTGAATTGATGAGGTTATATAATTCAAAATACATCTATATAATTCTTTTCTATACATTTATGTAAAAATTTAAATAATAAATATGACAAAATTTTCAAAATAGCAACAAAAATGTAAGAAATAAATTTATATATCTTTCTAAAATAATGAAAAAATATATGATATAATATAATTTGATTTAAAAAAAATGAAAAGAAAATGAATATTATTAATATAGGATAATATATATACATTATAAATATTGTAAAATCATTAAATTAGGTTTAAGTTATTCAAATCTTAGTCCAAACTCAACCCAAATTGACAAGTTCGAGTTAAAAAAAAATTAACCTAAATCCAATCCAAATATTAAAAACAATTATCTAAGTCCATCCAAATGTCAGGTTGCATTACAATTAAGTTAGATCAACTCATCCAAGGTTCACCCCTAATTCTTTCATGTATTAAGCACTTTTAATCCTCCAATATATATTAATTTTTAAATGGATTTTATATATTTTTTAAAAAAATCATCTTATAAAATTTTGCTTTGACTCTTAGAAAAATCACTTCTCCATTAATTAATTAATTCTAAATATCAAAAAAAGTTTTTAGCTCTTTTCAAAACCTTTCTAAAAAATGCTCATAATCTCATTGGAGTTTATAACTCTCCAACCTTCTTATTTTAAAATATTTTAGGCTCTTTTGATAAAGTTTATTCTTCCTCTTAAAAGGGTGATGATGAGTTTTATATTTCAATTAATTAAAAAAAAAAGCTATAAATCACTATCAACAACTTGCCGGAAACCACCAAAATGGCATACGTAATGAAACCTAATCCCTGACCAGGTTGAGCTTATCCGATGAGCTTTCATGCTTTGGAACTACTCAAACCTGCAAATCATTGTCCAACAAATGCACAATAAATTACCTCTCCAAAACTGCATGCCTTTATTTAATTATTAGTTAGGTAAATGCATCCAAGTTCATATCATGAAAGCATGCAACCATAATTTGAGGAGGGACACGCCCCATATTTCAAATTAATTAATGGGAAGGAAGGCAAATGGAAGGATGTTTCCTTATTGAATAAGCAACTTCTATGATGACCACTCAAAGTGGGGCGCACCCTTTTGAAGATACGGCTCATTTATTCCAAACCCAGCTACCCCAATTTGAAAGCTGCATGCCCTTAACTTGACTTGAAGATCCCAAATTCTTTTATTCTTCCCAATCCATCAACTTGGGTATTAGATATGTTATAAGAACAATCAGCCAATCACTCACAACATGATGAAAACCCTAGGGAACCAGCCATCTAGAACAAAGGCCCATCTATTGGGTGATGGCTGTGGTTTTAGCTGGCAGGATCTGACCAAGACTTGCAAGCCGGCCCTAATTCAACAGCTTTTTTCATGGCTTTCGTTTTTCTTTGAACCAAAACGTGGGGATTGGGTTGTTTGATACAATGGATGAATCACATGATGTCTATAATATTTACTACTTTTGGGTTGTAGGGCATAATTGGATTATTATTCTTCTCCAATTCACACTACCAACACGTTTTTTGAATAGAAAGTTTTGAGAATTTACTTTTACTTTTGAAAATTTCTTCTTAAAAAAAATGTTAACTTCAAGAATAAATGAAGTTTCAACTTGACCCAAATGATGAGCTTTCTGAGTTAATTGGGGACATTGCATATCGCTCACTAGCTGGCTAGTCTTTGGGCCCATGCATTTGAAAATGAGTATAGAGATGAAACAGTTATACAATAATGAAATGGTTGATTTGAAGACAAGTAATTAATAACCATGTCCAAGTTTCTATATGTATATCTTAATCAACAAACCAAACTCAAGAATTAATAATAAGCCCATTTTTCCAAAGCCTTGAAAAGCCTTCAACATCGGTGACAAATGGTTCAATGGGTGTCAAATGGGGCCACCATAATGTGGGCAATCATGTGAATTGAGGGAGCATTGAAAGAAACTATATATGGAATGGGGTCATAATTAGCAGCCTTGTAACGCACTATTTGTTAGTCTTTTTGTGTAGAGGTTTTCTCTTGGACTCTGATTCCATTGGGACGTGGACACCCAAATACTAAACTCATTGCTTCTTCCATTAAGTCGCGTATGGTTGGGGACTACTTCAAATCCCGTGACAAAAATGAATATCTTCACAGGGCAACTTTTTTTTTTTTTTTCACCTTTTGCCTCGACTTGCTTTTGTTTGGGGACGGCCGCTTGAAGACACAAATGGAGGTTTGATTTACTAAAGTGAAACCATTTAATGCTAAAGAGAATCAATGGGCATGCCCCAGAGGATTTTTTAAAGCTCCTTTGGTCAACCTTTATAATTGCTCCGGGACCCAATTTTCTAAATTGAATATGTATTATAATATGGAATATTTTATAAGGGCGCCTGCCAAACTTTTCAGACACCGCGATTGAAGAAAGTATATGGAGGTAACATTTAACTTATGGGGTTACAAATCAAGGCATAAAAGGATGGGATCATTAGGTAGAAAACAATAGGTCTAATGCTTAAAGTATGTATTACAATATGTGACTCGAGAAAGACATATATGAAAAAATATGGGCAAATACTGCAACGAAATAATAACATTTGTCATTTATGTTTAAATTTTTATTATTAAAGACGAACGATAGATTGGGGGTGCAGGTGTTACCCTCTATGGCATGATTTAAGGGTATTTTTTAAATTTAATTACGTAAGAGTTAATATAAATACCCTTTTATATAATTCTAATTTGATATATAATGAAAGTTTTTTTTTCTTATTTTTGTGGACGTAAGTAATCTATCAAATCTATGTAGTTCTTTTTTTTTTTCTTTTTTTTCTAATTTCTTAACCAAGAATGTTACACGAAGATCCACGATATGGGATCAAACTTGGTATAAATAAGATGCAGAAGATGGTGCCTTCACGGTGTTACTAAAAAGGTACATTTTTGTTCTTAATGTTTAAGTAAACGCATTAGACTGTAGAGTTGCGTGGAATGGCTTTCACATTTGTCTCAAGTTTTCAGGCTTCTATCTAATCACCACTGTGGATGAAATGGGCAACATATTGCTCAGATAAGAAGAGGAATTGGGGCGGTCGCAGTCAGTCATCGTCCTAATTTTAACAACATTTCATCAGCTTGTACAATAACCCTACAGGACGACAAATCACACCAGAGAGAAAAGTATTTGGCCGGCCTGGTTCCGCGCACATGGCAGATGGTGAGCGTAGTGGCACTGTCCACCACCTGTCGGCCATCCATCTAATCCTATCCCACCCACATGATTGCCTTTCCTTCCTTTGATCCCACCATCACCTTCATCCTCTTAAATCTCTTCCATATCCTTTAGTTTGTACAAGTCTTTTGGTTTATAATTTAAAAATATTATGACAAATCATTTCATAAAGTTATTTTCCTTTAAATTTTTAAAAATTTTCCATTTTTGAAAACAAACTTTTTAATTTAGTGAATAAAAAAAGATGTGCTTTTCGAACTTTTCTTTCGTCAATGACAGCTAATATACAATTTTTTTTATTTGAAAATTTAAAGTATTCAAGAGAGAGTGTTTAAAAAAATAGCTGGTTAGTCTAACTTAGCCTTACCCCCTTGATGAGAGAGCAATAAATGCTCAATTATTGAAAAAATAAAATAAAATGAAAAGGAAGTTCAAAGACTTGGAATATTTAAAAATTGTCTAATATATACCTTTGGAATAGTTTAAAGATAAGATTGGTTTGAAACCTTGGAATATTTAAAATTTGTCTAATATATACCTTGGAAGAAAGATCTACTTTCTTCAAGAAAAAAAAAAAAGAAAAAAGAAAAACGGTTTCTAACCTTTTTAAAAAAGAAAAAAAAAATTAAATTCTTAAAAATATAATTTTTTTTTAAAGAAAAAATTGATAAAATAGTGTTTTAAGATTTGTTTGGTAATTTTCTATTCTCCAAAATAAATAAATAAATAAATCAATAAAGTATGTTAAACAAAAAAAAAATTTATTTTTCATGTATAAGAATATAAAAATATATTGTTTTTAAATAATATTTTTTTGAGGTTTTTCTATTATTTTTTAAGGATTGTTTTAAAAAAAAATTATATAAACATGTAAAATGATTAAAAATAAAATATTAGACATAAAATTATTTTTAAAATATATTTAAATATAAGTTAAAACATATTTTAGGTTTGTAAATAAATTTTTGTTCTACAAAAATCAAATTACAGTTTTCAAAAATTGTTTTTTAAATTATTTATTAAAACAGTTATCAAATATGTTCAATCTCTATCAGACAAGTGTTTTGGGAAACAATTTTATTTTAAAATGTTTTTTAATGTTTTATAGAATAACAATTTATTCGAAAATTTGAAATATTTTTTAAATATATTTAAAAAATGACTTTTTATATGTGGTATTTTACATTAAATTATTATTTATATTTATATAATTAATTTTTAAAATAATCTTCAAAAAATAAGTAAAAAACAATAAAAGATATTTTCTATATAAAACAATTTTTAATTTTCTTGCACCTCATATACTTTCCGACAAATAAAAGATCCACAAAGTTTTAATATTTTCTTTACAAAAACAATATTTCATATCATAAAACACATATATTAATCATATGTTTATAGAATACAATTAACTTTAGTCTTATGTTCGATCCCATCAACTTGATCCCATTCCAACTTCTTTTAATAATCAATTAATCAAACATATTCCACAATTCCATTCGGTCTGCACTCAACTGCACAGGATCGACCTAAACCCCGAATTCATCGACCCACATGGACCATTGTCATTAATTAATTAATTAATTAATTTTTTAATTTAATAATCTTGCTAACACATACGATAAAAGTACCGGATTAGACTCCTGAATGTTGTAATTTAGCTTTGTCCTTACACTTTGACTCCACACATTGGCCATGTGGCCCCCCTAAAATTCATTCGACCTATGTGAAATGGGTGATCCTATATTAATTAATGCCATGGTTGGCCCTTGATTTTTGAACCTCTGTACTAAATTGGATTTAATTTTGTCATTTGATTCCATCATGTTTGAATAGTGACACAAAAACTTCAACTTAGTTCAAGTATTTACTTGAATGAATTTATTAGTGTACTATAATCTTATAATAAAGTTTTTATACCACATGCCCATGAATTAAATTCATTAGAGAGATAAGGGGAAACAATCTTTCCCCACATCTTAACTAGCAAGCATCTTTAAAAAGCAAATGCTTTTGTATGATGTAAGGTTAAATAAATTAATTTAAAAAAAAAATTAATTAATTCCCACCACCTTTACCTTTAAGAAATAAATTCATCAGCAACATATAATGTCAAAAATGGTAAAGTGTTTTTTAACAAATTTATGAGACTATTGACATTTATTTAAGCATATTTTTTAAAAACATGTTTCGTACATATAGGAATAAAAAAACATGTTTCGTGCGCATAAAAATCAAAATAGAGAAAATGAACACAAATCAAAACCCTGATTAGTATAAATTTGATTTAAATTTTTAGAAAAAATGATAATTCAATATATTATCAAGATTTGGTTTGACTAGATGTTTTAGGTTTGATTTACCTTCCTCTCTACCATTTGTATTTTTATTTATTTGTTTGTTAAATATGAATTCAAATTTTGTTTGTCTCTCTAGGTTTGAGGGAGGATACTGGGAAAATTGTAAACTTAAATTTTAAAAAAAATTGATAATTCAATACGGTATCAGAACTTGATTTAATAGAAAGTCTTAGATTTGAGTCACTTCTATGCAATTTGAATGTTTATTTACTAAATATCTCTTTTTGTCTGATTGCAGTGAATCACATGTTGAAATATCGAAATATATTTATATCACGCAATGTATTTTTTTTAAATATGTGAATAAAACTTTGTTAAATCATTGGACGAATCCCAAAAGGGGACAAATTTTAGTGGATTGGATTTCAAAATTGAAATGTGAGATCATGAGGGAATGAAAGAAAAGGGAAACATGCAAGATAAAGAAAGGGAGAGGGGAAGAATAAGCGTAAAAAGAAAGGCGAGATGTGGTAATCATCTCCTTTGAAAAATGGTATTGAATCACCAACCACTCAATCCACCAATGCCCAACTTTTGAAGACTAAATTCCCTTTTTTTTTTTTTTAGACTAACAAACCAACATGAATGATTAATTTTCATTTTTCAAAACAAAAAAGCAGAGGATCCAACCCACATGCTACAGTAAAACGAATCCATCCAAGATTTAAAAAAAAAAAAAAAAAGAAAAAGTCAAGAAAAAAAAAGTCATAAAACTAAAAATACTAAATACACAGACCATGTGATTCCCTCTCACTCCTCCCTTGTTTTCTCTCTCTAGAATTCATTATATATATACGCATATCTCAGACAACTTTTCTTCAGTCTTAAATTCTGGATCGAAATCCAAGATGGGTCTGTTGTTCAAACCCATGTTCCTCTCTTTACTGTTGTTTCTGCTTTGGCACCAAACAGAAGGGGAGAATTTCAGTAATGCAAACACTACCAGGCTCTCCAGAGCTAGAGAGCTTGCTGGTAGGTGCAATTTCTTTAGAGGTAAATGGGTCTATGACTCTTCTTATCCTCTCTATGATTCTTCAAGCTGCCCCTTCATAGATCCAGAATTCGACTGCATCAAGTATGGCAGACCTGATAAACAGTACCTCAAATATAGGTGGCAGCCCCTTTCCTGCAACTTACCAAGGTACTTACTTCTCATCTCTCCTTCTCTTTCTCTTTCTTTTACAAACTTCCTTCTTAATTTAACAATTTTTTTTTTCTTGCAGGTTTAATGGGCTGGATTTCTTGGAGAGGTGGAGGGGGAAGAGGATAATGTTTGTGGGAGACTCGCTGAGTTTCAACCAGTGGCAGTCTCTATCATGTATGATACACTCATCGGTACCCAACGCCAGGACCTCTCTGATGAAGAGCGGGCCTCTTTCTTCACTCACATTTGAGGTTTGCTTTGCTTCTCCTCATTATTTCCTCCCCCTTTCTTTTCCTTAATAATTTTGTCAAATCATTGCCCTTCTCCAGTGCATGCATGCCATGTCCCTTTCTCTGTCCCCCCCCCCCACAATTTTGCTTTGATTTTCGGCCCAACTTTGCTACTTCCACTCCACCACTGTCCCGTAAGACGCATCATGAATAACACCCACCGCAACCAGAAAATTCAGGCACTGTTTATTTTGAGGAAGGAGGAGGTTTAAACTAGGAAAAGGTCAAAAGGAGAAGCCGTAAGAGCTTGGGAACAGGGAGTGAAGAGGATCACATGAGGTTGCCGCTTGTGGGCTGGAATTGGTCTTTATCAAATGTGTGTTGGGGCGTGATTGGTGCCGAGCCCTTTTCACTTGTCTGCCCGTATGCATCACTGGATCTTATAGTAATTTTTTTTTAACTGTTGGAAAAGTTACCTTTGTTTTCAAATTAAGATTTGGAATGCTTTTCAGACAATTTTCAGCCCGATTTATAATCATACACCAAATGCCCGCTTCTTTCATTCGGTGCATTCAAACTTCTTTTAAAAAGTCAAAAATTAAAAATAAGACAAAAAATATTTTCATTATCTTTTTTTATTTTATACGTTATCATTTTGGTCTCGATGTTGACTTTTCTTGTTTGCCATAGCTTTGTGGACCCATGTACCCTCCAACATTGGCTTGGCTCTTTGATGATCATCGAAATCACAACTTTTTTTTTTTTTTAATTTTGGTGAATTGGTCAGGACTATGGGGTGAAGTTAATGTTGTACCGTACAACATACCTAGTGGATTTGGTGAGGGAAAACGTGGGGCGAGTCTTGAAGCTTGACTCAATCCAAAGCGGAAATGCATGGAAGGGCATGGACATGCTGATCTTCAACACGTGGCACTGGTGGACCCACACCGGAAGAACACAGCCGTAAGATTTTTTTATCTCTATCATACCACTGGGTGTGATTAAGGTTTCATCTCTAGATCTGACGGAGAGTGTTGCATTTGTACAGATGGGATTACGTGCAAGAGGGGAATAAGCTGTACAAGGATATGAACCGTCTGATTGCATATTATAAAGGGCTGACCACATGGGCGAGGTGGGTCAACATCAACGTTGACCCTTCTAAAACCAAAGTCTTCTTCCAGGGCATTTCTCCCACCCATTATGAGTAAGCAAATCTCTTAATCTACAAACCTCCTCTCTGGTTTAATTGATTTTAGTTTACTGATGGAAAACTGAAACCAGGGGAAAGGACTGGAACCAGCCATCAAGGTCATGTGATGGAGAAATGCAGCCATACATCGGCGCAAGCTACCCAGCCGGCATACCCATGGCCGCGGTGGTGGTCAACAAAGTTCTAAGTCGGATTAAGAAGCCTGTATATTTACTTGATGTCACCACTCTCTCGCAATATCGCATAGACGCACACCCGTCCGACTATAGCGGCGAGCGTGATGGCATCACCGACTGCAGCCACTGGTGCCTTCCTGGCCTGCCCGACACTTGGAATCAACTCTTATATGCCGCTCTTGTTAGCTAGAGCTACATCGTCATTTATGATTAATTTCATCTTGTTAGTACTTTTGTTCACAATTGGAAGGGGAAAAAAAAAAAAAAATCATTGTTTAGGCATTAGGGGTTTTCCAATAAGAGGTTGGTTGAATTGATTCATCATTGATGATATGGTTTAATTGTAAAGAAATATATTATTATGGCATCAAGTTGCCTTGATCTTAAGAAATGTATCTCTAGCAATTTTGAAATCATTGCCTGTTCTTATTAACATTACGTTGGAATGCTCATTTGCTTGACCTCTGGCCTAGGTTTAAGCCCACGCTCCCGTCTAAAAAGGGAATGTGGGAATCATATGATTATGAAATTAATATCAATCAAATATAATAAATGAGTATATCAATTATTAATGTCAAATGAAAAAAAGAAGAAAGGAGCACAAATTGATAGAGTTTGCTTAGCCCATAGCTAGATTAGGGATTGTGGGGACTCCTTTTCCACATGTTAGTGTCCACGTGTCACTTCTCTTCAATACTGCTCCAATAACTGTCACAGTGCCCGGAGCCCTCCATTCGAACCACATGGACATACGACAAATGACATCAGACTCCCTGAGCGGATGACATCTCCCAGCCAGCCTTCAAGGCCCCTTGCTACGTGTAATTATTTATATCTGACATGAAAGTGGCTGATGAGATCTCCCTTGATCCTCACGTCCATGTCAATTAATTATCACACACTGTCCCATACTTCTAACAAGTTGAAATGACGGGTAATTGCATTATGATACAACTTTTGACAACACTTGTCGACCACCCAAAATTGTAATGATTGCCTTATCACCTCCAAGGTAACCATCATTATAGAGAATGTCAAAATGCTTAATCAACACTACAATGGCTTTCTCTTAAGCACTATAAAAAGCCCTCCTAATGCAATACCCAAGTACGCACGCATAAGCAAACCTATTCACTCTCTCTTTTGAGGGACCTGACCTATCCTTGCCTGACTTAAGTTTTGGAGGGACGTGCCCGGACATCCTTTGTGTAGGAAGAGGCTTACCTAGTTCTCCATCGTTGGACAGAAGCTCTAAGAGGCACAACGTAAGGAGGATCTAACCTCAGTTGACCTTGCATCTTCCATTATATACTAGAAGGTGTTGTATAAGAGATTTGTTATCCATGTGATAGATAATAACAAAATAGCTATAAAGTTACACCCTGAGATGTCAAGAATCAAGATGAGGTCAACAGTTTAGTTAGTCATGATATTGGCCACTTGACCAATTGATAGAGTGTATTCAACTGTTAACTTTTTGTCAATGACACACTCTAGTACAAAATGGTAGTCAATCTCAACGTGTTTCATTTTTACGTGCAAGACAAGATTTGTGGCCAAATGAAGGATACTAATGTTGTCACAAATGAGAGCAAGATGTGAGGAAGAGGAAATGCAAATATCATGCAGTAAAGTTTGAAGCTATAACACTTTTGTTGGCACATTTGCAAGACCACGATACTAGAGAATTATTATCCATGTGGCAAATAATAACAAAATAGCTACAATGTTACACTCATAATAATATCAATTGACTATAGGTCTTGAAGAAACTTAGACCATAGAAGCCAAAACCCACTAACCAAGGATTTTTATTTATTTATTGAAGTATGGATAATTTAAAAAAATTATTTCTAAACTATCACACTTTTCAAATTAATTCCAAATTTACCACAAACAAGAATTTTTTTAAAAAGTAATTTGCAAAATATAGGAGTCAAAAAACTATTTAAAAGATTGATATAATTTGAGTGAGGTAGGATAGCAGAAATTGTCACGTAGGAAAATATCTTTTGAAATTATCTTGTTTGCTTAAGAAAATTTTTTATAAACAAATTTCATAAGTCTTCTTTCAAAGGGATGATTTCAGCTCAATAAGAAAAAAATAGGACAAAAAAATTTCCTGCACAAAAATCGATACTAGCCAAGAAAAAAACCTATCTCTTAGAGTATATATATATATCAACTCCAAAATAATTATTTTTTTAAATAAAACCCCAAAAGAAAAACCATTTCTTTAAAAATAAAAATATTTATATAATTATATTTTACTGTGATATTTATTGAAAGTGGGTTTGGATGTCTAGAGTTGATCTTATCCAACCCAATAAATAGAAAATGAGGATAGTAATTTATGAGAGTTTTATAACTAAAAAAAAAAAAAAAAACCTATCACTATAAATTTAAAAATAATAAGAAAGATCATTTTGAGAAAATTGGAAGGGAACATGATTCTTCTTTCTCATCTCTTAAAGTCTTTCTATTTTGTCTATGAAAGTGAGATCTTACGTTAAGAAAATAGAATGATTATCGCATTTTTAGTTTTATTTACAACTCGAGGTAGAAAATTTGCTAATGAAACAACTAATGGAGATTTTTGGCCATCTTAGAGGGAAAATGAAACTTTTTTTTCTTTGATACTAACATTAATCCATCTAATAGAAACTTAAATTAATTAATTCTCTTTTACTATAATTAAAGAATTGAATAAATAACAAATAAACAAATTATTGATGATTTAGGAAAATACTGCATTAATCTATAATAGAATGATGATTTAGGAAAATACCACTTATTATTATTATTATTATTAGTAAAGACAAATATGATTTAAAAAATTAAGTTTTTTTTTTCAAACATATTATCAAAAAGAAACTTTACCCATTTATAAATACAAGGGGAAATCGTTTCCCTAAGAAACGATTTTCATATACTAAATATGTGAACATGAAACATGTTTCATGTGATGAAACAAATCCCATGTTTTGGTTTCATCCCATGAAACATGTTCTTAACTACTATTTTGTTTGTGAACAAGCCAATAAAAGGTTGTTATGTGAAGCTCATATTTCTAGTCATCATGGCTAAGCCACTCCCCAAGTCGTGTTTCTGTCTTTTGTGATCCAAGGATTGGTACCTCTCTAATGGGAGCACTATCTTCCAAGGAATTTTCCACATTAATCTCCTCATGAACAATACCTCAATCTCATATAGATGTATAGAATCTTCTTGTTTTTGTTTCTATATAATTCATTATGATTGACATAATTCTTTCTTTGATTAATTAATACTTGATACATTTAGCTCATGTAAAAATGAAACAAAAATGTGCAAAATAAATATGGTGAGATTGTGTAAAATTGTAAATCATTAGCATGGTTTTTTTGGGCCTCTCTTGAGATGGTGTTGGATCATGAATGTGAGCCCAATGAAACCTCGCAAGAATCCAACCTCAGAACTTCCATCTTCACATATATGGGTTGGGCTGTGCCTACAGCTTACCTCATCGCAGAGGATCATGAACCTGTCTAGAGATCAACACAGCGCAAACGACGTCGTTTTAATGGTGTGCAACTCTCCTCGGTCATGCCAACACGTGTATTTCAGCTTAAGTACTTTATGGATGAGTCACCTCTCAAGTTTTCACAACCCTAACACGTTGCAGAACACAGCCACCACATGTCCACCTGTGCATGTCATCACAACTTTCTCCTTTTCAGACCGCCATGGCTTCTTCTTCTTAAGAGCTTGTTCTTGCTTCACTTCGTTTTCATACACAACCCACAACGACCCTTGTCGAAAACAATGGCATCTGAGCAAGAAAGGAGAGACAACACGACTAAGGAGAGGGAGACTCATCTGGAGGTGGAAAGAGTCCCCAAGATGACGAGCCACTTTGAGTCTCTCTCTGAGAGAGTGAAAGGTGGTGATATGGCCAGAAGTGAAAGTACAGTCCCTCCGAGTGAAGAGGGGTCTGGGAAAGGAGGAGAAGCACGAGGAGGGGAGTCAAGAGGGCCTCGTGCCATAGGGAAGTTCGAAATGAATGTTGGAGAAGAGAAGGGGTCCAGTAGAGGAGGAAGGGAAGAACGAGAAGTTGATACAGAGAGGAGTAGCAAAGAAGGTGGTCGTGATGAGGAGAAAGAAACCACACCTTCACTAGAAGAGATCTCCAAGTTCAGAGAAAAGGCGCAACAGAATTCGATAGAGGCTATTAGGGCCGCTGAAGAGAGGTACCAGAAGGCCAAGGAGCTGGGTGCGTCGAAGTTGCAGGATGTGAAAGAATCAGTGGCTCCTCGAGTGGAATCTGCAACTACTTATGCCACAGAGAAGGGTGCCCAAGTAAAGGACACAGCCTTAGAGAAGAGTCAACAAGGCTACACCACTGCCAAGGACACCCTTGTAACTGCAGGCAAGACTGCAGCGGATTACACAAAGCAAACAGCTGAGCAAGCGAAGGACTACACCTTGCGAAAGGCCACACAAGCCAAAGATGTGAGCTTGGAGACTAGCAAGGGAGCTGCGGGGTATGCAGGGAAGAAGGCTGCGGAGTTGAAAGACAAGACATTGGCCACTGGATGGGGTGCGGCTCATTACACTACTGAGAAAGCTGTGGAGGCTACTAAAGCAGCTGCTGGTGCTATTCAGAGTACTGCCGAGTATACGGGTGAGAAGGTGGTGGACTACACTGGCAGGAAAAGGGAGGAGGCTCAGCAAGAGTTGGCAGCCAAGCAATCACCTGAAACCAAGGTATTCTTTACCAATTATCCGTCCATTGTATGTGTGCTATTCTGCTCTTCTCCTAAAGCAGTAGACATTATATTTGGACTTATTTTTCTACCGTTAGATTCATGAAAATAATGCCCATATACCGTGGTCTCAGTTTATGATATTAACTGTACAGGGAAAGCCAGAAATGTCGCCAAGGGGAACTGAACATAAGAGCATTGAAGGCGTTGGCGGAGTGCTGGAAGCTGTTGGCGAAACCGTGCTTGAAATCGCACAGGCAACTAAAGAGCTTGTTATTGGGAAGGATCAAACTAGAGCAGGAGAGAAGGGTGGACATGGAGAGAGTCCAATGGAAAGCACCAAAGCGGAACTGAGATGAGAGAAAGGGAAGAAGGATGCGTCACAAATGCGTGGGGAGAGAAGACATATTAGACTAAATGAAGGTTTATGCGATAGATTCTGTTTGTAAATATTGGAACCCCTGAGAATAAAATCTGAATATGTGATAGAAGTTCAGAACCATATGCTGCTCTTTATTGCTATATGTATATATCAATTTCAATTTTTGAATTTATTTATTCATAAAAGTATAATGTAATTATTATGACACAAAATTTTAAAATATTTCATAAAAAATAATTAAAAATATATACATTTTGTTTCCAAAAATAATGTATGCTCAAACCGAATTTTCAAATAAATAAATAAATAAAATCCAAAATTTCTGTTTCTTTCTATGGAAATGAAGTACTTGATGCTAATAGTAAAAAATATGAAACCAA
The DNA here is from genome assembly GCF_004353265.1 of Vitis riparia. NCBI lineage: Eukaryota > Viridiplantae > Streptophyta > Magnoliopsida > Vitales > Vitaceae > Vitis > Vitis riparia. The sequence goes on along the minus strand of NC_048442.1, from coordinate 20,090,631 downwards.
AAAAAAAAAAAAAAAAAGACAAAGTACTCTAGAATTTATGTTGTTTGATATAAAAGCTACATCTAATGGCCAAGGAAAACTTTCTTTATGATTCAAGAAGATATGCAATTCTAAAGCTTTTAAATCCCAAAATCTGCACAAAAAAATTATCATCTTTTAATCAAAATATCCTTCTTATTTTTTCTAATTATACAAGAAATTAATTGTATAATTATTAAATCTAAAAGAAATACTTATTATAGGGATATTTTCTCTATGATAATAGGAAAGATCTAACTTACAAGAACATATCTTAAAATATTCTTTTATAATGATAAGAAAGTTTTTTTTTATATAAATATTTCTTATTAGGAAAATGTAATGACTCACATATTAACTCAAAATAGAATTTTAGATACTTTCCGACAATCTTCATTTTTGCCCAAATTCCTGGATTCAAACAAACTCAAAAAGTTTTCTATGTTATTTTGTTCTACACTTTTAAGGAGCCTTCAAATTCCATTGTACCAATTAAGCTCATACAATCTTAAATTTAAAATATAGGAATAAATTGGGTAGTCACACCTATTGGACTCTCTAATACAATGATATTTTTTTTTTAGTATTTGTCATGTTAAGTGTGTAAGCAACAAAATTATTAGACGCATACCCTTGGGGTGGTTCAATTTGCCTCCTCATTTTGTCCTTAATCAAATTGTATTTTTGCTCCAATGACACATTTTCTTTATCATACTATTGTTGTATCGTTTCCTTTTTTTATTTTATTGAAAACTTTTTTCTATGATTTTCAAAGTTTTAGGCTCAAACTCCACATTTTCTCTCACTAGTTTTTTTTAATCAAAATAAATTAGCAAGGGAACCAAGTCATATTTCTTTAGGAGTCTTGCAACTAATAAAAATTAAAGGAGATTTATTCACAAGATAACAAGATGAATTAACTACATCAGCCTAAAATTCCTTTGAGAACTTTGAAAACATCCATCGTGTCCTCTTTAGAAAAGTTTTCTTCATTCATTATTCAATACTTCTGTTGTGCCCACCTATGCAATGTCTCGCAATACCTCAATTCTTTCAAGACTTATTGAACTTTTTCCCTTGAAACTCAATGTCATTGTTAGTTCTTAAGTGTTTGATTTGTTTCTTTGCCAACTTCTCAATCATATATATATATATATATATATATATATATATATATATATATTAATATTAATTATGTGATATAATCGGAGAAGCACCCCAAAGATCTGAATGAATGTAATTCAAAGTACCTTTAATCTTATGAATTGTTGTAGTGAATTTAACCATGCATTGTAGTAGTTATGTGTTATACAATGTTTTGTTATTATTATTTTAATTATTTTCATGTAAAACTGTCATTAAAATAATGATGATTAATAAAAAATCATAAAAAATAATTTAGTTCAAAGAAAATATAAGAACAAAAATCATTTTCTTCAAAAATATAAATACAAATTATTACAACATTTAAAGACAAAAAAGTCTTACCACCAATGATATTTAGGGATAAAATCTCAATATTGAATATTTTTAATGACAAATTCATCAAAAAAAAAAAAAAAAAAAAACACTTTTAGTGATGACATATTGTTGTGAAAACAAAGTGATGAATTTTTGGTTTATTTGCTAATCAACAACATAAATTTTATATATTTAGCAACTTAATGTTTAGTCCTTAAAACTTTGTGTTAACTTGATGATAGAAACAAAAGTATTATCAAGAAACATGTATTATTGATGATGATGTTTTCACTATTAGATTGTAATAAAAAATTTCTCATCATAAAATATATATAGGAATTAAATATTTAATCATTTTGGGAAACAATATATTTTGTCCCTTATACTAGATTCCTTATGGAAAAATGACTCATCTATCTTGCATGAAGTAGAGTTTTGCGCAATTTTTGGAAATGTGACATGTTACTCATACTTTATTTTCACTTAATTTGTTTGTGGAATAAACTATTAGGTTTAATCTATGAACTCATATAGTGAAACCAAGTACATTTTTAAATGGAAGCTTTAGGCCGATCTTGAGGCATCTCAATGTGATCTTGCCCTAGCAATGGAGGAGGCCATGGGGTTACAATCCAAGGTGTTGATTGTTGAGAAAGAGCTAACTAACCTTACACCTAAGTACATAGAAGAGGTTGATTGAATCTTTGAGATAACCTATGAAAATTGCATGAAGAAGCACAGGATTGAAAACGATTGAGTTACAAGTGAAAAAAAGTTACAAAGGTTGTCGAGGATGGCACAACTACTAGTGATAACGCTAAAGGGGTTACCCAACCCTATGTTATGGGTTTGTCTACTTTTTGGATAACTTGAGACTATTTTTTACGTTTTTGACTTTGTTGTTGCTTAGATGATTTGTTGTTTAAATTATCTATTCAAATTACTTGTCAAGTATTGTAAGGACATACCTTAGTTGAATGGGCTAAATGACCTTATAGGATGTTAAGAGGGTACACCTTGGTTAGATAGGCTAAATAGCTTTGGCCAAATACAAGAGCACACCTTGGTAAGATGCTACAAGGGCATACCTTTTGCTAAATGGATTGAATGACCATGTTGGGCGCTATGAGAGCTTACTTAGCTAAATAAGCTAAATAGCATAGGTTGAGTACTCCAAGAACACACCTTGGCTAAATAGGTTGAATAGCCTTGGCCAAGTGCTACGAGGGCACAACTTGTCTAAATGGGCTAGAGAGCGTTACTTGATGCTATAAGGGCATGCTTTGGTTGAATAGGTTGAACCTTGGTTGAATGGATTGAATAGGCTTTGTTGAGTGTAGGGCATAACTTGGCAGAATGGGTTAGATAGCCTTTTTGGGTGCTACAAAAACATACCTTGGCTGAATGGGTTTACCTTGGTCGAGTGCTACAAGAGCACAACTTGGTTGAATGGGTTGGAGAGCCTTGCTAGGTGCTATGAGGGCACACTTTGGTTGAATGGGCTTTATAGCCTTGATTGAGTGCTATGAGGTTACACCTTGGCTAAATGGGTTGAACCTTGCCAAGTTCTATGAGGGCATGCCTTGGTTGAATGGTTGAATAACCTTGTTGGGTGCTATAAGGGTACATCTTGGCTTAATTGATTGAATAACCTAGGCTAAATGGGTTAGATAGCCTTATCAAGTGCTACAAAGGCACGCTTTCACTAAATAGGCTAAATAGCCTTAGAAGGCACAACATGGTTGAATGTGTTGGATAACCTTAGTTTTGAATATATTCAAGTTACCATGCAATTTGGTTGCAAGAGATATATTATAGGTAAAATTTCTTTATGTAAAGTAGTTGAGCAAATTTGAGGCTAAGCTCCATGAACTGTGGGATTATTAGTCATTCAGTTTGATCTTAGCCATTCAGTTCGAGGTGTGACATTGGAGAAGTTGTTACTATTTGTTGTAATGTCATGTGCAAATCATCTTCAAGCATCGCATACTTATTGGCCCTATGGAAAAGGTCATCCATGATTTCCAAAGGTTTCTTAGAGATGGATTCAAAAATGGAGTTCTTAGGATGATATTTCATTTAAAGGCTTGCATTATTGTGTCCATGGTACACAAACTCATTTAAATTGCCACCTTCTTGAATATTTTGTAAAGTCATGAAGGGATTTTGATTCCATCATCTTGATATTGGTAAGGCTACTCATGCCTTGCTTTTGTTGAATCAAGTAGAGGTAGCTAGTGGGCTACAAAGATTTCATATAGTTCTTGAAAGCAATGGATAGAATTAGGGGGCAAACAGTGAAACTAGGCTACGACTAGTTGTGAATGATTGTCGAAAACACTTTGCACAATTGTGGACTATACTTAACGTCCAAAGTCATTACTTGACGGTAGTGTATCAAGTGGTCAAAGGGATTTATTATGTTGTTGTACATTGAGAACTTAGTAAAACTTGATAGGTGATTTTGTTACCTAAAGTGTGTCGTTAATAGGGTGGAAAACATGTCATCTAATATCTAAGAGGCAATTCCAAATGGTGTTTGAATAGGATGGTTGGGGAAAAATGCTCTAGTTGGCTTAGTGAATGTGTATGTTTGGACTATATATCTTAATTAGGCGACAATGCTTTGGTTTCTCCCAGGTGAGGCTAGTGTCTTCACTTAGTTTGCACACCTCTCACAAGGAGTTTGGGGCTTCCCTAGTTTCCCAAGATTATGCAACATCACATCTTGCATTGAGATCCTTAGAGTTGGGTCAACATGGCTTGCTCGAGATATTAGTGTACTAATACTTCTTAACCAGCTTGTGTGATGCCTTGTCACCAACCGAGTGTGTCTATGCTATTGCATTAAGTTAGGTGACCATGATTTTATTCTCTCATCTAAGCTTATCAATGGTTCTTTTCATTTTGTCCAATTGCTCTTGATAAGCGGCTAGTTAGGATTCAATCATCCATTACGCAGCTAAGGATTGTTCTTCTTGTTTTGACAACGATGTCTATGTTTGTTTTGCATGGTTGACTACTCAAGTGGTCACTATAGCGGCTCCTAGTTTTCAGTCCATTCCCACATACAATGCCAATTGTTAGTGTGTAGCCTTCTAGGGCCTCGATTGCTACTATCTAAATCCAACATTATTATGTGATGACTATAAAGCCCTTTGAATGCTTTTAAGCTTGGGAGTAAGGGGTGGAAAAGTGAACACAAACTTTCAATGGGGATATGATGTGTTTTTTCTCCCTTTCTTTTCTTAATTTTTGGGAAGGACTTGCCTCTTTGAATCCAAGAGACCTACTTATATAGTTTTTGTCTACTAGATCTTGATTGGTTAAAGAAAAGGACAATCTTTCCCTTGGGAAAGAACAAACAAGTGGGTGAGATGTTGGAAAACTCACCAAGCTTGTTATTGGTTGATTAAGTCTATGTTATAGAGAAATAAAATATGGCATACTATTCTTATTGATAATGATGGATATTTATATACAAATACATTTGAGTTCTACTATAATTCTAACTCTGTCTCCTATTGTAATTCAAACTAATAGTAAACTTCTCTATTTCAAATTCTATATTCTATTCTAATTCAAACTAATATATAATAAATAAATAAATACCAATATGTAAATTAAGGATAATATTAACTTTCTCTAATATGCCTCTGCAAGATGGAGTTCTGATTGGAGGTTCCAATCTTGGTCTTGAAAGAAAGAAAATAAATCCGCTTTGGTGGAGGGCAGTTAGGCATTCTCCCTATTTCTGTGGAGAGTCGTCTCCCTGTTTCTATGGACGGTAGTCTCCCTATTTTTGTGGGGCCAATTTCTTGACCGAAATTCTCTATTGTACCAAAATACTTAGCCTTTTTACGTAGTAACTCTGGTCAAGAAAAACTAGAGAAAGAGTCACTACGGCTTTTGTAGTATTCCGGGTATCGTTTTCAAAGACTGGCTTATGAAAATTGTCAATACTAAAATAAATGAATTGTTTTTGTTTAAATCTTTAAGTGAAAAACAATATGTGAATAATGTGAAACTAAGTAAAAGAAATTAAATTAATAAGAAAAAAAATGAATATTGATTTTAAATTCAATTTATTCAAGTTGGGGTTTTCCACAATCCAACCTAGGGTATAGAAATTAGAGAAAACAAGGGTATTTTAAGTAATATGATCTTAAGGTTTTGGGATCCTTGGCCACTCGCGATCAAGTTGAGTTCTATAACTCAAAATTGCATCCAAAACCTAATTTTTCCTTTTTAAAATAGATTCCTAAAACCATCAAATGAATGAGATTGATTATCAATTTAAGATTTGGCTTTTTAACCCTTCCTACTCCTTATAGCTTTGTTTAGGGGCAAATAACGGTAGGTAAGACAAGGATAACTAATGATCAAGAATTACCAAGAATCACTAGTATCAAGTAATAACCTACCGTATCATTCCTTAAACGAACTCACAAGGATAGGATAAAAAAAATGATAAATTGTCACCCAACCAATAATTAATCTCATTGTTATAATAATTTACCCATTGTCCCTATAGATTTCCTAGCCCTTAGGTTTTCATGCTTCAAGCCCTAAGTTGGCTCTTAGCCTCTCATGGGGGTGATGTCACATTCACAATCCATAATAGGGTAAAAATCCATAATTTGAATAAAAAGAAACTAAAAACAATATATTCAATAGAGAATAAAAAGAAAACAAACCAAAGTTCTCGTCTTCTTCCACCTTCAATGTCAAACTCTCTAGAAAAAAAATCCAAGATCCCTAAAACCTAAAATTGAGAGAGTTTATATAATATCCTTAATTACCTAACATGTGGCACACTCTCATTGGCCACTTATTACAAAATAATTTCCTAAAAATGATTAAAAAAATAATAAAATGGTGATTTCTAGTCGTGTGGGGTCCACCTAGGGCGGATGGAGTGCTTTAGATGCAATTCCTAAGGTAGAGGAGGCGAAACATCAAAGTGGTAGTAGGTGAATTCGAAATTGGTGTCATTTCGAAGTGGATTTCGAATTCATAAGTTGAATAGATGCAATTCCCGGGGCAGAGGAGGCGGAACATCAAAGTGGCAGTGGGTGAATTCGAAATTGGTGTCATTTCAAAGTGGATTTCGAATTCATAAGTTGAATTTCGAAATCATTTCGAAATGACCCTCCAGCTTGGTGCAGTTGTCTTCAAATGACCATAACTTCTTCATTTCAGCTCCGATTTGCAAACCGTTTGAAGTGTTGGACTTTTGACTTCCCGAGCTTCGAAATTATATATAGTATGTATATAATGGACTCCATAAAGTGCTCCAAATTTGTCCTCAAAGTCAGAGTATATAATGTCATCAGATTTTTTGAGTTCTAAATTTCCATGCAGCTAAATCTTACTTCATGCCTCATTTCCCACGCTTTCTTGCCTTCTTTCTTACTCCATAATGGTCATTTATCATCTTCCAACCTCATGATATCCTTGTTTTGCCTTTCCTTACGTTCAATGAGTCTTGACTTACTTATTTCCTCATTTAGCCCTTTTTTGATTTTTCAAAATCTAAAGTCATTCAATTTGCACAATTTTCTTCCCTTGAATCTGAGATAAGTCTCCAAAGTACAGATTAAACTCATGGCTAGGGCCTTAGCATTGATTTAGGTCAAGTTGGGTGATTTGAATGTCCTTTGGTGCACAAATCATATCGAATATGTGTTATTATAGCACATATTTTGGCTCTAATCAAAGTCAATCTCCCTGTTTTTGTGGGGAGTCAATATCCTTGTTTCTGTGGAGGGCGGTCTCCCTGGGTCTAGACGACAAGTAGATTCGACTTGATAACTGAAAGATCAGGTAAGAGTAGTGGGATCTTTCTAAGCCGAATTTCCAAAAACTTTGAAGAACCTTATAGAAAGAAAGTTTGTTGAAGGAATAGTAGGATTAAGAGCCTTATTTGGCATCAAACTAAATAATATTTCAGAAGCTAATGTAGATGATATAGAAGGTAAACAAGAAGGTAGAGTATAAGGCAAATCTCAAGTAGAGGTAACAAAACATGAGCATGTTTGTTTTCCCAAAACATACAAGAAAGCAATCAAATCTCTAAGAAAGCTTTTAGAGAAAGAATATATATATATATATATATATATATATATATATTAAATTAAGGGAACTAATACTGGTAGGAAGCAAAGGAGAAGAAAATTATGTTAGATTTGAATCAAGAAAATTTGGAGCTCTTGGCTATAAAGAGGTATTGAAATCAAGATATTGCATTGAAGACCGTAAGAAAAATGACATTGAAACCAAGATATTACATTGGAGACGATAAGGAAGAAGGCATTGTCAACACATAGACATAGTAAGGTCACTACCATTTGCGGTAGGGTTAGGAGGAGACCTGTAGGGCCTAAGCTTTGCATTCTAAATTTGAGACTAGGTTTTAGGGTTCAAAGACTCATAGAAATAAAATATGACATACTATTCTCATTAATAATGATGAATATTTATATATAAACACATTTGTGTTCTAGTATTATTTCCTACTATAATTCAAACTAATAGTGAACTTCTCTAATTCAAATTCTATATTCTATTCTAACTTAAACTAATTCCAATATGTAAATTAAGAATAACATTAACTTTCTCTAATATATGTCAGGCAGTACGTGGTAGATTTGTAGGAATGTTCTCTGTTAATGGGATGAATCCTAGCCTCAAATTCAGTCCTCAGTATATGGTCATAGGTAGAGAGACCCTTGGTAATTGTGTCCCATGAGTCTAGCATCATCTGAATGCTTGCCGGATAACTCTTGTTAGTCAATCCATCTGTGGAATCTGCGACCACTTTGCTGTCCAAGAGTTATCTTCCGGCACAGTTAAAAGCATTCGGGCCAGACACATACGACAAGCATTTGATCCGGATGTAAATGACACTGTTTGGGTTTGGGGGTCGGATGTGCACGGCGAGCATTTGGTCCAGATGCATATGACACCGTTCGGGTATGGGTACCTCCACATACTATAATTTTTTAAGCTAGGGTAACGTCATTATACATAATTGCAAGGGAAAAAGATGCAAATTGAGTACAGCGTTATTTTCCTGTATCATCTCCATGATGTTGCAGGAGCAACTTCATTGAGCCAATTGATGGATGTGACCCAGTCCGATAAGAAAAGTAATCCAATCTAGCAACTTATAATTAGCTTCTTAGAAGTTAAATCACCCCAAAAGATCGCGTGACCTACCCGCTGCTGTCCACTGATATCATGTTACTGCTTTGGGGCCTAACTGAAATGGTAGGTACACATTTAAAAGTGATGGGAATTGAAGGTAAGTAGAAGTACGGCATGGCAATGCAAGACCCATTTCTGAACCCCTAAACCTAAAAATGTTATATATTCATTGGACACTGTAAATGAAGGTAAGTATTAGTCTGGTATAGCAAGCAAACTCCATTCCTCAGGTTGCTTCATACAGCTTTCTTACTGGTAACATTATGTTAATGTAGGTTCTTTTTCTTTAGGTCTATGCTAATCTCTTATTCACATTGGAGGTTGTTGGGGTTGGACACGAAGGGAACTCCTGAACCCGGCTAATCTGGGAAGCCCTTATCATCAAAGCTTGGATGGTTTCGGATCATAATTCTATGTTTTCCGTCTTTGACCCAGATGATGGATATGGAGTACTGACTCAGGTTTGCAAGGTTCACAAGGTGAAAAGAAACCCAGAACTGCAGTTTTAAAGAACTGCCCCAACTGATAAGGAGCAGCTGAACCTTGACTAGGTAGGTTTGCTGGCGGAAATGATAAGAAGCATAGCAAAAAGATGGCGGACTCTAAGCGGACAGGATGACTGGAAGAACCTCCTGGACCCTCTTGATATTGATCTCCGACAATACATTATTCACTATGGTGAAATGGCTCAGGCAACCTACGACACTTTCAATAGAGAGCTGAAGTCAAAATTTGCTGGAAGTAGCATATATTCAAGGCGGATATTGAAGCCCAATCATAGGAGCTATTCTTTAGCTGTTAGTTTTTTGTTGTAACAGATTACTTCTGATGTATTCAAATGTATTCAAATGTTTGTTTTCATTGTAATTGACTTGATCACGTTTTGTGGGATATTTTCTGTAACCGTTTGGGATGTTTATGTTATATAAACCCCATTCAATGTGTTTAATAGTAAGAACATAATTTAGCAATTACTCTTAATATCTTTCATGGTATCAGAATAGTAAAGACTCTAACGAGTTTTTTTCTTGATCCAAAACCTCTCTTTGCAAATATCCTGCACCATGGCCGAAAACACAACCAGCAGTCACTCATTTCTTCTACTTCTTACTTTGATGGAATTATCTCCATTAATGCAACTGCTCAACTACCCATCAAATTGAACAACAACAACTTTCCCTCTTGGAAAGCACAATTTGGCGCCCTACTATATGGTTATGACCTCATGGGATTTCTTGATGGGACTAAGACATGCCCATCCAAGGAAATTATTGCCGAAGATGGAACAACTGTTTCAAATCCAAATTTTGCTATTTGGACTAGGCAAGACAAATTGCTCCTTCATGCAATCCTTGCATCTCTTTCAGAAGGAGTTGTGCCTTTGATTGCTGCTGCTACTTCTTCTCGTGATGCTTGGGTAAAGCTTCACAAGCTTTATGCTAACAAATCCAGATCACGAGTAATGAATCTCAAGGAGAAGCTTACCAACATCACTTGCAATACTCGTTCTGTTGCAGAGTATCTTCAAACCATCAAAGGAATTGCTGATGAGGTAGCTCTCATTGACACTCATTTAAGTGATGATGATCTGACTATTTTTGCTCTCAATGGCCTTGGTAGTGGCTTTAAGGAGATTTCTGCTGCAATAAGAGCCCGAGACACTCCTATTTCATTTGAAGAACTTCATGACAAGCTGGTAGAACATGAATCTTTCTTGAAAAGAGAAGAGTCACATGGTGGTTCAAATGTCACTGTGAATAATACTCGCACAAGTCTTGGCAACACCCAACCTTGATATGGCAATGGACAAAGTTATAATGGGAAAAGGTTCTTTAATAACCACAATCACCAAGGAAGGAAGTTCAACAACAATGGTAACCATAACAATCAGTTTCACTCAAATGTTGTATGTCAATTTTGTCAGAAAAAGGGGCATACTAATAGACAATGCAATTCAATCAATAGGCTCCTGCAACAATAGCCAGAGGTTCATCACACCTCTTTTGGGAACTCGTCGTCTTCAAATTGGATTGTGGACTCTGGCGCCTCTCATCATGTTACTGGCGATTTAACTAATCTTTCCCACCACCAGCCTTATGAAGGTCCTGATGACATTCTCTTGGGTGATGGTTCAAGCCTCGAAATTACTCACACTGGTTCTTCTAAACTCCTTGCTCCTTCTAAGTCTTTTTGTTTGTCTAATGTGTTATGTGTTCCCTCCATAAAGCAACACTTAATTTATGTCTCTAAGTTTTGTAAAACCAACAATGCTTCTATTGAGTTTTTTCCTTCTTCTTTTGTTGTCAAGGATCTCAAAACGGGGGCACGTCTCACTCAAGGGCGGAGCAAGGATGATGTGTATGAGTGGCCTTGGCCTAAAAAGGGAAACGCAATGGGTACCTCTCCTAAACAAGCCTGTGTTAGTGTCAAGACATCACTTGCCAATTGGCATCATCGTTTAGGACATCCATCATCTCGTATTTTTCAGTTTTTAATTCACAAACATAATCTTCCAATTTATCCCACTGAGTCATTCCACAGTTTCTTTTGTGAGTCATGTTTATGTAATAAGAGCCACAAGTTGCCTTTTGGAGTTTCTTCACTTCAAAGTCGTGGTCCTCTTGATTTAGTTTATTCGGATGTATGGGGGCCTTCCCCAATTGAATCAATTGATGGCTTTCGGTACTATCTTATTTTCATCGATTATTTTACAAAATATGTTTGGTTATTTCCTATGGCTTACAAGTCTGATGTTTACACAGTTTTTCCCAAATTCAAGTCTATGGTCGAAAAATACTTTAAAGCATCATTGGTAACTCTTTACACAAATGGTGGCATTGAATATAAAAGTCTTAAATCCTACTTTGTATCACAAGGTATTCAACATCAAGTGTTTCCCCCTTACACACCCGAACATGTAGGCTCTGCTGAAAGGAAACATCGTCACGTTGTTGAAACAGGTTTGGCCATGCTCCACAAAGCTTCTCTACTTTTAAAATATTGGTCTCATGCTTTCCTTGCTGCTGCATACTTAATCAATCGTTTGCCCACTCCAGTTCTTAAACATCAAACACCTTTTGAGTCTCTCTTTCAACAACTGTCAAACTATGATAAGTCACGAGCTTTTCGGTGCTTATGTTTTCCTTGGTTGCGTCCTTATTTTGATCATAAACTTGATAAACGCTCCAAGCCCTATGTCTTTATAGGATATTCCAACACTCACAATGCTTATAAGTGTTTAGACTTGTCTTCCAACCGTGTGTACATTTCTCGTCATGTCTAATTCATTGAACATCAATTTCCTTTTGCCTCAAATACTTCGCCTACAGATCTTGACCAAGTTGTCTCCACTTGGTCTTCGTGTTCCCCAGCTCTTGCTACTATCCAACCTTTTTTTGTGGTTCCCACTCCTCTGAATCTTTCCCACACCAAGGATCTTCTTCCACTACCACACAGCCTAATCAGGGGTTGCTCTCATCACGTTCTCCTGCTAGTTCCAGTCCATCTACTATGACTTCAGCTCCTCTCTCGGTGTGTGATGCTACTCCAAGGTATGATATCTCCTCTTCCCCTCTCCCTCTGTCTTCTGACTCCTCTAATACTTCCTCTCCATCTTTGTCCTTGTCACCACCTACCCAAACCCAAGGGTCCAATCCTCCACTCAAGCCATTTCATTGAATTGTAACCCGTTGTCAAAATAATATCCATTGTCCCAAACAGTTTCCCAGCTTTAAGACAAGTTTTCATGTCACCAAACATCCGCTTCCTGCGGCCCTTGAGCCTACTACTGCCTCTCAAGCTCTTCAAGATCCCAACTGGTGTGCTGCCATGGATGATGAGCTTGCTGCTCTTGCTCGCAACTGTACGTGGGTTCTTGTACCTCCTCCTTCCAACCATAACATTGTGGGGTGTAAATGGGTGTTTCGTATCAAACAAAATCCAGATGGTTCTATTTCTTGATACAAAGCCCGTTTGGTTGTCAAAGGATTCCATCAACGCCCTGGGGTCGATTATCATGACACTTTTAGCCCAGTTGTTAAGCCAACCACCATTCGAGTTGTTCTATCCATTGCCTTGAGTAACGGTTGGCCTATTTCACAGCTTGATGTTAATGATGCTTTTCTTCATGGAAATTTAACCGAGGATGTTTACATGGCTCAACCACCTGGGTATGTTGATAAGGATAATCCTACTCATGTTTGTCGCTTGCAAAAAGCTCTTTATGGTTTGAAACAAGCCCCTCGAGCTTGGTACAGAGTTAAAGACATTTCTCCTCAACTTTAGGTTTATCAATTCTAAATCTGATACTTCATTATTCATCTATCAATGTCGATCAGTCACAATTTATTTTCTGGTATATGTGGATGATTTACTTGTAATAGGAAATTGTTCTCAGTCCATTCGGAAGTTCGTTGATGCTCTTGCTCATCGTTTTTCCCTAAAGGATCTTGGTCCTTTGAGCTACTTCTTGGGAGTTGAGGCCATTTCCATTTCTGATGGCATGTTTTTATCTCAACATAAATATGTTCGTGACTTGTTGGCAAAGTTTCATTTAGAAGGCATAAAGAATTCTTCCACCCTAATGTCTTCAACTAGCCATCTAACTCTCAATGATGGTTCTCCTCCAGCTAATGCTACTCAATTTCGGAGCTTGGTTGGTGGACTTCAATATCTCCAGCTCACTCGTCCTGATATTGCTTTCGCCATCAACAAACTTGCCCAATTCATGCATGCCCCCACTCAAACTCATTGGACTGCAGCTAAAAGGTTGCTTTGTTACCTCAAACATACAATACATTTTGGTCTCACTTTCCAACGACCACAACCTCTCCATCTTCAAGCTTATTCAGATGTCACTCCACCTCTTGATCTTCAAGCTTATTCCGATGCCGATTGAGCTGGCGACCAAGATTCTTACAAGTTTACCATTGCTTTTGTTCTTTTTCTTGGTGGCAATCCAATCTCTTGGTGTTCAAAGAAACAGAAGAAGGTAGCTCGTTCTTCAACAGAGGTCAAGTATCGGGCTGTCGCTTCTACCGCTGCTGAAGTCACTTGGGTTTCTCATCTCCTTTCTGAGCTTGGTATCACTCTTCAACAATCTCCTACTATTTATTGTGATAATTTAAGTGCCACCTATTTGTGTGTAAATCCGCTATTCCACAGTCGAATGAAGCACATCGCGTTGGATTACCATTTTGTTCAGGAAAAAGTTGTTGATGGTTCTCTTAAAGTTTCTCATATTAACACTCACTCTCAGTTGGCTGATGTCCTTACTAAACCTCTCTCCAAAGGTCGGTTCCTTTTTCTTCGCTCCAAGATTGGCATTTCAGATGGAATTGCCATCTTGCGGGGGCGTATTGAAGCCCAATCATAGGAGCTATTCTTTAGCTGTTAGTTTTTTGTTGTAATAGATTACTTCTGATGTATTCAAATGTAGTCAAATGTTTGTTTTCATTGTAATTGACTTGATCACGTTTTGTGGGATATTTTCTGTAACCATTTGGGATGTTTATGTTATATAAACCCCATTCAATGTGTTTAGTAGTAAGAACATAATTCAGCAATTACTCCTGTTAATATCTTTCAACGGAACCTATTCTCACAAGTTGGTTTAGCCAAACCCAACCCTTATACATACACGCCTACCAAGTATTTATATGCCACATCTGAAATCAAGGTTCCAACAGCATTTATTTTGAAACCAATTCCAATTGACGCTTGGAGCAAGCAATCGAATTGGATAGGGTACGTTGCGGTGGCCACAGATGAGGGAAAGACTGCATTAGGAAGGAGGGATATTGTGGTTGCATGGAGAGGATCCGTCCAGATAGTGGAATGGCTTAAAGATTTTGATTTCCCCTTGGCATCAGCTTCCATGATAGTTGGGGAGAAGGGTAATCCTTATGCGCATAGAGGTTGGCTTTCTATCTACACTTCTCATGATCCCAAGTTACGGTTTAACAAACAAAGTGCGAGGGATCAGGTGTGTATATATATATATATTCCAACAGTCCTCATTCCTAGTATTTGTCAGGTAAAATGAATGGCAATTTTGTTTGAAGATGTATAATAATCAATTTCACCAGGTTTTGTCCGAGGTGAAGCGGCTGGTGGACAAGTACAAGGATGAAGAAATCAGCATAACTATTACTGGACACAGCTTGGGTGCAGCGCTTGGAACACTATGTGCAGCTGGCATTGTTGCAAACAAATTTAACAAGCCCAAAGACAAGCCCCAAAAGTCCTGCCCGGTAACCGCCTTTCTGTTTGGCAGTCCCCGTGTTGGAGACTTGAACTTCCGAAATGTGTTGTTGTCTCTGGAAAATCTTCACCTTATACGAGTGACCAATGTGCCAGATATAGTTACTACCTTGCCACCGGAGGGATATTACTCAGAAGTTGGACAAGAGCTAGTCATTGACACCCGATTTTCAAACTTCTTGAAGCTTCCTGGATGTTATGATACCTGGCATAGCTTAGAGGCCCATCTGCATGGAGTTGCAGGAACACAAGGGAGCAAAGGAGGATTCCATTTGGAAGTAGATCGCAGTATTGCACTTGTGAACAAAATGCTAGATGCTCTGAAGGATGAATATCCAGTGCCTGCTTCTTGGTGGTGTATGAGGAATAAAGGGATGAGGCGACTGGCTGATGGTTCTTGGGAGTTGAAGGATCATGAGAAAGATGATAATAAGCCTTGATCATAACTCATTTGGCTAATTGGTTAAATAATACTCCCAATTTTCATTTTAGGTTGTTTCAGTCCAGTATAAACTTCCAAGCTAGTAAATGTTTTTCCCCTTGTTGCTTTGTGGTTATTGCAATAGCCCTAAAATCCCCTCAGGAATGTGAGGTCTAAGAAAAATCCTAATTAGTGCGATCACTTCTTTCCATTGGCATAGTGCTTTTTTTTTAAAAAAAAAAAAAAGACCCAATGAGTTAAGACCTATTTGGTAACTGTTTTTTAAAACAGTTTTGAAAACAATTTTTAAAAATAGTTTTATAATGTTTTATAAAACAAAAGTTTGTTTGAAAACTTAAAATATTTTTAACTTATTTTTAATATTTTAAATATGTTTTAACAATAATTTTTATTTTTAATCATTCTACATGTTTATATAATTATTTTTAAAAATAACTATAACAAAATAACTAAAAATAACTAAAAAATATTATCTAAAAACATATTATTTTTTGTTCTAAAAAAACATAAAACATAAAATAGTTTTTGGTTGTTAAACATATTTTCTAGTTAAAAACAACAAAGAGAAAATAATTTTTTGTTGTTAATATGTTTTCCTTGTTTTTTTGTTCTAAAAAACAAAATCTATTCTCAAAAACAATTACTAAACAGAACTTAATGTCGGACATAAGTAAATTTTTTGTCATGTTGAATTGTTGGCCTCTGCTTGAGAACAAAGTTCAACTAAAACCAATTAAAAGTCATCATACATTCTACCAATAAAATAATATTATGTGTATCATAGTCCTCGCATAAATATATGATAAGTTGTCTTCCATTTAAATAAAAATATATATAAATTTTGACAATTACAATATAATAATTAGATTAAACAAAAATGGTAAATTTGATATTAAAGAAAAAGTCATTATCAACTCTTACTAAAAAAAATTAATTGAAGATTATCAAATATAGTGTTCTAAATCTTATGCTAAAAGTACTAAATATAATTTTTCAAATTTCCTTAAATAGGAAAAATATTTATAAGTAATTACAAAACTATCTATATGGTGTTTTCAATCCCTATAAATAAGACTAATTTCAACGCTTTTAGACTACAAATCACAAGAAAATTCGAAAGACAAGTATTAGAAGCCATGCCGGTTCTTCTAAGGAGATCCAATGGCATCTTTAAAGTATCTTTGAATTGTTAAGATTTTCAAAACTTCCAAGTTTCAAGCTTTAAAATAAAAATACGCCAAAACCTTATCGATCTAATATGACATTCCTTAAACTCTTAATTGATATTGTTCAAGTCAATCGAAGGCCCAAGTCATTCCAAGTCTCAAATCATGCCAAGGTTGAAGTTACACCAAAGCCTAAATCAAGTTGAAACTCATATTCACACCATGGCTCAAGTCATATCAAGGCCCAAGCTAAAGCAAGATTCAAATCATGCTAAGATGTAAGTTTAAAAGAGACCTAAGTTAAGTAAAGACTTCAAACTCAAGTTAAAGTTCAAATTAAACTCAAGTCATTCACGATTAAGCTTGCTCAAGCTCTCAGTTGACAACTAGAGAAGAAAAAATTAGAGGATAAAAAAAAATTGTACCTACTTCATTCTTTAAGTCAACAAAAATCTAACTTGATCATTTTTCTTGTAATTAGTTGTTTTACCTAGTGTTACTACCTCTTGAGACTTTTAATATTTATACCTACACTTTGGTGGTGTTTGTTTTTTTTTTTTTTTTTTTTACTTAATTGTAAATAGAATTTTAATGCTTAATAGTATTAGGAATTAGGTTGTTTGTTTTTTAATATTTTATTTTTATGAAACATTAAAAAGTAAAGAAAAATCAACATTTTACTTTTTCCATTTAGAAAAAAATCAAATATTTTGATCTTTTCTATTTAGTAAAAAGTTTATAGTAAGTAATGAAAAAGTAAAAAATCAAACAACGTAAAATATGAAAGCAAATCACTTTTAGAAAAAAGTTAAAAAAACAAATACCCTCTTACTCACATTTCACAACCTAGCACTTCTAAGCTAGCTCCTTAATAAACTCCTCAATATCCAGAGGGGATGTGATCCTCTACCACAAACTCAATAAACAATGATGAATTCCTTGTGAGAATGTTGGGTTAAGTTGAGAGTGGCAAAGTAAAGCTTAGGCACATAAAAGAGTAAATTGCACAATATTAGACATATATATATATATATAGGACCAGCCCTAATGGACTTGGACACAATTTAAAAACATTATTTTACCCAAAAAAAAATCAATTTCAAAATCTTAGAAGAACTGGGAAACTTGGAAAAACTAGGCAAATCCATGTTGAACGCTCAAGTACCTTTTAAGGCTTCATGAGAGCCAAGAGTGCTTGAGCAATCCTCCATGGAAATCGAGCACTCTTATAAAAATTTCTATTTTTTCAAAAATTTCAACACTTAGTTTCCTTTTTCCCAAGCTATATAATTAAAATTTGTTTCCAAAATAATTATATTTATGATTTCTAAATCCACCTTATATCATTTCTGTCATTATTCATAATTAACTCAATCATGCTTATCTATGTAATTTTGAGTTGATTCTATAGCAACTTTAAGCCTTTAAAGATAATATAAATCACAAAAACATACATACACAAAATTCCAAATCATGATGAATGGGATAAAATTGTCAACTTAGCTAAATAATCTAATAATTTCCAATGTTACCGTTGTAATACTCCTAGCGCAAGTATATGAAAAATATTATATAAATACCAAAATAACTAATTAAATTTTTTACATTAACATGTATACTATAACATTTAATATCTTCTACTTTAGTAAAATGGAATTCATGGTTAATTAATTAAATTCAAAAATAAAATCAGTTGAACAATAAATGGGCCACCGACCCTGTGATTATATGCCCTGATTTTATTAAAGAAAATGGTGGAGGTCATTAATCCATGCACCATGATCACTTATTAGAGGTTAAGAATCACTTTCTTGGCAATGAAAGCATATGCGGCCTCTGTTAAATGGATGCCATCCCAATTCACATATGTCGAAGGATCATCACAGGCTTTGGACCCAGGTTTCCCACACATAGCAGAGAGATTGAGATTGTATGCCTCACCTCCTCCACAGCAAGCTGATAGCACATGATCCTTTATAAATCCTGCCAATAAATACATGCTTCACAATGTTATATATAGATCATAGACTTTGATGTTAGATCCCCTAATTAAAAAGGCATTGTTTTGAAGTTAGAGATAAGGAAATTTCTATAGATTATATATCTTTGGTACCATACCCAAATTTTAATTCGGGAGATACAAATCAAGAAGTAAAATATCAAAATATATAGAAATAAGACCTAAAAGAAAAAAAAAATATTCAAACATAGGAGTTGAGAAAAGGGAGACTATATTACTAACATACAAAGAGATGAATATGTGACCAGGTGACCATTTCCAATGTGTTAATATGAGTTACCCAAGTTTTTTGGAACTCAGTTAAATGAAATTGTCAGTAAGATCCAATGGAGTACCACCATTAATGGAGAGCTCACCAAACTTTTCTGGAGAATTGAAGAAAGGCATTGCAATATTGTAATAATCCACATAGATGATGTTGGCATGGGTGAGCTGTCTTTGCAACTTGATCAAAGCAGCTTTGAGACGCCTATTGTGATATTGAGAGAAGTGGTTGTAAGCCACCAGACATTTGTTATGTGAGTCATAGTCCTCTTTGTTTCTACTCTGAAACAAACTTTGATAAACTGTTAAACAACCAACCGGAAAATTCCCCGGTATAACCAGATTCACCGCGCCTTCCTTGATCAGTGTCTTGCATAGAAAAAATGCCTATTTTGTTAGTGTTCAGGATACAACTATACCTCACCAATACGAATTAATATGATCGAAGAAATCGGGTCGTAGTTCTGTTCAGCTGGCATACCTTGGTAGCTTCAACAATGGCTCTGACAACTCTGGGGACAATTTTTTTCACATCTTCTATGGTTTGTCCCATTAAGAAGGCGAAGTTATAGTCATTGCCTCCAATCTCTCCCACGAGGAAAAGAGATTTTCTGAGAAATTTGGTGCAATCTGTTGAAGAAAGGATGAAGAAACAATTAGTTATAAGAAATACATTTTCTTCAACATTTTTTTTTCCTTTTTTAAAACTTCCCGAGAACCAAACAAGGGAAAATCCACAGTTGAGCTGCAGTGGCAAATTAATGGGATTATATACTAAACCTGTTGCTTGTTTGCATATAGAGGGTTTCAACTTCTTGAACCAACCAAGCTGAATACTTAGTGAACTATTTGTCCATAGAAATGCATCAAGGCCCCGTTCATAGAAGAAGGACGTATCCAGCGCTGTGGCGCCTGCTACTGCAAAATTTACTCCATGCCTGAGATTTTGCCCTTCTGCAGTTGCCAAGTATGGTGGCAATTCAGGAACTCCAAAAGCCTCAGCTACGTACAATGAAGTAACAGAAATAAGCAGTCATTTGATTATATGAATAATGAATGTAGGTCATTCAAAATTATAAAATGGGTTACCAATGAAGTCAACAACCAAGCGGCCATCGGAGCATCGCCCTGTTGGTCTGTGAAAGTAGGTTATACCATAAGGAGACTTGTCAATGGCCAAAATGGCTTCCCTGCCATACGTGAGATAGTTCCCGGTATCCGCTAGCGAGTCACCGAAACTGAAAATAGTCTTGTAGTTAGAGGAGGTGGAGATGTTCATGAAGATACAGAGGGTGGAAGGAAGAGAAATGAGGAGGAAGAGAAGATGAATCCTCATTGTAATTGGAGTAAGAAAGAATGGACATTGCTTCGTTTGTGTGTTATACTTCACTCATTTATGAGAGAATACAGAGGTACACGCGTGGCTGTGGATATGGCGGTCCACGGTAACTGATGACATGACATGACCTAAAGGGTGAAAATAAATGACGACATGACCTAAAGGATGAAAATAATTCGCTTGGTTTGGACTTTGGATATGAATTGGAATTTATATTGTGCCGTAAACTAGCAAATCATAAAGAAAGTTATCATTGCTTTTAACTTAAAATTGACTATTAGAAGAGCTATTTTCCACTATCAAAGTAAAGAAAGAGGTGTTTCTAATGCCTGAATTCACGATGGGATACAAAATTTAGGTTATGTTTAGTCCTTGGAAAGTATTTAAAAAAAAAAAAGAGATTAAAGAAAATGATATTCTTATATTTGATTGTCTTAAGAAAAATTCAAAAAGAAAAATTATATAATTGAAATTAGTTAGAAACTTATGCATTTTTAAATTATTTAATTTTTATATTAATGAATTAAAATAAATAATTTAAGTTCGAAATATCAAATAAAAATAATTTATCAACTTTAACTCTATTTTTTCTTCTTCTTATATTTATCCTTTATATTTTCTTTCCCTCACATTTTTAAGAACCAATATTTGGTAAATCAATTTAATCAAGTAATATGATTTGAGATTTAAAAGTAATTATATTTGTAAAATGAATAATGTCACATAAAATCGAAATTATTAAAAGCAATCATCTTTTTCAAATCCAAAGTAGTTTCATATCCTACTTCTCGATAGTCTCGATTTAATTATCATTAATTTTTTATTATGAGCATCAACAACTCTTTCTCTACTTTTTCTTATAATGCTACAACTTGGATAATTTTGACCACCCAAGATGTTCGAGTTGGCATTAGGACTAGCGCAAATTGAAGGTCTCAGCAACACATTGAAGGTCCAAGCAATCTACTTCGGTTTTTTCCTTTTGGTAAAGTAAAAGGTGAGCTCCTTTGTTTAAATGCTAATTTTACAAAATGGTAGTCACCATCTTGGGATGCTTAGAGCCACACCAACTTGACAACTACGATGAGCATCAAAAGCCAGCCCCCACGTTAAGCTGGAGGACAGGGATGGTTCCTTAAGAGGTCCAGACGTAAATAAATATGCCGAGCTGGATGTTGTACCAGCCATGATTTTAAAATTTGCAATTAGTTCGCGGTACTATCCTGTGACCATGATAACTTTTCAAAATTGGTGAACAGCCACACAATAAGTGCACTCCCATGCCTACACGGAGTTGATCTCCTTCAAGCCTCAAGACTTCATGTATATGTTGATTTGATCCACAATTTCAATCTTTAAGCCTCTGCTAAAATGAATAAATAAAATCCGGAAACCTCGTGACAGAGACGACAGAAGGCTCTTTGCGGCAAGAGTCTGTTGAGTTTTTAACATATCAGACGATGAAGTGGTTGTGGTATTATTTTTTTTTCCTATTTTTGGATAAAAATATCAATATATATATATATATGTATGTATGTATATTGGGCTGATGGATTGTTAAATGAGAAGCAACGCAACTATGCTCAAGGTGAGGATCAACTCTGGCTGCTATAAGGCCACTGGTTTTCTTCTGTCTTTTTCTTTCTGTACATTTTTTTTTATTGGAGACAATATCGGCCAAAAAGAACAATTGTTGAAGAGGAACTTACACATCTCTAGGTGTAAAAACAATGGTAGATGTAAAATTGGTGTTTGATTTATTTATTTAAGCTATGTTTGGTTCTCGGAAAATATGAGAAAAAATGCGAGGGAAAAAATAAAGAAGAAAAGTAGAAGGAAAGAAAAAATGAAGAAAAAAAAAAAGATTTAAAATCAATAAATTATTTTATATGCTACTTCAAATTCATTTCACTTATTTTTTTTCTTTTTTTATGTAAAGTTTAAATAATTTAAAAATATATAAATTTTTATCTAATTTTAATTATATTTGATTTTCTTTCTTATTTTCCATGTTGAAACCAAACATGAGAAAATCATTTTTCCCAATATTTTTTTTTTCTTTCCTTAGTATTTTCCGAGAATCAAACATAGCCTTAGTTGTGACAAAAAATTAGAAAAAGAATATAACAAAAATGAGAAACATTTTATGATTCCTTTCTAGTGAAAATGAGAACTCCATACCATTAATTTATTTGGCTAGGGTTTTTTCCGTGCTACTCAATTTGTGAGTAGCTTTTTCATTTTGAAAGGTAAAGTGGGACCTTAAATGCATTTTCAATAAAAATATCTAATTGAAAATGAAAGTAAAAATGTCTAGTTGCAAGAAACCATCTAGTTTCATCATATAGATGTTTTCATCAAGACAACCATTCAAGAAAGCTATGTCAATATCCATTTGTCATATCTCATAAATGAGATGCACCACAATGGATAAGAGCACTCGGATGAATTTAAGCATGACTACTAACAAGAAGGTTTCCTATAGTTGACTACTAAAAAAAAGGGTTTTCCAAAGTTGAAACCAAGTTTTAAACGGTAAACCTTTAGCTACAAGCTTAGCTACATAAGTCTCAATCTTTCCAAATACTCATCTCTTCCTCTTATAAACCTACTTACATCCCATAGGTTCTATCCCTTCATCTGCTTCTATAAGATCCCAAACTTTGTTAGAATACTAGTATTCTAACTTTCCCCATAACTCCTTGTCATAAATAAGCATCAAACTTTGTTAGAATACTACTATTCTAACTTTCCTCATAACTCCTTGTCATAAATAAGCATCAAAGTCGCTCATTACTTTATTGTAATATGTGGGATACAATTCTCCCACTATGACGATGCTCTTGCGTGTTGGAATTGTCAAAAATAGTATAGCTAGTACCCCCGAATCTACAGTATCCTATGCAAATGTGAGACTATTTTCCCATGTCATCCACTCTATATCACCATTTGTTTTATTACTTATCAAATAATCTTTATCTAAAAATCTAGTATTTGTATTTACCTTCTAATAATCCTAACTATTAAACTAATAAACCCTAAGACTCTCTTGTATATCCTAAAAACTAATATACCTCTTATCTTGCTTCCATCTTGTCTATTTTTGGTTTCAACATGTATACAAAATACTCTCATTGGCGAATATGTCATAAACTAAGTTTACAACCTATACACATCTCGATGAGAGTTAAAAGGTATTCACTTAGAAGTTAAGATTTAATTATATGTGTGCATAAGGGCATTTTGGTCAGAAGATAAGGTTGCAAAGGAGCTTAGAACGGTCTTTTTGAATTAGAATAATTAATTAATTGGAATCTAATAGAGTTAATTAATTAATTTATGGCCTAAGTCCAAAATGAATTCAAGCCACTTCAATCCACAAGAAAGTCTTTATAAATCCCCTAAAGGTTTAATGTTAGACAATAATTCATTCATTTCATCTCCTTGAAAATATATTAAGTTTAAAATATAGTTATAATCAAGTTAATTAACATAATTATTAAATATGTCAAACTTGTATTATGCAAATTGACCCAAAAATAACCTATTTATTAAATGGACTATGCAAGTTGATAGAAATTTAACCCAAACATGATTATACTCAACCTAAAGCCTTGAAAAACATGTTAAGTTTAAATTGTGTTAATAAATTGTATCAAACTTTGTTATCCCTAGGCTTAAATTGTAAGCAAGGAACTCAAGTGACACAGGGAGAGACCAAAAATATGGCAAATGATATCACTAGTTACATTAGATAGCTTAACAAAATAATGAATTGGTTTAACAAAACTTCTAACAATTTCCTTAATATTTAGGAAGCTAACAATAATAGTTATAACCATTATTAATCTTCAAGTAGCTTAGTTGTTAAAGATTGATATTAGCTCTAAGAACACATGACAATTGAGGTGGAAACCTGCTATCTATCATCCTCCTACAAGATCATAAGTCTTGGGACAATGGAAAGCTTAGTTTGAAAACCTAAGGATCGAAAGCTTGGCAAATGCTTGGTGATGATATCTATGATCCGGTCAACAAATAGAACTTAGTGAATACTAAGATCTTTCTTTAAGACTCTATCTCAAATGAAGTGAAGATCAAACTCTATATGATTTGATTGAGTATGAAACACAGGTTTATCTGCTAAATAAGTAACACTTTTATTATCAAACCAAACAAGGGAGAGCAAATTGAGGAATGCAGAGTTTGTTGAGAACTGATTGAATATACACAATTTAATTGTAACAAAGGCTAATCCACGATACTCAGAATCAACACTACTCCAAAAGACCATACCTTGTTTTGTAGATGACTGAGAGGCTAAGTTAGATCCAAAAAACACACAATAACCACCCTTGCTCTTACAATCTTTAGGGTAAAAAACCTAATCAACATCAATATAGTCTTGAAGATTAAGAGAAAGATGATTGCAATTGGAAGCCATGAGACAAAATCTAGATTTGGCTCATATATTGTATCACCATGGAAGGATAGACCTTCAATCCTTCAATATGCTCTTCAAAGCCATTGGCAAAGATCACATTCTCTATGTGTACCAAAGAGTATAATTGCTTCTATTGAGCATGATCATGAGAGCAACATGATTGAACATCTAAAATGGCTAAATCGAATGAAAGGATAGGGAAGAAGTGAAGTTTGTAGTGGCTTGAGAGGATTGCAAGCTAGAATATTGGAATGAAGTTGCCATATGAGTAGCAAAAGTGTTTGGAAAAAGAGAAAATGTAAGGAAACTCAAGAAAACTAAAAAAGAAAATCATAGAATTGAGAGTCTCTAGCGAGAGGTGCTCTCATACCAATAAAGTTTATGACGAAACTTGAGAACAAAATTTGGAAATCATTCGCTTAGTCACTTTTTGAGGTAAGATTTATTATATTTATAAAAGAGTTACATTAGATAGCTTAACAAAATGATTAACTAATTTAACAAAACTAATTTTAGGAAGCTAACAATAATAGTTATCTTCATCACGTAGCTTGGCTATGGAAGATTGATAATGGCTGTGAGAACACATGTAGCTTCTTGTCTATCGCATTCATATGTCTAAGCTTAGAGTTTGTATTGGACATGATCAAAGGAAACTTGTTTCAAAGTTTTGCCCCAAATGGATCGGGCTTGTATACCAACTCAGCCCAATAAACTGGAGTAGGCCTGACCCAATCGGCCTGTTTTTATCCCTAACTTTATAGAACAAGGCTGTCCTCAAAATCAATACGCAGAATCCATCTAGGACAACTTGACCGCAAAAGAAGATGATAATTATAATAATCACAGCAAGATAAAACTTATTTCTTAATTAGAAAATTTATTATTATGTTTTTTTTTAATTAATTTTTTTTTCAAATATTAAAAGTAATGAAAACGTTTTCTAAAATCACTACTAAATGGACTCTTAGAGCACGTTTGGTAGAAATTTTAGGAAACGCTTTTGCTATTTCTAATACTTGAAAAATTTTATCATTTAAGTATTAAAAATGTTAAAAACGTTTTGTAGAATTACTCTGAAATGCACTCTTAGAACCCGTTTGACAGTGATTTTAGGAAACATACCCAATATTTTTAATACTTGAAAATTTTTATCATTTAAATGTTAATTAGAAAATTTATTATCGTATTATTTTTCTTAATTAAATTTTTTTTTAAATATTAAAAATATTGAAAACCTTTTCTAAAATCACTACTAAATAGACTTTTAAAACCCGTTTGACAATGATTTTAGAAAACACTTCCAATATTTTTAACACTTGAAAAATTTTATCATTCAAGTGTTAAAAAAATTAAAAACGTTTTTTAAAATCACATCATGTTATCCAAGTTCCTTTAATTCACCAAAACTTAATTTAAAACTACCATTAATTCATTGGACAAATTGGCATGGTCCATTTTCCACCTAATGAAAGGAGACTAAGCTCCTTATCCCAATTAAAAGAATCAATCATAAAACCCTCAAGGGATGTTGTGGTTCAATTCCCCTATGACATCTTTCATTCTTCACAAATAAAATAATGCATTGAATCATTTTCTTGAGGGATGCTTCAAGAAGAGTGACTCTCAAGGCTCAAACCTTCATAATTAGGTATGTTGATTCATATTTAAATAACGATCTCATATCATGGTTTGAAGTTTGAACCCACAGCCAAAAGAATTGTGGATAAAGCTTCCAATCTACTTTTTTCAAAAGTTAGAATCATGAAAGCCCAATGGTCTGTACTACTTTAGTTAAAGTGATCCTCAGAAAGCAATCCTGATGGATCACAGAAAATTTCTTTATAGAATTCTGAAACCCACTTAAAAATGAAGAATAGATTCATTAATTTCAATTCAAATATAAGCTTAAATAAATCATCCAAAAATAATAATAATAACAATCAAATGAAACAAGCCCAATATTCATTCACACAGATCAGGAGATTGGAACAAATCAAATTCCATCTACTTTTCTTAGGATTTGAAATACAGGAGTGGAGATTTGAGGGAAATCATCCATACATACATAGATATAACGATTGTACAGGGGAGAATCAGAGAAACAGATGAAAATTAGGAGGAGGCAATATCAAAATGAAGAAGAGAAAAGAAGGGAGAAGGAAAAAGGCTAACAAGGGATCTGAGATGTGAACCACTCCATCACATGAATGGGGGCCTTGATCAGCTCCAGCGCAAGCTCTACTAGTACCGTCACGCACAAGCAACAGGGGCATATGCACGTCAACAACAACCTGAAAATCAAAACCCCGAAATCAGGGAAATCAAGAAAAATCAAAATCAAAAATCGGAAATCAGAGGGAAAGAAAGAGCACAGACCCGACGATCCAGATGACGACGCCGACGATGGAGATGAGGAGAGAGAGGAAAGCGAAGGGAAGGCCTAATAGAAACCCCAAGGGCCTGCAATCTCCGTCGCAGCACATCTTCAGTTATGTCAAGTTTTTTTCCTTTTTTTGGGGGGGGTTTCTTGTTTGTTTTGCAGGGATTCGTTTTTTCTCTCCAAAGGGACACACGTTCTCAAGGCTTTTAGCCCCACGCGACGATAATGCTTGACCTAGGAATGGGAATGGGAAAGGGAAAGGGAATGGGAAACGGGAAACGGGAATCGGGAAACGTAACCTCTTTATATTCCCATTCTTGGAAAGTTGCTTGCTTTTATCTCATCCTCTTCCCCCTTTCTCTTCACTTCTCTTTCACGTACTCTCTGTTGATTCAATTTTGCAAATAGGGAGTTCCAGAATTATAAAAATACTAAGAATGGGATTTTTCAAAACTATTTTTTGAGGACAATTTCAAAAAATATTTGCAAAGAAACCCCTTTATCACATATCAATTTTTTAAAAGATAAAATTATCAAAAAGTCAAATTGGCATCCCTTTACTAACATGGCCGAATTATTTATCTACTTATTTATTGGTTGTCCTCATGTAACCCATGTTGCCATGACTCATGAGTTGGCACTTGGCACTATCGAATCGAAGGGAGACTGTGAGTCACAAAAACAATAAAAAATAAAGTGGCCAAAACGACAGCATCCACTGATAATCTTATCCTGAAGGGTCTTAAGAGGATGAATTGTAGTAGCCTGTAGGCCCCCAGAGGGGCAGACGACTCCCAAATTTCAAACAGGAGCAGATGCACATGTCTATATCAAATACTTCCAACTCAGATTTTTATCAGGGCATTAGTACCTACTGAAGAAGGGTAAGTTTGAAAATTATCAACATTTACAGTAAAATAAACCCTGATTATGAATGGAAAAATGCCCAAAGAGAAGAAAATTGGAAAAAGAAAAGCAGTGGTCCCCCAGTTCACACCTTCCTGCAGGTCAGGTAGAATTGTTTGGTATGTCTGATGTTGTGCTGAGACTCTGTGATGCACATAAAACAGATTCAGCAAACACCTGGCCTTGGATGTATTGGAGGTATGACATCAAACAACAGAATTCATATGAGTATAGGGGGAGAGCCTGCTTTGTACCAGCTGCCCACATGTGAGAGAATTTTCAAGCTTGAGCTGATTGTGTCAAACAAAACTTATCCAGGAGGCCTATTCAAACTTGAGTTCTCATTTTCCATAGAGATGATGCAAGCAAGCCTTTCATAAACCTGTCATGTATTTGGATTTTATGATTTCCTTTGTAAAGAAAGAGGAGATAAAACAGACAATTTAATGGTATTAACAAGTGGAATTTTGAGGATTACTTACCTCGGACAGTGGCTCACTTTTATCCTGTTTAACCTCAGATGTAGATGATGTGTCATACCTACACAACATATGAGTCATGAAGCACATGAAAAAAAAAAATTCCAAGCTTTACAGATGTAAAAAGGAAAATTTGAGTATAATCAAACAGGGGAAAGAGAAGTGATTCTTGGAAATAGATTTCAACCTACAACCAAATTGATCATGAAAACATCCAATTTTCTCACCAATCACGAGGAATTCCAGCTTCATCTCGAGCTGAATAATTGAAGGGTCCTTTCAATTCCACATTGTATTCTTTTAACAAGTCTGCATGGTTACTCAAAATAAAATTCTGTATAAAAAGGCTGTACCCCTTAAAATGGAATTTATGCACTCGATCATAAGTTTGATGAGCTACTAGACCTTTGAAAGTGGAGCAAGGAGCACGGCCCATTTTCTGGCAAACCGAAACAAACCAGTGGACACCAACTGCAACATGTGCAACTTCCTCATCAGCAATTCTAGCAACAATGTTAGATGTCCTAGAATCCCCAAAGCCAATGAGTTTTTGCACCAGCCGTGGCCCAGCATCCAGTCCTCGAGCCTCCTACACCAATAACAGAAGAAAATTCTCATATATAAATAAACTAAAACATATCCAGAAACTTGATTACATGTGCAACTCAACGGCAGTGGTCCTATGGGAACTATATGGAACTTTCTTAGGCTGCTTCAGCCAGAATTTGACAGAGGAACAGTTGTTTCTCTTCTCTTCTCATACAGAATAACTTCTGTAACAAGGGGAAAAATATTAAAGCAGTTTAGGAAATACATCAATTAATATAAGGAATCTCATGCTAAAACAGATGCCTCAACCTGCTACAGATACACATACAGATAGAGGCCTTGATTCTATAAGAACCCCCTCAAGTTATCCAAATATCTAAAAAGGATGGTTATGTAAACAACCCATCATTCATACAAATACAGAGAGTAAGTACAACAAAAAAACCAAAAGAGAGAAGGAAACACATTTAAATCAAATAAAAACATGATCACAATTGAGTTTCTTTGTGTGCTCCTTGTTGATAGTTTTAAAATCATGGATGAGGAATTTGTATAAAACTTAGCAAACTATATTGAAGGGCATGTTCAGAAGCACGAACGAACTCCAAATAACCTGCTTAATTTTGTCTTAAAAAGTGACATTCAAATCGTAGGTGTAGGAATGCAGCTTCAGCAAGAATCCTAGCCCTTTCTCAACATCTACCAAAAGAACAGATCATAGCCTGTTTTCCCTTTTTCCTTTTTCTTTCCTTTTTTTTTCTTTTAGAAAATCAACATTAAAATGGTTTTAGTCATAAAAATGATAAATGAAGTTTAAAGTTGTATATAACTGCAGCATTTGGGTTTCAGCAAAGGCTTAGAGAAACTCCTAATAAGCAATTTAGAAGTGCTTGCCTGCTCCCAAGCACCTGTAAACAAAATATACAGATTTATCCTATATCATCATCATCCAAAGACATCGATTAATTAGGCTATAGCAATTTGTATTGTATGTTTCCAGCAGCACATTGTCTTTTGAATTCCACATTTTAATCAGCTTCTCCCATTTCTTAAAAGTGCAAGTGCAACCATCCATCCATCACAAAAATAATATGGGGAAACCAAAGCAGAAAGCAAGCAACCAAAAAACAGTTAGAAGAAATTAGAGAGGTGATACTCATTAAAGTTTGACTAAAGCATGATATGTCACTGTCCTTAAAGTAGTTCTATTATCCTTTAAGACATCCTAAGTGCAGCAAGATGATAGGTGTTCTACCTCTAAGATTCAACAGCCAACAATGCTAGTAGAGGTGCACTCCTTAGGAAAACAGTAAAGACAACTCTTTGAGTTTGTTCCTCCAAGATTAGTGATGAACAGCCGAGATGGAATGTAAAGGCAATTATTTGGGTTTGTTCCTCCAAGATTAGTGATGAACAGCCGAGATGGAATGTAAAGGCAATTCTTTGGGTTTGTTCCTCCAGGACTTGAATGAACAACAGAGATGAAATGCTGTCAGATATGAGTAGGAGAGAGCAATCACAATGGCACTCACAGCAAAACTCATAAAGGAGACTCTCAGGTAGAAGGCTATAGAACTTAGATGCTCTCAGAAGGAAGAATAAGAAACTCAAAGGAGCCTGTGTGTCCGTGTGCGAGGTGGGGGAAAAGGCTAGATAAATGAATCACTCAAGGGATTTAATTTCATCAATCAATGGTGATTGCACTTGGTTAAGTAATAAAATTGTACTGCATAACCAAAATTTGAAATTCAAATTTCATATATCCAAATCCAAAAAAAAAATAGTGTGGATGGGGTTTCCCATTTGTTCTTGTAATGAATCCCAGTTAAATGGTCTCTAGTCCAACCCCCTAAAAATCAGGCCTCATGAGCACATGTGCCTTTCCATTATCTGGTCACAAGCCCTTGAGGCTTAGTTCAATATAAAGCACTTCCTGACTCCTATTCCTTATCCAATGTGGGACAAGGAAATAAGCCTTTATGTACTCTTTCTACACTGTTAACGTGCATCATCAAGCTTTTGAAGTTATCATATCAATGCACCTTTGATATGACATGAAGTTCTTTCAAGACAAGGAATCATAGTCACATAACATTTGATTCCAAATATAAACAATAATAAGACAAGGAAGAGGATGAATAAGAGGTCAAAGGAATGAAGATAGACTTAGGAAGATGAAGGGTATTAAAAAAAAAAGAATTTAAGGATACAAATGGAGACCCTTAACAAGTGTTTTCCAACCTTGAGCAGCACCTTCAAGGAAGAAGCATTTATTTAACTTTCGACAATAAAGCCTTATTAATAGAATCCATGGTAATGAAGTCAAACTATTACTAGATAAAAAATGTCAAAAAAGTGTCTCAAATTCCTAATTTTTGGTTTAATTGTCAATTGCATGAGAGCTAATTTTAGTCTAAAATATTGTATATATTTTTTTGTTTGATCAGTAAATGAAAATAGTATTGAAAAGTGCCAAAAAGGGTTGTACCAAAGTACACACAATGTATACAACGGCCGCCAAAAAGTGCCAAAAAAAGGAAGAGAAAACAAAAAACCACTCCCTCCCTCAAACTGAACTCAACCAATCAATGAAATCAATTATAGACATTAAGCTTTCACCTATAAATAGTTTAGTCTAGGTTAACAAGTTACACAAAAATAAGAATTTCAGCATTTGGATAGAGAGCTCCACATTCTCAAAAGATCTTTTATTTCTCTCTTTCCACATTATGTAGAAGAGACATAAAGGTGCTACTCTTCAAACTTTTTTCCAGTTTGTTCCAATAAAAGAGTCATGCCAACTTAACAGTCTCTCTAACAATAGATTGAATCACCTAATAAACCCTAAAAAAAAGAACAATAGCTCCCACAACACCCTTGCCTTGCCACAATGCAAAAGGATGTGGTCTAAAATATTGTATAGTATATTTCTCATTTTAATATATACTTATGAAAATAGGTTTCTTTATTGGATAAAGAAAATGATTTAGGCAATTTTTGTTAAAAGGCTAAAGGTGGTCATGGGCATTTTAACCAAAAATGGTGAAGCATAAGACTCAAGGTGGAATAAGGAAAATAATAAATAAATAATAAAGAAAAAAATCTTAAATTTTTCAAAATAAAAAAAATACTAATAAAAGGACAAAAATTGAATAATAAGAAAATTATGAAATTCATAACAACCAAATTAGTTGGTTTTCATTATCAAAGGTTTCTAATCTAATTCCTCTTTCTCCCTTTGAAAATCCAACCATCTCTTATGGCTTCATCAAATTCTTTTCAATAATACCATAACAATCTCTAGTAGTGCCCTTCAATGAATCATAATCATATCTAATTACTCTATTAGCCTAAATACTCACTCATTCTTCTTCATCCGTCAACTAGGTGGTTTTTTTCCTATATCTATTAATAATAAGATAAATATTATACATAAGCTCAAATACTACAATATCCAACAACTCCTTTATTTTTTCTTTTTTCCTACTCCATTTAAAGGGTTAATTTGAAACCAACAAAGCCATTATTTTAAAAGGTTTAACCCTAGCATTGGACCCAAGTTAAAACATATAAAATCTATAACCAAACCTCACAAAAGCATAAAACCATTAAATATTAAGGCTTAAATCTCTTATAAAATATATATATCAAAAGCTCACAAAGGTTCTAAAACCATTAAAATCCTTTGAATATTTGAGGCTTAAGCCTTGAGTCTCGAGATTATAGCCTCAAGTATCCCAATGTTGAGTCTACAGCCTAGTGGCTAATTCATAGAGTCTCACCTTAAAGCATAAGCCTCAATAGCCTTTTAAAACACCGGATTGAGGAATATCTCTATAAATATTCTTACAAAGAAAAACATTATTAGATAGAGATAGACATATAAAGTCATAACTAAGGATGAAGAGATATTAGAAAGAATAGGAGACATCCAATGGAGTATAGCTTGAATTTAATATATGGATACTAGAAGCGACGAAACAGGAATTGTCTCGGAACTTGATCTTATATCTATGTTCTCTTTCCTCTGTAATTTTCTCTATGATTAGATTTGTTCTATCTCATTTATCGATTGAGGCGTAGTGGGTCAAATCATATTAAAACCTTACATATATTAAGGAATGGATTTGTTGATCTTTATGTTATTGCACAACAAAATGGTATCAAATCTTTTGTGGCCACAACAAAAAACATTCAACCATGAAAGAGTTTTTATTTATTTTCTTCCTTCATATAATAATAATTAAATATGTTTCCCTCATTTAAATTCTTAACATTGGCAGCATTATCTGCAATAAAAACCTTTAGTTCTATTAAACTAAGGTTTGGTTAATCTTGATTTTGATGATAACAAAATAAGGTTTGGATCTAATGATTATATTTAAGTGTTATAGGAAAGAAGACCTCCTTGGAACCATCAAGAAGAAGATACATGAAGAAAAATACATGAAAAAAAAAAGATACATGAAGAAAAAGAGGATTTCAAGAAAATGTTTATCAAGTTTATCATCGGGATACTTTATGTAAGATGATGGATGCATTAAATTAGGAATGCATGTTTTTGTTAAAGCACCAAAACATTCATCCATAAGTTTCTAATTGGTTTTATACTTTTATAATTTGTATGAAAATAATTTTGAGTATGGAAAGACCTACCTAGCCTAGGAAACTACCTTGAACTTCAAGATTTTCACGAAAATCTTTACAGTTTCTTAAAAATTATCGACTTAACTAAAGTGCTTTACACTTGAAAAATGCTCAAAATATCGGTTAAGAATGTGTTAGAAGGTTATCTACATTCATATAAGTTAGTTAAAAAAGGTCTTAAGCCCAAAACATGCATAAACTTTCAAAAAATATTGGGTTAGATGACATACGGATGACTAGGCAATCATCCAATTATTATGCAGATACCTAGGTGGTTATCTAATTGTCATGCAGATGTCCAAACAGTCATCTAGTTGTCATATGGATATCTAGGTGGTCATCCACTTGCCTTGTTTTGGGACAAAATGGCTATTGGAAATTTCAAAGCAAAACAGGCGTTCACCTTAACAGCCACTTACCTTGAGAAGTGATTTTTGGCTACTAGAGGCCATGTGGGGACGTCCACCTAGACGATCACTTGGCAATGTGGATGACCAGGTGGACATGCACGTCTTCTTTATGGCCTCCAATGGCTAATATGCGGATGACCACACGAACGTCTAGTTTTAGGAAACTTATTTCCAATGGCTAGTTTGACTTTTAACTCTTATATAAAAGCTTTACACTTCATTTATAAATAAGAGAAGATTTCCAAACTATTATTGAATCAACTTTTGAGCCTTAGGAAAATAGTTTTGAGTGCATAGGGCTTAAACTTGCATTCTATTCTTAATGCACCTAATCAATTATAGTTTTCTTTGTATCCTTAAGCAAAAATTTGTAAACAGGAATTTGTATCGAAAAATTCACTTCTTGTAAAGCTTGTGAAGTGAGATAAAGTATAAGGTATCACTTAAGGGAAAGATCTAAATCTAAGGTATCACTTAGGGAATTCAAGAATGAGGCATCTCTCAAGGAAAATTGTAAATGCTCATTAGAGCCAATCAATCCAACTGTAAAGCTTGAAGGCTTGGTTTGGAAACCTTGGTATAGTGGAACCTCAAGCTTGGGATTGAAGCTAAAGGAGAGTGTATATAGGCTAGGATTGAGCTGAACCACTCTAAATTGGAGTTTGCAATCTCTTTTCTCTAATCTCTTTATTTGTTGTCCTTTATTATTTTTAGTATCTAATTGCTTATATTGTCATTTGCATTCTCTAAGTTTAAATTTTTAAAAAGTGATTATCACTCTATTCAACCCCCTCCCCCATAGTGATTACCTTAAGTTGATATAGCTAGAATCCTAACAAGTTTCTACTTAAATAATAAAAAATTGTAGAGAAAAAAGGAAGATAAAGCAAGTAATGCTGCAAGTTATTATTTCCTTAAAAGCAATGCATTATTGTGCCTTAAGTACTCTGCATTATCATGCCTTAGAATTGTGTTCCTAAAGCATGAGGTTACCTGGACCAGTGGGATTGCCACCAGACGTGCAGCAACATTGTTAGATGATTTTGCACATTCCTTCCAAAGAAGATTATGAGCAGGCATATCTCCATAACTGTTATCGAGAAGAAGAAAAATGAAAATCAGTTGAGTCAACAGGACCCAATTATAAAACCCAAATTAACAGCCATGCTCACCTGAAACCTAGTTCAGCCAGTCTCTGTGAACACCAAGCAAAATGGCGACTCTCGTCATCAGCAACATGAGCAAAATCAGCAAAAAAGCCCTCTCCAAGAATCTTGCTGTAAGGTGAAAAGCGGACAACCGTGTCCCATGCCAAATCAATTGCATTTAGCTCCACATGAGCAAGATTATGGAGCATGTATGCATTTAGAGGCAAACCTGAGTTTTTGGGAGCTGGAATTTCCTTTGGAGAAACCTGAATTTCACAAAAACAGGCCTAAAATGAGCATACCCACATTTCTACCTACTCCCTAATCAAGACACGAGTAACCAACACATTGCACAATCAGGAAAAGCATCAAACACAGACGTTCAAAAATATATATATAAGGAACAAAACCCATCAAAATAACAGCCACTAATCAATAGATATCAAAATTATGGAAAAGAAAAACCCCAATTCAAAATGCTTATGCATTAGAAGAAATCAGCCCATAGCAAATCCATCCCCCACCCTTCAAAAATTTTAATTTCAGATGTTTAAAAGATTAAAAGGGACAAATTGCATTGAAAATTAACCACCAATATAAATGAGCAATCCCCATATCTCAAAACCATTAATAACTTCAATTCTGGATGTTAAAGAAGGTAAAAAAGAAATCAAAAACTATTAAAATTGGCATTGCCACAATCCTCATAGACCATTTTGAATCCCAAAATGAAATTATCTGCGATTTCGTGGTCTTACCAACCAAATTTAAAATCCAACAATAACAATTAAAAATGTCAAAATCAATAAATTTTATAGTTGCCCATCAGAGAACAAAACGCAAAAAGTTGAAAACCAATAAGGGTTTTGAGAATGAGAAGAGAAACCAGCTGGGGTTTGGCAGGGCGAGCGGGCCGATCGGGCGCTTGGGAGTCCCCAATGGGGAGATGCTCTGTCCGCCACCTAGAGTAGGCGAGATGAGATAGTTTGGACTTGGTGAGAGGGTCACTGGTGGAGAGAACCAGAGAGCCCATTTCAGCCAGAGAAGAAGCCAAAGCCATTGGGCCCTCACAGACTTCAAGTGGTGTGCAGGGCGATGGTGGTAAAGGTTCTGGACCATTGGGTCCCCATAGCCGGTTTTTATTGAGTGGATTCTCTCTCCAGCTCTTGAGACCCGACCATGGAGAGTAGTTCAAAGAAGACGAAGAAGAAGAAGAAGAAGACAAGGGCTTTGTACTGAGGGTAAGGGGTGGATATAATGAAGAGCACCAAGCGCAGCGCAGGGTTGTGGAGAGCATGGGCCTGAGCTTCAGCGGTTGAATTGCCATTGCCTCTGCCTTTTCATCTACAGACCTAATTTGTGGGGAAATTGGATTTTTTTATCATTGTAATAATCATATTTCCAACGTAACTGTGAATAACTTAAAAATAATTTAAGAAAAATAAAAGGGATATAAATGATATGGTATTAATTCCCCCGAAAAAAATTGATAAATTACGTATGCTAATAAATAAAATTTAGGTTATATTTGTTTGGGACAATTGTATTTTGGACCCAGGCCCAAAAATTAAAATTTGGTCAATAAAAATTGCATAATTAATGGGGATGATCTAAAATATGAAGATATCAATATACCCTTCAAAACTTTTCTATCATAATGTTTGAGAAATTCTTTTATCTTAATTTTTTTAATAATTATTCTGAAAATTTATTATTTTAAAAAAAAATATTATAAAAATATATCATTTTTAAAAAATAATTTTGATATATTTTTAGTTATTTTTTATATACACAATTTTAAAATTATATATTTTTCAAGAAGTTTGATTTTAAAATAATAATAATTTATTTTTATTTATTTGGAAAATAGTGTATTTTTTTTCAAATCACTAAATTATATTAAATTTTATTGAAGTTTACAAAAGGAATAAAATTTAAATTAATGTTTTTTTACTCTATTTTTTTTCATTATCAATAAATGTCATTTTTAGAAAAATAAAAAATTCATATCCTTCTTAATTTTCATACTTCCTCTAAGTCTTGGGTTTAAATAGCAAATTTATATGGACCAAAACATAATTTTTAACCCAACTAGATGTAAAACACAATTGTTCATATTTGTTTTCCAATTTGGTTAAAGAATTCAATTCATTAAAAAACCAACTGGAATTTCAAGGATTTAGATTTTAGAGTTATAGGGCCTCTTTAAAAAGTGTTTTCAAAAACAATTTTTGAAAATCATTTTTTAATATTTTATAAAATAAAAATATTTAAAAATTTAAGATCCTCTTCACCTAATTTTTTATATTTTTAAATATATTTTAAAAATAATTTTATATATGGCACCTCATTTTTAGTTTTTCTGTGTAGTACCTCAAACGTTTATGAACCATGGACATGGCTGAGGCTGATAATGTTTAGGGACCTCAAAAGCCATTCAATCCATCAAATGAATGCCTGGATTCCAGTCGTAACATTCCCTGCAACAATTCTTTGCCTTCGTAATACATCAAAAGAAGTAGGAAAAAAAAAATACAAGCCTACTCAAATCATTTGATAATCCAATGCACCTCATAAACCTACCATGGTAACAACGATTCCATTTATTACGCTCACCAGAAGAGCATTTGCTTGGGTAACCGTGGTGGGGCAGGAGTTAAATGTCATCCTGCCTTTAACAAAGACCACAGTTTTTTATCTGCCCAACAGCCAAAACTCAGCAACTTGACACTACTCAGTAAAAAATATTTCATGTGAAGCGATTATAACTACATGTACTAGGATTACAGACAATATTGTGTATGATGGCAAAGAATAGGGCCTGAATCTTCAAAGACAAGACCAATAAACAGCTGCAGCTTACATGAGTAGCAGTAGTTAGCAATGTACATGTGCTGAGATTAACTAACCAACCCACTGTATCTAATCAACACTACATCCTACCATTATCATACAAATTCCCAATGCTATTTGATGGGGCGGCACCCATTGATGATGATTGCAAAGTTGATAAAATGATGAGAAACAAATTGCACTCTGCCAGCAAAGTGGGGGGAGACCTCGATACTCTTTCCACTATACAACCACCAGATGTGAGTGCTCATCATTCTCTGAAAACTTCAGACAACAAAATGTGGATTCGTCGTCTAAACTTCTAACTTCTGCAAAAGCAAAAAACAACTAAATAAACAAATAAACAAAATTAAAAAAACCAAAAAAAATATAATTAATAATTTACTTAGAATTATATGGTTAACAAATCTAGCAACTTCAACCAAAGCTGTTTGATGACCAAATAGAAGTTTAGTGTGGTTGGTACAATGTTTCACCACACAAAGGGAGGAAAATAACCCGTCTAAAAGGCTTTCCTTGGGGGAGGGGGGGATCATGGCAAACACAGTATAAAAAGATATACATCACCGCACCTGCCACCAGCAAGAAAATACTTCAATCAAAGCTGTTTGGTGATGAAATAGAAGTTTAGTGTGGTTGGTACAATTTTCACCACACAATGGGAGGAAAATAACCCCTCTAAAATACTTTCCTTGGGGGATTTCACATAGCAAACACAGTATAAAAAGATATACAATCATTGCTCCTGCCACCCACAAGAAAATATGGGAAAATTTTTTCTTCCCTTATTCTAATGAGAAAAATCGCCAAAGTGTTCTCTTCTTCTTTGCATTATATGATTAACAAACTTGGCAACTTCAATTAAAGCTATTAGGTGACAGAACTGGAGTTTAGTTTGATCGCCAAAATGTTTCATCACAGAATGTGAAGAAGACTTGGGGGAAAATCTTACATTACAAACACAATATAAAAAAGATGAACAATTACAGCTCCTGCACCCACAAGAATACATGGGAAAATTTTACACCCTTTTTACATAAGAAAAAACATTAGGAATCTCCTCCTCCTCACCCATTGGAGTTATGGTGCAAATGGGGTTAGGTGGGTAAGATTAGAAGGATATGGGAAGACAACTAGACATTAGCAAGCTAGTTTTCCTACAAAGGTGCCCTAGAGCTCAT
The DNA here is from genome assembly GCF_004353265.1 of Vitis riparia. NCBI lineage: Eukaryota > Viridiplantae > Streptophyta > Magnoliopsida > Vitales > Vitaceae > Vitis > Vitis riparia. The sequence goes on along the minus strand of NC_048442.1, from coordinate 20,051,451 downwards.
CATAAAATGGAAATGATTCTGTCCTATACATTGAAACTATCCAATTCAGAATCTCATTCTCCAAAATCTCCGGTTCTCCACCTGAGACTCTTCATGCAGACTAATTTCATTCTCTCCAACCTTCTCACCTTTCACTTTGGCCAACACATTCTTGACAGTTGTTTTATCCCTCTAGAAGGCTGCTTAACTGTAGACTCATAAGAAAAAAGCATTATATAAACTAAATAGAATAGTAGACAAGATATGCTCAAAAAAGGGTATTTGTTCTCATCCAAGGATAAAAGTATCGGTTTTGACAAATATATTGATAACTCGGTTTTATGGATATATTGGAATATGTCAAGAAATATCAGTGGATATTCTGACACAAAATATCAGTAGGAAAAAAATTGTTCAAAAATCATAAATTTGGGAAAACTCCGAGAAAATTATAGAAGAAACAATAATATATGTATTAAAGTTGTTTTAATGTAAAAATTGATATATATGTATGATAAATTTGTAACATTAGGTAACTTATCAAAAAAAAATTTGTAACATTAGGTAATAATGTATAGAGGGGAAAGCAATTGCCTATTTAATAAGATGGTGCCCCTTGATAAAATCACCTGTTGCTTGTGGGCCAGTGGGGCTGAGGCCCATCACTTGATCCAACTCGTCATTAGATTAGGATTTTTGTAAAAATTGGGGAAGATGTGGTGCTGATGTGGCACCAAAATAATCGGTGATATTACTGATTTTTTGGTAAAATATCTGTATATTGCCAATTTATCAGTGAAAATCAGGTAAATTTTCCAAAATTTTGGATGAAGGAGATATTGGCCCCACTTATCGTGTTAGGGCCATCCGATACCCGTCAAATCAACGATATTTCGCCGATTTATCCCAATGTTTTCTTCCTTGTTCACATCTAACTTGAACAATCCAAACAACCTAACTGAACACATGATCAGGAAAAGTATCTTATTCTAGAATGCACAGCCCACAACCTTAAGAGTTGGGATTGGGTTGGTATTTAACATGACCAATGCACTCAAGATGCAGTTCTACCTAGTTCCTGCATCAAACCAATAGAGATAATAGTACTAGCCACCTCTGGTCCACAAAGCACATGCTTGCTGATTGAACAATTCAATTTAATGTTTAGTTCAACATAGGTTTTTTATGCACTCCAACTATACTTGGAAGATCTAAAGTAGCAAAGCAAAACCTATTCTCCCACTAAAAGCCTTAACCATATGTGACGAATTCTGTAGAGGAAAAAAAGAAGTAGCAAAATAAAAAAAGAAAAAAGAAAAAGAAAAAGAAAGGGCTAAACAGTAGTCCAATGTTTGGCACATGATGGGAAACCATCCATCTGAGGACTCACCGTTACGCATCAGATTTTAAAATAACCACATGTCCAAACCATGTAAGCTATCAGTACTCAGTCTTAGAACAAGCAAAAAAATAAATCTCATGATTAGCACTTCTAGGTACTTAATCAAGGAAGCAATTTTCATTTTTATTTTTTTACTTTTACGTATCACATATAAATTTTCCTTCCAACAATCCAAAGGTGTTACAAATGCCAGATCATGTGCACTAGAAAACTAAAACTCACCATCATTATTGGATCCTAAATTTGATCTTTTGCTCCAAGTAGGCATTATCAGGGTGCATCTTGCTTTTTAGTGAAAGAGACATCCATTATTTTTGTGCCATTTCAGCAGTAATGAAGATATCTCAACCAGCCTCTTGAAAAGATAGCCTCATCAAATAAGATCAAAATATCCTATCTCAATAACTTTTTACCACCGAACATATCAGAAATTTTTACTGTTCAAATTTTCAGAAATACTTGCTTGAGTTCATATATCAAAGTTACTAGAACAATATGGTATTTGGTACACAATTATTCAACTAAATGTAACCATCATAATATTAGTCCCTCCTTTTACACCAAATGTATAGAATATGTAGAAAACAAGAAATAATAGACCCTTCCATTAAATTTTAGTTAAGGAGAGGAGCCTATCTGAGTCATCTAAAATAGAGATTAAGGGTCAAAATTAGGGGAACAGAACCCTGAACTTCAAATAAATTATCACTCCAACCTTCTAATTATAGATAGATTTTTTTCTTTATATATATATATATATATGTTTAACGCCCCTGGAAGCTGAACTAGATCAATCAAATCCACCGTTAGTGCAAAGCATTGATCAAAAACCCAAATATGAAAGCAGGCTTGTGGGCATTATATCTATGCCTACAGCCCATTATTGTCTCACAAAAACATGCTATCAGGCTGTTTATAGACCTTGCTTTCCACATAATAAAGGATAGTTTGTGAAGAAATCAAGTTCAAGGGCAGAAATAGGAAGGAAAAACCATACAAACTTTGCATCAAAATTCTCCAATAAGTACATGGTCATACCTTAACTGAATACAATCAAGTCCTAGGTGAAGGCCTAGCATCAGATCCATCAGCTGACGAAGTTTCGCTATCGGAGTCTGAAATGATACACAGAGACAAGAATAATACACAGAGATGAGAAAAGAAAACCCAAACTTCATTTGAACATACATTAAATTGTCATTACTACAGGACCCAACAATATAAGATGGACAACATGATTCTCTATCAGCAAGTAAGAAATTTATCACATTACCACTTGAAGAGGATCCAGAGTCGCTGTCAGAGCTGCTTGAACTACTCGAACCACTTACATTCTCTCCTTGCTTTTCTCCTTGTACTGGAGATGAGGAGGAAATATTCCTTTCATCTGTTTGCATGCAGAACACAATCAATTGATCATATTAAAAAACATCAGGCTATCACCAAAAGAGATTAACCAATTTGCATGGTATAAGAGTTTTTACCTATATTAGTTTCTCTTGCTGCCTCTGTCACAACTGGGACAGGATTCTGAAAAAATACAATGAATGATACATTAAGACCCTAGTGATTCAGCATGAAAAAATATATATATTGGATTGGAAAATATAAACTCAAATCTTACCCTTTCCTGGATTTTCCGGGCAGCTTCTGCTCTGGCCTGAGCAAGTTCAGCTTTTCTCTTGTTCTTGCTCAGACTCTTTTTGTAATTCGTAACATACCTGTCCAACTCCCATAGAGTCTCTGCATCAACGCTATCAATGTCCACTTCAATTTCATCATTGTCTTGGCAGAGGGCCGAATTATTCCTTTTGATAATATGTACAATATTGTCCAACTTTTCTGAAGGTAAATTCTGAAGGTTTGTGCTGAGTTTCTGCTTCTCCTCAAAAGTCATGTCCCTTTTATTGGGATCCTTGGCCTTGGGCTTCTTCAAAGAAGGAGTCCTGACTAATGGAGTATAATTCATGGGTTTAATTTTGGGGTCAACTGCATATGTCATTGATTCCGATCTATCCAACACCCTTCTCATTTCATGTGAGGGCAACATTGGTGGTGGGGCAGGTAGTTTCCTTGATGTAGGTGTAGGAAGACCCATTTCATATTCATATCCAAGCCTCAATTCCCGACTATACTCAGCCTCTATGGCTGCCCATTTGTCCTCGAATATCTTTGATAACACCTCTGCCATTACATGAACATCTTGCCCTTTCGGATTATATGTCATAGCATTGCGAAAAGTAAGTCTTACATCCTCTGCAAACTCTCTCGGTGACTTGTACCAATTCTTGTTCAACCTAGATTTCACAGTACCTAAATCCATTGGATCCGTGATAATACTAAAATAGTCATGCAAACCAAGACCTTTTACATCAACTGGGCTATTAAAAACCCAACCATGTTTGTGCTTCATCAACCTCTCAAGCAAAGCACCACAATTCTTAAAACACTTGTTCATTGCAGACCCATATCCTGGTTCTACTCCCCCGTGCTTCTTTCCATTCAATTTCGTCTTCTTGTTACTCTCGGTGGGGAACTTCTCTTTACCAAGAAGAAACTCTGAAGTCCGATAAAACTGATTTGCCTTGGGTGTTCTCTTCTCTTTCTCCACGACATCACTCCCACCCTGACTATTCTCTATGACAGATATACTTAGCTGGTGCAAAGGCCTCGACAGTGACAAAGATTTCGCCTGTGGGAAAGACCTCGATTGTTGCAAAGGTCTTGACTGTTGTAAAGGTCTAGACTCATTCACCGATGCCACTTCCGAACTAACTCTCTTCGCCACACTATCATCAACAACACCGCCCTCACTTCCCAACACATCCTTGGCTTCAATCTTCTTCACTAAAGACCTAACCAAATCAAGCTCAGTCTGCAGCTTCCTTCGAAGCTCCCGCGTCTCTTGCTTCGACCTTGTCGCCAGATTGATCTTTATTCGATTTTCCAATCTCGAAATACCAGGTTTAACGGCCCCGTTTCCAGCCGGAGGAGCCTCAATGGAACTGGGCTCTGCGAGATGTGCCCGGCTGAGGCTCGACGAATCGTCCGACACCGCAGTTTCTGCGTTGATCTCGCGCGGTTGCTGAGACGAGTTCGCGTGTTCGGAAGCTACGGCTTGAACGGGCTGTTGAGGGGTGCTGTTGTTATCGCTGTTGTTTGGGGCTGTGGTGGTGGCCGTGGCTGTGGCTGTGGCTGTGGCGAGCGCGGCGGTGGTGGCTGTGTCGGTGGGGGTGGGTGGAGCAGTAGCCTTGGGACCCTTGAAGGCTTTTCTGGTATAGACCTTGCTTTCTTGCCATCTTTTCTTCTCTCGAGAACCATCACCTCCGCCACCGCCACCACCACCGACTATAGGGCCCGAAGCCATACATGTAACTCCGAAACCCTAACCCGATCCTCACCGATTCTTCCCACAACACAGATCGATTCGAGCTAGAGTTCCAATACGCACAAAGAATCGACAAAGAATCCCAAAAAATTTTAAGAAAAACCCTAAATTTCGCGAGAAAATCAACGATCAGGATTTTCTCGAGAAACAAACGCTAGGGCTTCCAGCCAAAAGTAGGGTTTCGAAGACCAAACCCAATCCTCACCTACTCTCTCTCCAGAACTTTCTCTCTCTAAATCTAATCCCCTTATCTTACAAACTGTACGGCTCCCAATGACTTAAAAAGAACCGCAGAGTTTTGGTGCGCTAGGAAGACGTGAAGGCCAAGTTTCTTTTCCATATGCTCTCGATTCCGGTGGAAGTGGAGCGTGTTCTACACGACGCATTCACAAAGCAGGGAATTCATATATTCTCTCTTTGACGGCTGAGATTGGCTGTATGGTGGGGATTTCGATTCTTACGGTCTGACAAGTCCCCAGCGCGTTAACACGGCGCGTGAGATGGTCGACCGCTAAGTAACAAGCTGGAGGGTAGTTGATTCCACTTCGTGTTTCTTGGTTGGAATATTCCATGAGTTGGGATCCAAATTTCTCATGTTGTTTTCATTATAAAAAATAAATCATAAAAATTAACATAAATCACACGCTTGTTTGTAATACTATTTATTTGGAGCTTAGTCATGTCATTAAACTTATGTGACATTAATTTAAGCTATATTAATGATTTTCGCAAATTTAGAAGCACATAATCTCATAAATTCCTTAGGATGAAGGCAAACTTAAACCTAATCTAATGATTCAATAAAATAAGACAAATGTTTTTATTGTTTCATGACAGACGACAATTGTGTATTTTTTAATAAAGATAAATTATGGGTAAAGATTATACTGTCGTAGGTGAATGTGAAACTTCTTTAAAGCTTTGGTTATGGAAAGAAATCCAAAAATGGTTATTGGTGCAATTAATAGAATCTTAAAGTTTCATGATGTTTCATTATTACTTTGATACATGATATTCGATCTCTTACAAGATAGAGTATATTTTTAATGTTTAAATTTATTTTTGTGAATTTAGTGGAGTTCTTTACACGCCTTAGTCATGATAATGATAGCAATTTATCATCTCTATCCTTTGATGGATTTCCTATCATTTTTCAATACATGGTGCTTCCAAACAATCAAAGCTATGATAAAATCTAATTAGATCATATCCAGATTTCAACAAATCCAACTTATCGAGTCCATTAGTTGATATGAATTAATGAATCTAAATCTAGATCATTCACATCTATGGGAATTAACCAATTATTTGGAATAAGAAGATTGCACTAGTTGTATCACACATACACTTAGATATGATTAGGAAATATATTCACCAATACCTCACTATTCTAAGAGAGAATGAGATATGGGAGAAACTCTAAAACTTGAGAAAAAAAAAACTTTGGGTAGAGCTTAATTAGGTAGATAACATGATGCAAGGCATGACAAGAGCAATCAATTAGCTGAATGATTCAAATAATCTCAAATAGTAGATATTCATGATGTATGAGTTCAAAATGCATCCCTAAATAGAATTAGTCGATTTGTAATTCAATTCCATTTGATCTACATGCATTGTGCCTAGATCATAAGAAATATTGAATTGTATATTTATAATAATAGAAATAGTTCATTTATGTAATGAATAGTTTCCTACTTAAAGGTTTAGATCAGATTGTAAGAAATTGGTAATACATTCATGCGTCTCATAAGCTAATTCCTTATAGCATTAACCTTAACAAATTGAACAACTAATTGATTAAGCCAATAAAGGGTTAAATAATTAGCTGATTAAAACTTTAAGTATTAAGTTTATACGTTGGACAATTAGAGTGGAGTCAAATGTGGTCAATGATTTGTAGAAAATAAAGTGTGGTTTAACTCATTTTAAAGTGAACAAAGTTTTAAAAATGTAAAATGTGATTCTAATCAATGTAGGAAGAGGGTCCCCTCCACATGAGATGAACATGAATAATGTGTCATGTTAAATGGTTTCTAGATGAGCCTCTCAAAATCCCTTTAGGTGGGCTTGGTCCGAAGTTGCTCTTAGCCTTCCACTTACTTCTTCACAAGCCTATTAGGATAGGTAGTGGACTATAATATATGCCACATAAAGTTCTCCTTTTCTAATATGGGATTTAGATGAACAATTTACATATGCAGTCTTCCAACAATCCCCCGTAGAGTGCATGAGCAAAGGAAAAAATAAAGAAGCTCTTTGATCAAGATTTTTTGTGTGAGACAAAGAACTTACCCCCTAAATTGATTTTTCAACTCAAACTATATATAGTGAGCTAGCATAAATAGGTCATACACCCCACTTGGATATCGGTGAAAGCTTTAGGATTTTTTTGTGTGAGACAAAGAACTTGCCTCCTAAATTGATTTTTCAACTCAAACTATATATAGTGAGCTAGCATGAATAGGCCATACACCCTATTTAGATATTAGTGAAAGCTTTAGAGAACCTATTTAGGTTCTCAAAAGGAAAAGACCCCATCTCCACTATGGTTATTTGGTTAAGATGGTTGAAATTACACATATATTTGTAAAGTAACCCATACCCTTCAAAAGCATAAAATATGACCCTCATAGCACAAAAATACCCCTTATTTTCCATAACTCAAGTTTTCCCTCCATTTTCATCTTACCCTTTTTTTTTTTTTTTCTTTTTCTTTGTTTCTTTCAACAAAGAAAGTTAAGCTCTCGCTATTCTCTCCTTAGCTCTTAATTAATGACCATAAGAATGAGTTAAGAGATTCAAATAATCAACATTATTTTTTTTCTTCATTTTATTTTTTTCTTTTTCTTCCATGATAAATAAATCTAAAAACCTCATTTTACCATTGCAAACCAAGAAAAAGGAACTCTTTACTATTAGCTATGAAAATGTTGTGGAAAGAAAAAATGATAAGGTCAAATGATGGTAAACAATGAATTTCGTGTAGAGAAAATTATGTTGATTTCAATATTATTGGTTAGTTCTCTATCAAAATATTTATTTAAACTCAAATATGATTGAGTTTCATTTATAAATAACTTAATTAGAGTCAAATTTTCAATTAAAATATTCACCTGGACTTAGCTATGGTTAAATTCTATTTGTGAAGAACTTAATTAAGATTAGGTTTTCAATCAAAATATTTACCTGAACTTAACTAAGATTTAGTTTCATTAATTTACAAATAACTTAAGTAGGGTTAAGTTCTCAACTAGAATATTCATCCAGATTTATCTATAATTGGCTTATAATTTATGATGGACTTAAAAGGTTGAGTTCTCAATTAAAATATTCACACTTGAAACTATAATTGGTTAAATTTCATTTGTAAATAACTATTAGGTTAAGTTCCCTCAAATTAGAGTGTTTACATTTAAATTTAAATTCTCAATTAAAATTTTTTATGTGGGCTTACTTACAATTGTCATTTACAAAGAACTACCTATTAAGTTTTCAAAATCAAAATGTTCACTTGACTATAGTTACATTTTATATATAAAATTTCACCTCAACTTAAGTATTATAGTTCATATTCACTTACTTAAAAAGTACTAAGTTAAATTTTGTAAACTAAACTATTCACTTAAATTTTGATTATGTATTTATCAACAACATATAAAGTGCTAATAATAAAATGAATGATACTCTAATTAAAATGTTCACTTGGATCGAAAATATGTTTTACACATCAAACTACACTAAAAATATTAAAATTTTGAATACCACGTAAAATTCTTCCAAATTAAGATTCAACTTTTAACAAAATATGAACTTATTATTTGGGCAAAATTTGAAAGCAACACAATTCTGTTGTCATTTTCTTTTAAAACTAGTCTAGATGAACATTGATTGGTGACTTGGATAAATAATGTAAATAATGTAATTTATCCATGTGTTTTTAATTTTTTTTAAAATCTGGCTCATAATTATTATAGTATAGATTGATGATTTAAATCTTGTTGGAACTCTTGAAGAGCTCTAAGTTCCTTCATGGATGCTCGTTCACTTAAATTGAAGATAACTTATTTTATTCATTTCAAATACAATTGGTGACCTAATTTATCCTATAAACTTATACAACTACATATTAGGTTGTTTGTCAATTTTCTAATAGAATACAATTCTACATCAACTTGAAAACTTAGAATGATGTCCAATATGTTTTGTGACATCTTCTTAAAGTGACAAGTATGGGTTTAATATTTTATTTAAGAGGATTAAAATTGTAGTTGCTTGGATACATAGATTAATTACCATTATCTTTCACATCCTTATAAAACTCAATATCAAATAGGGTATGTATTTATTTGTGGTAATACTACAATACCATGAAAATCAATAAAAACAAATAATAGTTGTGGCTAGGGATGTAAATTCGGCCTATTGACCTAAAGCCTAACTCAGTTTGTCCAAAAATTTCAAGCAAGACATGTTTGGCTTAGCAAAGGGCGGCTCAAGCCTGTTAGTACCATTACTAAGATGACCCAAACTTGTCTCATTTACATACTTATTCGAAAATCATATAAACCATCTTCTATCAAAGACAATATAATAACATTACATGAATACCAAGTTGTATGTATTGCACATATTCAATGAAAAGATGTTAAAGGTAATAGTCAAATACATTTCAGTGAAGTTCTTTTCTACACACATGTTTTAGAAGAGAAATTAGTTCAAATTCAATATGAAAATTTAAGTAATGATCTAATTGACATTTTTATAGTCATTACCAACCATGACATTCAAGAAGCCCATATTCAATTCAAAGATATTTATGCTAAATTAAGCAAGAAAATACCATCATATCTCTATATAAGGAGATTATTCTAATAAAGATGTTAGCATGTTGTACTTTTGTTCTTACTCATCCAATTTTTGTCCCATGAATAAAGGTTTAGCTATAGTTTATTAAAAATATTGTATTCTTTTTCCTTAAAATAAAACAAAAAATATTTCCCATATGGTTATTTTCTAATAAGCTCTTAACCAGATATATGTTTTGTATACCATTTTGATAGCAAGGAAGTGTTATAATTTGCTAACAAATTTGTAAATTATCATACTATTACCAATAGTAGCTTTTGGTTTATCATTGAAGAATTTAATATGAAGATTTATACCCCTTCATTAAGAATAGGACACTTAGTTGATATAACTTTCATTCAAATAGAAGTATTTTTTTTCCTTATTTATTATTTTATTTTTCTTTTCTGCTTCTCTTTATGTTTGCTTCACATAACAGTATTCTCCTTAACACAATTCTTTCAACAATTTTTTGAGGTTTTCCGGTGCCTAGCTATGAACATCTGAACCTGGTTCAGAACATACCCACGTGCCAAGAAAAAGAAAATGCAAATTACATAGGATTTCGATTCACTTTAGTTTGTTTTATCCAACCTCTCTTTTGTTGTTCTCTTTGTTAAAGGCTATACATGGGTTAAGAGGAAAATGGCAGTTGTGACCATTTAGATTCTGAAGGGTCAAAGTTTACTTTTATAGATTTATTGTCAGCCAGTTGGGATGTATATATATAAATGCCCCCCTAACCACCCAACCAGGCCCTTTTAATGCTGGCCGGGGCCGTGTCCTTTTAAAGTTTTATGATGCATTAAGTTGTTTGGTTTGCAGGAAAGTAGTAAGAAAAATTTTCGAATCTAACCAAAAATTAATGGATGTATATTGAAATAAAAATGCCAACCACACTGAAAAAGGAAGATTGAAAGAATATATTCTTCCCTTACGTGGTTCTGGGGTTTTGTTAACTTATCCCAGGTGATCTGCAGATCAGAGATAAATATATATATTTCCACTGTAAGCCCAAAGATTATGGTTGGTCCAATATGGCATGAGTGCCTTCTCCTGATATATATATATATATATATATATATATATATATATATATATATATATATATATATATACGTGAATGGACACTAAATGTTAGACACATACTAAGAGTTACTTTACTTTAGCTAGGTGCCCAAGTGAGGTTCCACTGTAGCATGAAAACCTCATATGGAAATCAGTTGAAGTCATTCGGATGTTATACAAAATTAATTAATATTTACTTGTCCATGGGACTACAAGTTTTTTAACTATGAGTATGTGGGATAACTTAAAAATATTATGATGTAGTTCCATCTATTTATTGACATAACAATAAATTAGGATATTTTGTGGGCTTTTATAATATTTACAAAATTTATATATTGGTGACTTTACACCTAGTATAACATTATAATTTATTTATGAATTTACAATTTTTGCAACTTCATAATTTACTGGTAACTTTATAATTTTTATTTGTAATTTTACAATTTATTGTAAATTTATAACTTTTATAATTTTACAATTTATTTGTGAATTTCTAATTTTTTTAATTTTATAATTCATTAGTATCTTTACAATTTTTTTTATTTATTATAATCTAATACTTTATTTTAAACTTATAATTGCTTATAACTTTACAATTTATTGTATATTTACAATATTTTAACTCTTAAAGTAAATGAATAAAGTAGTTGCAACTTATTTATATATTATGAAACTTTTCATATTTCAAATTTAATTACCTCATCTCCATAACTATAGTGAGGATATGTGGCATGGGCCTTTGTGAGATTGCTATATTTCTAGTAAGTTTATTCTAAATAAATTGGTAATTATAATTACATTTAAAATAAATTACAATTTCACTCAAAAATACAAATATATAAAAGTGAGTAGCTACTTATATATTAACCATTCTATTAAATATGTAAATACATTGATGAAAAAAAAAAGTTTTGAGTTATCTTCTTAGATATCTAAGAATCTCGATTGGTTGTTTTAATGACCAATTTTTTTTATTCCAAATTATGAATGAAATTACAAATATGAAAACCACTCTTTTTTTCAACACACAAGTGTCTTGACTCTTATTTTCACAAAGAAATAGGAAAAAAAAAAAATTCAAGAGAGAACTTCTGTTCTAGAATGAAGCATAGTTTTCTTTTTGGTTTTTATAGGAAGAGACATGACTTTAGAGAGAGAGAGAGAGAACACATTTTTTTAATGGTATCAATTTCTGGATAGTTTTAATACTCCTAAAAACTGCACGCTTCCTCTCATTTCTAAGTTATTGGGTTGAGTCAGCTTATCCCACTCGGTATATTCAATTGGTATTTTAATCTAATTTATAGGTGAAACAATCTTGAATATTTAATGAATCTTTTATAAAACATCCACTAATTTTTATATATCATTTATAAAGTCAATTTATACCCATGCAACTCATTATTAAATATCTACTATTGACAATATCAAAACTATATAATCAAATATAAAATATAGTAACATCTTTAAGCCAAAAGACTTTATATGCCATTAAACAAAACAAATACTAACATGACAATAAGTTACCTTATAACGAGTCCTAAAGTTTAATAAGAGTGTCCACTATCTAGTGATTGAGATCCATCAGTTTATCACATATAGTAGTACGACCTATAATAACTTTTAATAAGCATATTTTTTATGATAAATTTAAAAGTTATAAACATATTTTAAAATTATAAGAAAATTAGAACATGTTTATTTATTAATAATCTCTATTATTAAGATGATTTTTATACAATATAAATTGAAAACAAATACTATCAGTTCTAACATATATAATTTGAACTCATACGAAATTTTATTTTTGCCTATTGGCTTTATATGATAAATAATTCTTTTAGAGGCAAATAGAATAAATGGTAAATTAAAAGTAAAAATAGTGTTGGTATGTTATTGTATTTAATGTGTTTTATGCCTTGTTACAATGGTCATCTTTTTCACTGTTGATAAGGTTACTCATTGTTTAATGTGTCAACATTTATAAAATGATCAAATGTTTTTTAGAAATTCAGAGACCAAGCATTTGTTTTTTCCTCCTCTCTTACTTTGTAAATTATACTCATCTCTCTATACAACCTGAGCTTTACATGGGTTAGGTAATTGGTTCGATTTTAATAGACACTGAGGAAAAGATAACCATTCATAGATTGGATTGATGCTCTAGTGCTATGTTATAAAATGATATTGGTTTCTTGTAAGTATCCTATGCATCATTTTTTAGAGGAATATATTCAAAAGATCATAAATGGAAGGAAAAGATTTTTATTATGTTGTTATATTTGTAAGAGATCCCTAATTGATTAAGTGTCAAGGATCAAAACAAAGTGACCCATTTGCAACTAATATCCATTGAAACATACATGGATTGTAACAAGGATTCTGAGCTGAACTTTTGCCAATTTATAGCCTGGATTTAGAGAAACTAGCAGAAAGGAAGTGCATGCTGTAGAATAGATTATCAGAGAAGAAAGACAGGAGTTAAAGATGACATTTCATTGCTTTTGAAACCACAATTTCAATCTCATCTCATTCCTTACACACATGGGATTGATTTATTTAGTTGCAGGGTCTTTATTGAGAAGTACAGATAGAAGTTTTTATCCAGAAAACATGCAGAAAGACATGCATGTTCCTTTGAATTACCGTACTTGCATATCAACTCAAAACCAGGAAAAAAATAAGGCAGAACTAGTAGTAATACTCCTGCAATCAAACAAAACCTGCTTGATGATCAGCAGCTACGGAGCTGTTGGTGGGTCATGAGAGTTATGCTGAGGGTCTGGCCCTCCAGGTGAGACTCTATCAGACCCTACACCTCCTGTCGTTCCTACATTGATAGAATTAAGTTTGGCAAGATCATAGCCTAACTCCAGCAAAATAAGCCGGCTGTTAATATTCTTCTTCATCACTGGGGGGCCATGAAGAATACGCCCATGGGAGCCCTTGAATAGCACTGGGCATACAACCAAGAACAGTATCCACATCCGTACAGCATTTGAGCTAGCCATTCAGTGATGGATGAGAAACCAGAATTGCTGCTAGGTGGAAACTAGAAGCTTGAGCTGTGAAAAGAAGAATGTAGTATGTTGAATTATAACAAGCCTTCTATTTATAGAATGACATGAATGGGAACAAAAGGTAGTGCTAGTGGAGAGAAGATGCATGCAAATTTTGTCTGATTCCATAAACAGACAAATAGGCTTCATGGCAGGCTGTCTTCTAGTCCATATAATATGGTGGAGTCCATCCTCCTACCCATCAAGTGGAGGAGCAATGGCTGGTTTGCAGATTATATTTGAGTTTCATGAAAAAGTTCAAGAGAATGATACATAAACAAAATTCGATACAGACATAAGTCCTCCAATCAACCCCAGGTGCCAAATTGTTAGTGGGGGTGTTGTAGCCCAGTCTTTAGTTATTTACTCAATGGAACTATCTAGTGATCATCTATTTGTCTTTATTTGCTGCCTTTGAACACCAGGATTTAAATTATAAACTACCCACTTAAGAAGAGATTCACATTTAGCAGAAGCACAAAGAATCATTGACACAAACAGTGTAAGTAATGCCAAAGTTGATATGTGATGCATATGCTTTTTGTTTTTCCTTTTCATATTCTATATTTCCTTAATGATTCACCAGGCATAACCCTCGTGGGATCTTGGATGAGTCTGCAACAAATTAGATATATAAACAAGCATATCCTAATTAATGGTCTTGGTTTTTTTCTTTTGTCTGGACTCATGCTAGTTAATAATTTGATTATCTAATTAACCTTTGCTTTCGGTTGCCTGTCATGATAGAAGTGGAGCGAATCTGCATAGATGAACAAGACACAGATTGATAAAGGCCTTAATCATATCTTCTGATCCGCGTCAAAAGGTATAAAAAGGACGATGCATGCCACACTAAATCTGATCAGATTTCAGTCCTTGTCCTTCAAAAACTCCTCTGTATATTCTTTACCATTACTGTCCATGCATGCTTGGAGAATTTTTTAATAGAACTTCATATTTCTGACTATATTGACAAAACTTCCTATCTTTCTACACAAAAACAACCTTGAAATACTTCAATATTTTGAGCCAAAAACTACAGAACTTTTGGTAAAACTGTTGTATTCATGTGAGTGTGCCTTTCAGAGGAAATCCTAAATACTTTGAATGATATAATTTGGTTCAACTGTATTATATTCATTCTATTATTTAATCTGTTATGCTGCATTTATTGCTTGGAACTTGCCCTAGTCCCCAACTCCAATTACCCTGAATCCACAGGAAAAGCAATTTGATCATGTGTGCTAATATGTGATAATAAATTGTCAGTACTTGGAGATTTTCCAGGAAAAACAAACTAGGCTCATATGCATGTTTCTCGTGGAAGCTGTTAGGTGACAAGACCCTGTCCTTGTTCAAATTCTAGTCATCATAACCAGTTGACACAGTATAGTAAAAAACCAATGTGGAAACCTTATACCAAAATCTCCTAATTTTTAGTTGTTCTTTCACAGTTGGCCAATCATCACCTTCAGAGCAGTTGCAAATGAACAGCAGACCTTTCAACCTCAAAGCACTATCAATTCTCTTTGTAGTATTTATTATAAAAGTAAGAGTAAAATTCCCAACCACTGTTTTCTTTTTTTTTTGGACAGTTGTATGTGGTAGCCAATTATACAAGAGAAATGGGAATTCTCTCTGGAAAAGCTTAATTATATCATCTGTTTTTCGAAGCCTAATGGAAGATTTTATGTTGGCTAAAGCAATATTTAATATAAGAACACTCTATAATGCAGTGGCGGATTAAATTTTAAATTTCCATGGATCTTGTATCTACTTTCAACAATTGAAAGCTACTCCTCTTTCACGATTCAAAGTTGCTTCTTTTATAAGTGAAAAAGAGGAAGCTCCACCTTATGTGGTCCTGTATAGATATGCTTTCTACCGAGAGGTTCATGTTGTGGGAAAGTTAATTGGGTGAACTTGTGTATAAATGCAACAGAAAAAAAGGCAAAATGGAAACATGCCACGAGCAATGATATGTAACTTGTTTGTGTGGAGACCTAACTCTGGGGCCAAAGGATTGGTCCCTTGTTAATAAACTACAATACCTACCAGCAGCATTGCAATAAAATTGATCTTTTAGTGTTCCTAAAGTTCACTGTTTAATTGTAACCTTTTTATCAGAACAGATGAAACAAATTTATCATCTATGTTTCAGTTAGCTTGTGAATCATTACTGGATTCCTGAAGAGTATAGACAAGTTTCAAATTACTCCCATAACATCTTAAGCTCTTTTGGATGTTTATAGGACACTTAAACATCCCCCTTTTCTTAAGGTGCATGCATGGCTTTTCTTCTTCCCACGTTCATTCTTTGGTCCCTTTCCAGATCATTTCCAACAGTTTTGCAGCTATATACTCATATCAACATGGCTTTAAGTTTATAGGACACTTAAATATTCCTTGTTACTTAAGTTGCATGCATGGTTTTTCTTCTTCCCAAGTTCATTCTTTGGTCCTTTCCAGATCATTCCCAGCAGTTTTGCAGCTATATCCTCATCTCAAAATCCTTAAAGTTGACTATTTACACAGGATAAGACCATCCAAGAACCAGGCCATAAACCAAAGCCATCTGAGAAGAATGAAAATTACTAATTACGAACAAATTCATCTGGTAAGTCTTATTTTATTGCATAGATAGGACAAATAGAGGAGGAAGACGACTAATCAAGTGTCAGTGGTATGAACATCACACTTGCATTTGCTGTTTTGTCCTAATTGATGCTTTTGTTTCTGATGTATATGGCAATGCAAGCCTCAGAAGGAGACAAATTCTTCTGACACATTCTCATTGTCCTCTCTGATGTGGAATTATCCGCAATTTTATGGATTTCCCATCACTTCAAATGAGATAAATTGTGCATATTCTTCATTAGAGTGGTCCTTGGATGTACACCTCTTTCACTCTTTCGTTACATTTGGAGAGTACTCCACTTCAGGAATAGGATAATTTTAAAAAACGAGTGGATAAAACTTACAATGATTTGGATTTTGGAGCCAGCCTTTAATCTGCATCCATTCAATATTAAAACATCAGCAAATATGTCAGATTTCCTATGAATCTCCTATATAATTAAGCTACTTTTCCAACCCAATGGCCTTGCACGAGTGGCTCTTTGCCAGCTATTACATTTAAGAGTAAGAAAATGAATTCTAACCTGAAGAGTGAATGCAACATTAATTTATTATTAGCATCTTGGATCCAGCAATGAAGGCCTTAATCAAAATCTTATCCACAACAAAGTTTCCGATAATACCAAATTAAATCTCACCAATTACCATATATCTGCGACTCCACGTACGTCCTTTAAGAATGTTCGACTTTAAGAAGTCTTATAACTAAAGCTATGGTGGTTGACAAGTTCTTTGAGTGTTGAATTGTGAAAAGAATTTCAATTTACTTATATGGCTTATGTTCTTTTGGAGGTCATGCAGAACTTAAATCTCAAGAAACCAAAGCTCTTATACCATCTTAAACGACTAACTTAAATCAAAAGTACTTTATCTTATCAGGGGATGGACCAACAATACGTCAGACCAACATATCCCAACTTTGAGTTCCTCTAAAACCAAATTAGTTGACTGAATAAACATCTGTTTATAGTGAAATAGGATGCAATTATGGGATAATTCTTTGGTTAATCTGAATCAGAGGCGATGGAGTAATAGACATCAAATGTACTCTTTGTCTAATCCATTAGCTTCCTCTCTTCCCAAGAAGATGCAGGAAAATAATTTTAGAACAATTGAGTTTGGACATTATTTGGAAATCTACGTCTTCTTTTCTCTCCCTCTCATCAAGTAACTAATATGGCATCGGGAGAACTGCTAAGAAGAAAAACTATAAGTGACACCAAGATCTCAACTATGAAGCATGCATGGAAACTGTTAAAGAGATTTCACTTCTCCCAGGAAGGAGAGAGAGAGATCTAACCTACATGATACCCGGTAAAGAAGGTGAACAAAGAAGACAAATGATAAAATTCTTATGCCAAAAAAAAAGGTTCTTCTATTACAACATGATAGGCCCCCCCACCTTCAAGCGAAAACCAAGCTTGCACAGTGGGCTGGGCTGGGCTTGATACACAAGGAGAAAAATGATAAAAAGAAAAAAAGAAAAAAAGGAAAAAAAGAAAAAGAAAAAAGAAGAAGAAGGGAGATACATCTGCAACCAAATACCCTCAATAGTCAATAGGGCAATATCTAAGGCAGTGCTGGTGGTTTTGAGTGATGCTGAGGATCTGGTCCTCCAGGTGACACTCTATTGGCTCCTGCATCCAGTGTTGACATCCGCTGAAGATGCTTTAGTTTAGACTCATCGTAGCCTAAGTCACGTAAAAGAATTTGGCTGTCAATCCTCATCTGCATGCGGATGCGCGCCTGCAAACTCATGAAGAAGGTTGAGAAGACTACCAAGAACAGTATCAACACTCGCACTCCAGTATGGTTGGCCATGCATGCAAAGGTTGATGAACTAGTGACCAAACTAGGTTCCAATATATAGCTCAAGCTGCAAGGAATATACGAATTAAAATTATACAACTAAATGCAAGTATGAGTGATCAATGCTAGTGGAGATAACATGACTCTGAATTATGCTTTGTCTTCTCTCAAAGCTTATGTCTTTTAACCATATAATAATAGAATCAAACAAATACTTCCAAGGCAGAGTGTTGTGTTCGACAAAAAATGGTGTTTAAACATAAAATGACTCCCAATCATTCCCATTTTCTCTCTCTCCCAACTCCCATATCTAGTCATCTTTTGTTTTAATCGACATACTTGGACGGTGGCGAGACATTAAATTTAAGGGGAAGTGATCCATATGAATCATGTCTACACAAAACGACTGATCCTCATAAAAACATCAACACATGTAGTAGAATTTCTTATGATTTTCTTTTGTCCACTCATGTTTCCTTTCATACCGATTCGCCACGCACAAGATGACCGTCCTGAATGGAATATTCAGAGTCACTTTCATATGACCCTAAGGAATAAAGAAATAACAAAATGAATCCTATCTTGGTATTCTGATTCCTGTGAATTTTCTCATCCAATCAGCTTTAACCTGCATTAAATAATAGAGGTGGAGGATCCTTAAACAGATATCTGTGTCAACGACAACTAATTAGCAGCAGTACAGGGTCATGATATTAGATAAGAACTACTAAATATGACCATTTCTGTTCATTGAAAGTCAGGAATATTTAAACTCTGAAGAGTCAAAGTTTACTATTGATCTTATCAATATCCACGTCAAAAGATGAACCTTAATGCTAAACTAACTGATCTGAATGATGTATCCATGTGCTTTTAAAAGTAATAATCCTAATGATAATTATAATAATAATATAGGAAGAACATCAGTTTTCTCCTTGTCTGCACTGGCTGGATTTTTCTATGTTTGCAGCAGATGGAGTTGAATTTTTTTCTCCCTACATTACATGTCCTGCAGCAGTTATTCTTGAAATTTACATTTGCAATTCCTAAGCCTTTTAGCCGATTCAACATTTATTGGGAAGTCAACTAGACCCAGGAGAGAACCTAGCTAAAAAATGAAGTTGAAAAAAAACAAATTTGATGAAAATGGAACGATTCATACCATCCTCAGAAATGCAGAACCAACCTTACATGCATGTAGCAACTTCACTCAGGCATTCCACATACCTGCAGAAGCACCAAAGACTACTCTATCAACATCATTAGAAAATGAAGGAAATCCTAAGAGGTAAAATTTCCAGTAATTTCTAGGTCACTTTGCTAGGTTCAATGCTTCAACAACATTAAGGGAGAAAGAGAAAAATCAGAAGCAACTTAAAAATAAGGTCAAAATCAAAATAGAAGTACCATAAAACAACTTTCTATTCATTCTCAGGCAAGGCCACAATATGTGCAAAAGGAGGCAGAAATGGATTAGAATAGTGGTATTGTAGTAGAACTTCAAAGCCAAAAACTTAAGTATTAAGGGAGTGAGGAACAAATAAATTCTCATGAATCATATTCCAAACAGTAAGATTATCAATGTGTCGAATATGAAAATTTCATTCTACTTCCCAACAGATTCTATACAACAAATAGATGTTAATCACATCTCATTAACATAAAGCTTTTACATCAAGGATGTAATGAATCAGTGAATGCTCTATCAATTTTCTTGTGCATTGCTTGTGCCTGATGGCAAGATAATTCAAAGAATATAATTCTCCTTAGTTTGTGTATCCACAACATCCGATTCAAAAAGTAAATGGAAACATTTAACTTTTGATTTTAACAATTATCTATTGAATAAATACAAATCTCTTTTCAATTTCTATTTGCAAGAGAGAGAGAAAGCTGTTGCCAATAGTCATCTGTCTCATACTTCTTTCAAATGCTGCACCCAAATCTTTCTTCATAACTTCTTTCAATCACTTCTTCCAAGTTCCAAACATGAAGGATTCCCCTAAGCCTTCAGAAACATTCTTGATACAATGAACCTTATAGGCCAAAAGATACACACACACCATGTGCTGAGATGATATGGTTGGAGGATGATAATGTGATGGCTCCCATGTGGCCTGAAATGACTCTTCAAGGCAAGCAAGAGTGACATGGACACCTCCATAGTATGTGTAAGATCCACTGCACCCCTGGTGGCTCAGGGTCAGACCAGGGACACACTTTTAGCTTGAGCCTCAGGGAGGCCCAGGCTCAGCTTGTGACTCTGTGAATTGAATAAAGGTGACATAAGGCCTGGTGAGATTTGCTTTGGTAGCAAGAGGTTGCAGACTTTCAAAGGCAAGGTTGCATGGATATTGATCCCCCAAAGACAAGAATGGAACCTAGATAGGCTATGATTGGTTACTTCCATTTCACCACACATGATGGTTAGCCCTCTAAAAAACCAAGAGTGAAGATGCACTTGAAAGTTCTGCCTGACATCAAAAACAGAGAAAGAGGAAAAGAAATACATCCTTGGAATCATATCTCTGCTCTGTCACCATCATCATCAAACTGCCTCAGAATATATTATTATAAGTGCATTCTCTCTTTATCTGGAAACAGGTGGGCCTAGGACCACATGGACCCCCAAAGTTGGTATGCTCAGGCAACCTGCCCGCAAGAAATATCTGGTCACAAAGCAATATGAAATTGTTGTTCTGATTTCAAGTTTACATCTACTGATTCTTGATTCTCTGCTGTTTTCCATCTCTTGCAGCCTTCAAGGAAACTACGCCATATAAGCGCATTTGGTGGGAAAGGCATGTTAGAAATCACTTGTTCTGCTTCCTGAAGATGTCCACATCTAGCCAGTAAATCCACCACACAATGATAATGATCTATGTTTGGTTCAATCCCGTAACTCTTTTTCATTTGCCAAAACAACTCCATTCCTTCTTTCACCAAGCCACCATGTCTGCAAGCTGAAAACACTGCAACAAGAGCAACTCCATCTGGCTTAAACCCAAGTGACTCCATTTCCCTGAAGAGCTTTAATGCCTCATTTGCATAACCATTAACTCCTAGGGCTGAGATTAGAGCTGTCCATGTGATAATGTTTCTATCAATAATTTTGTTGAAGATTTTCAATGAACTCTCAATACACCCACACTTTCCATACATGTCTATTAAGACATTGAATACAAAGGTGTCACAGAACTTAAAATCAGTCTTTATAATAAATCCATGAATAGAACTACCCAAAGCCAGGTTACAAAGTTTTGTGCAGACACTTAAGAGGCTCACTATAGTGTAATTGTCAGGATAAATTTGAGCCATCTGCATGTGTTTGAAAAGTTCAAAAACTTCTTTGTAATCACCATTTCTGGCACAAGCTGCAATCAAAATGTTCCAGGACACTATGTCAGGTTCTTCAAGTAGAGAAAACAAGTCCTGAGTTTTATGGTATTGGCCAATTTTGTTATAAACTCCAGCAATGGCATTAGATGGACCAACAAGGAGTGGTTTGTTAGAAGCAGCATCAAAGATCAAGGCATCAGATATGATACCATTTTTGGCATATGAGGTGATAAGAGCACTTGAGACATACTCATTTTGCTGATAACCCATTCTCATTATCAAACAGTGCAGCTGCTGCAGCTCAAAAACCAAGGATGACTTCAAAGCAGCTGAAAATGAAGATTCATTTGGGCGATAGCCTAATTGAAGCATTCTTTTCAATAACGAAACAGAAGAAAAGCACTTATTTGAGTAACCCAGAATCAATGCATTCCAACAAACCACATTCTTTTCATCTATCTCATCAAAACAGCAATGTGCAGATTCCAAGTTATCACATTTAGCATAGAAGTCAACCAATGCACTGCCCACAAAAACATTGGATTCAATTTTATTCCTGATTACTTTGGCATGGATGTATTCACCAAACACCAGAATCTGCAAGTTTGTACAGGAGTTAATAACACTAACAAATGTAGTCTCATTAGGCAAAACTCCATCAACAGACATTTTCAAGAAAAGCTCTAGCACTTTGCTCGGTCTCTCACTTTTTGCCAATGCCCCAATCATTGTGTTCCATGACACAACATCCCGAACACATCCCAGTTCAAACATTTTCTCCGCCAAACGAATGCAGGAGCATTTCACATACATATTAATAAGAGAATTGAGAACCGAAACTTCACAATCAAACCCATTTTTAATTAACAAATCATGTACTTGTTCTCCCAATTCCAAGTCTTGTTCTGATGCAAATCCAGATAAAACACCCATGAAAGAACATTCAGATAAACCAGCTCCCGTCCTCATAAGCTCACGAAATAAAAACACAGATTCTTCAGAAAACCCATAATTCCCAAACAAGGAAATCACTGTATTCCATGTTACCAAGTTCTTCTGCGGCATTTCTTCAAACGCACAAACCACCTCATCTATGCATCCATTCCTCCCAAATAAACTCAGCAAAGCTGTCCCGGCATAAGGATCAGCATGAAACAATCCACTCTTTATCATCTGTGCCTGCAATTGAAACCCCTGAGAAAGCTTCAACGAAGCACACGACAACAGACCCGCAAAGGTGTGCTGGGTTGGCTCGAACCCATAACGCCTCATCTCAGAAAACAAATTCCAAGCCTCCTCCACGCTTCCATTACAACTATAACCACCAATGATTGTATTGTACGATACCACGTTTCTTTGTGTCATTTCACCAAACACCTTACGCGCAGTTGATAACTCGCCCTGCAATACGTAGAGAGAAATGAGATTGTTGTAAAGAAAGATGGGTTGGGTTGAATTTGAGGCCATGGTGACGGTAAGTGCATGGAGAGGCTTGGTTTCTTTGAGAGTTGGAGCCTTTTTACATGCTTGTAGGAGCAGGAGGAGGCGTTGTTGCTGCATGAATTGGCCATGCAAGGACTGAGGGAGGACTTGGACTTCATTATAGGCATGGTTTCGAAAGGAGATTGAAGAGAAGAATTTGGAAAACGAATAGGGGTCGTTGGGGTTGAGGATTTGTACGGATCTTGAAGCGGCCTTTCTCATGCGGTCCCAATCTCTATTGTCAATTTCGTTGGAATAATGATTTCTATTTTATTTCTTCAAATGTGAATGATAAATAGTTTTCAAAGTGTTTGTATCATTATAAACAATAACTTAGTTGGCATTTGGTTATAAAAACGTATTTTATTTTTTCTTTTTCGAAAATGCTTTTGATTAAGAAAAAGAAAATAAAAACTATTTTTAAAAAATAAAGAGCTTGTTGAGTTATATGATTTAAAAATTTTTTTTTGTTTTTTTTTAAAAAAAACTATTTTTAAAAATTTTTAACATTGTTTGAATAACAATTTTTTAAAAATAAAGTGAAATAAAAAAATCATTTTTTAAAAATAAGTATAAATTATTTTAACTGATTTTTAAAAATAAAAGAAAAATATTAACTCGTTTGACCATATTTTTTAAAATTGTTTTTAAGTTAAAAAAGAAAAAAAAAAAACAGTTTTTAAAGGTTTAAAAAAAAATGTTCAAACGAACCAAAAATTTGTTAAAATGTTATTTGATTTTATTTTTTTATAATAAAATTATAAAAATAAAAATAATTATAATTTTATATAATAAATATAATTTTTTTAAATTTTCGTAATTTTATATAATAAAATTATATTTTATTCATATTAATATTTCTTTCATATTTGTAATATTCATTCTTTATATTGTTGGTCTCACGATATTATTTATATGATTTTATTTCCTTTTTTATTTTTAATTTTTTAGAAAAATATTTTCATTTTTAATTTTTAACAAAATTTGAAAATTTTTAATAATGATCAAATTGACCTTTTCAAAATTTTTAAATAGTTTGAACTCATTTAAAAAAAAAACATAAAAAAAAATATTATTCAAACTTGTTTTCATACATATTTTTTATTTTCTTTGAAAATGAATATAAAAATTTATATAAACAAAGGGTGCCTAATATTTTCCCCTTATGTACAACTTTAGCAATTTTTATTTGAAGAAATAATTATAGTTTTTAAACTGCTTTTGAAAAATAAATCAAAAAATTATTTAGGACAGTCTTTTTAACTTCTACTTCTACAAATAGCATAAATAGTCATCAATTTTATGTTTGAATATAAAAAGGTTATATAAAACATATTCTTAAAAAGAAAAGAAAAAGAGTTAAATTTTCTTGTATTTAAAGAAATTATTTTATCTAAAAGATTTAAAAAACAATACTCCTCAATGTCCATTACGTCCTTTGTATTTAAAAACCAATTGGGGACTCCTCAAAGCTATGGTTTAGAGGGAGGGATGTCAAAAATCATTGTCGATTGTTCTTTAGTTCAAACAAGAGTACAAGTTTTTGTTTAAAATATTATAACGATAAAAAAAAAAAATGTTTTTCAAAATATAGTACTTTCAAAACTATTTCCAAATCTATGACACATTGAATCAATAAAACGTCACATGAATATCATGTCTTGAAGACATGATTTTAGTGCATTTTATTGAAATTGTGTCTTGGAAACACGACTTTAATGTAAAAGTATTGAATCATGTCTTCAAGTCATGACTCTAGAGTAAAATAATGTAAACTAATAAAATCATGTTTTGAAGACATTGAAGATACAATTTTAATATATAATTGTTGGAAATCATATCTTGAAATCAAACTTGTGTTTTTCAAAACACAGCTCTAGTTTAAAAGTATTGAAATTATGTTTTCAAGGTACAAGTTTAGTTTACAAGACATGATTTCAATGTTAAAAATGAAATCATGTTTTCAAGACACGACTTTAATAAAAATTTTGCAAATTGCTTTTTTTAAACACTAAATTACATAAATACATCAACAATTTTTTTTGTTTGATCATCCAATAATAATTTATAATAATAAAGATCAACCAATATCATTTTAACTTGAAGTTAATTTAATTCACCTTTTCTAAGATTTGACTAAATACATCTAGCTCTCGTATGTTTGAACTTTCATCAAATACCTCCCTTATTTTGAATGAGATGAGAGGTGATTTAAAATTAGAAATAAAAACAATAAGGGAAGTATTTCATGAAATATCAAATAGGAGTTAAAACGCATTTAACCAAAATCTTAGGGAGCTGAATAAAATTAACCATTTTAACTTAATAGCTAGAAAATACATATCATTAACTATACTTACAATATTATATGTTCATATATAATAATCTTCAAAATATCTACAAGAATACATGTTATACGTGATAATCTCCAAAATAGCTCCAACTAGAAATTATGTTGCAAATAGTTTATATGTACGACACAATGTATAAAATCATCAATATGTGCCACATAAAGGACCTTCTTCTTTCGCCACGATTGTCTATGAAATGTTTTCAACTTTGATGGATCAAAGGACCGTCACATGCTACTTAACGTCCTCATACTTCTCTTCACCCAAGTCCATGTCCCTGAGGTTGTTCTCACTCTCTATTATAAACTACAGGAATGACCTGTGTACGAGTAATCCTCTCATCATTAAACATATGATATGATGGTTATGGTGGGACACAATCAAAGGTGTTGGTACTAGAGTGGATGGCCACTTGGTGCTAGATGGTAACTTTGAAAATGTATGTATAATAAGAGGTACTTTACGATGCATAAAGGACCCTTCTTGAGGTGGTGGGTTGACATGTAGTTGTGTCACCCCCTTGTCACAAAATAAAGGTTCCAATTAAGGTAGTGATTGTGTATCTATTTGTTGATGTGATCTACGTGCATGTGATGTATAAAATGATGGTATGTCAACACTACAAACCCTTTGAAAGGCTCTACCTCCCCCATCTATACCCTTTCTCCACTCATTTGTACCCTCTCTTACCTTGAGAGGGTAAGTGTGTCATAACAATAGTGGAGGATTCTTGAAGTCCATCAATCTCATGTATAGCTGCTAATGAAGAAATGCATAATTGATGAATAACATGATCATTTGGATGTGCTAGATGGTGCATTTGTTGTAAGTTGTTATTCTATAAATTAATTAAAAGAAGATAAAGTCAAGTATTTATTAACATTAAATAAAATTTTCCAAAAAAAAAAAAAAGGATTGTTTTTTTTATAGAAAGTACTAAATTTTTTGAAGTTTATGCTAATGACAATATATGAATGTTGTCATCTACATCTATGTTAGTTATTATATATTTGATATTTATGTTTTTAATGACGGTGATTATATTGTTAACCCTCTACCCTAAATTGTCCTTAGCGCTACATTCCAAGCTTTAGACTAGGTAAAATTGAACTTAAGGCTAAACCTAGCTTTATCCTTAATCCTTAAACCCAAAATGTCTATATGGTGACAAACATAATTGTCAAAGAAAATGGTGAAATATCAACTCATTTGAATTGGTACATCCTTAGTAATTACCCTAGAGGGTTGACAACAACATTTGGTACATATTCTTTGTGTCTGTGAAAAATCTATAACTAAATGTGAATGATTTGAAAATGCAAACATTTTATTTTATAGCATAACATGAAAAATCCTAATAACAACAAACTTATTATTCTAAAGAATGAATTACCTATTGAATGTAGTGATGAAAAATTTTGAAAGATAATATCTAACTCATTACAATGTCTAACCTAGAAAAAAAAAAAATCATCTTTATGGTTTACTTGGTCCCTATAGTTATGTTACTTTGTGGAGTTTTGATGGAAAGGAGCGTACTTTGTGACTTTGAAAGTTAATTATATTTGTATTATTAATTACATTAGAAATATTAATTTCCTAATAAATTTAGAATATATCCGTATCATGATTTAATTTTTCAATATTAAAAATAAAAAGATGAAATATATTTAAAATTTTTAATTATCTATATATTTTCTAACTTTTTATAATTATATATTTGTGATATTATGGTTGACCATGGTTCAACTATTAGTTTGATCAGTAAACCATGACTTCAATGATCGATTGGTTAGATTTTGAAAATATTGTAATAAATCATTTTAATTATAAAAGTATCTATATTATTCAACATGTGAAATATAATGATTTTTTAACGAGTTTTAAAAATAAATTACAAGCTTATTTGAGATACCTTTTTTAACTTCTATTGCTAAAAACAAAAGTAGCTATTTCTACCATGTAATTGACTCTAATGTCTGAAAATTTTATTTAAATGCAAATTGTGATGATTTTGATGATATATAATATTATAGTTAAATAGAAATCTCCTTTCCATCTTCACACATTTTTTTTAAGAAAAAAATGTGATCAAATAAAGATTTTGTTGAAGATTTGATTTTATTGAACCTTGACTCATGCAACTTAAGTTGAGTTGACATCCTGGCTCTAGTGACACTATTGGGTTCTCGACTTCTTGCATTGAAAGTGATTCGTGTATGGTTGTGCACTCCTTGTTTTAGCTGACCCACCAATGCCCATATTCAGTTGAGCTCAGTCCTCTCCTACACATTCTTTATGGGAGTAAGGGCTTTCAAATAGAGAGTTATTGGAAAAGGACATTTGTCAATGGTTGAACTTCCGTATTACTCCTCTATAGTCAGTTGTTGGGATGTCTTAATCGAAACCAAACTTTAGTGCCACCCAACTCTGATTCTATGCACCAGTTGGGAATTCCATTTTATACTTCTTGAATTCAATTTCTTCATGCTGCACTCCCAATCTTCTCTTTGGATTTCAAATTCTTTTGAAATCACCAACAATCATCCAAGAAAGTGAGTGAGCATAAGAACGCATTTCCTCCTAAAGCAACCTCCTTTCTACTCTGTTGCGTTTAGCATATATGAATGATGCGCATAAAATAGAAATTAATGCTTTAATTAACTTGACTTGGATTTTAGCTAAAAAAAAAGTGGGTTTTGACTCATTGATATGAAAATATATGGAAAAAAAGAACCCCAAAATTTTTAAATCAATATTATCTTCATCCATTTAAAAATAATTTGAAATACATGCACTTTTTTACTAGTCATATAATTATTCCCTAAATTACCATTTTTACAAAAATTTTAAAACAACAATATATTATTTTTTTTTATCTTATCTCTATCTCTTGAATTGAAGATGAAGCCAAAAAAAACTCTAAACAACCCATCTTTGAAATTAACCTCAACTTGTCCTAATAACAAAAAAAATCTTAAAGAGACCGTGGAAAAAAACCATAAACCTCATTCCCAACAAACTCAAACTCAAACTCAAACTCATCGACAGTCTTATAAGGTTTCACCTACTTCTAATGTCTATACTCTTCAAACTATCTCACTTTTACTATAGGATGTTTGTTTATGGAACAAAAAAAAAAGTCTGAACTTTTTGTATAGGGTGTTTGTTTCTGAAGAAAAAAAAACCTCAAATAATAATAATAATAATAATAATAATAATAATAATAAATATATAAAAGGATAGGAAATAATTACTTGGAGCAGTCTAATTGGTAATTAATATTGATGACATGAAAAGTAAAATGGATATTTTAAGGAATAATTAGATAATTTATTAAAAAATGCATGTATTTCAAATTATTTTAAAATAAATAAATATAATATCAATTTAAAAAATTTAGGGTGCTTTTTTTCATATATTTTCTTATCACTTAATCAAAACCCACTTTTCTCATTTTAGCTTAACTTGAGCTTCATCGTTATTTAAGTATGATGTAACTTAAGTTTTGACATGACTTGTGCACTGGTGTAATTGGGCCTTGATCGGACTCTACTCTAGTCTTAATTTGAATAACATTCATCAAGGCTTTAAATAACTTGATCATTAGAGGAGTCTTTTCATATATTTGGATCTTAAAGCTGAAAACTTGAAAGTTGGAAAAACTTAGACAATTAGGAGACACTTCGAAGAAATTCACGATCTTTTGAAACATGGATAGCTCTGGATCACAAAGAGGGACGGAGGAAGATTATAACGAAAAACTGGACGTGGCTGACATATGCATCAATTATCAAAAGTAAACTTTCAGGACTACAAGCCTAACAGTTTCCTTCTATTTTAATCCTTTTAGCCTTTTTCTCGTCTCTTTGGGCCTTTTAGGATCATGTTTGGCTTCTTCTATTTTGTACTCACACGGAAGCATTCACTAAAATGATTATTTTTGGAGACTAAAACTGAAATGCTTACGTGTTAATACATTTTTGGTTTCTGACCTCATTAGCATGAATGAATATTCAGTAACTTTTAAGGTCTTGATGATGACTTCAACTGTGAATATTGTTCTTAGCAGTACTAGGGAAGACTGCCATTATTGTAAGAAAACCCAACAAAAGAAAGTGATGATGATGTTCTCATCTTCAATATTGATTGCTGAGGGTGCCGAAGTACCACGTATACTGTTTTTTCTTTTCTCCTTTGCAGTCATCATATGGGAGTTCCTTGAATAAATATGAGCATATAAGGCTTTCAAGTCATTGTCATGAGTGCATATAATCTATCTTTTACGCAGAAGTGGTGTTCTTAAAGTGCCTTTCTTACCCCATTATATCAAAAGCCATTCTCAAAGTATCAAAGTCATTGATACATATATAGTTACAAAGGGAGAAAAGCAACAAAATGACCCACATTAGGAGCTAATAGTACAGGTTAAATATATGTATCTCCTCATGCTTGGATCATTGATCAGCATTGCCTGAACTTGCTTACTTAGACAGGGTCTTGGAGTGATGCTTGGGGTCGGGTCCTCCAGGGCTCACTCGCTTGGAGTCATATTGGCCACCCACTCTACCTTGTCCGCCAGCGCCTTCCTTGAGTGCTTTGGTCCGTTCCATTAGGAATGCTCGAAGAGATTCAATTCGGTTGTTCCTATCCAGTAATTGATCAAGAGGCCGAGCTTCAGACCATACAGATACAAGCAAGAGCAGAACAAAGCATACTAAAAACTTTGAGCTGGCCATTATCCTCTCAAGCTTTGAAAACTAGTAGTGTAATGATTCAAAGCTCTAGCTAAGAGACTCGTTTATATAGCTTCATTCTTCCTTTTCTTTTCCCTTAAAAATGAAGTGGGGGTCAACTGGATTAAGTTAGTTTGTCTCCACTGTGTACCCGAATTCCCTTTGCCTTTTGTGACACTACAAATTCAATATCATAAAAAAACAAAACGTCTGCCAATATCTACTCAGATAAGAGCTGTCCATTTCAGCAATTTATCAAGAGAATATAATTTTAACCCAAGACCTTTCAAATCCTGGAAACTTTTTTCTATCTATCCTCCAATCTCAATGTCTCGAGTCATTAATAGCTACAATGAGTGTGTGCCTAGTCAGCGGCTCGTGGCATTATTTTATCACATTATGATGTTGAAAGGCTCAAAGGGCCGCATCGCAATATGGAGCTCACTCTCTGAAGTTTCCCCTAGGAGGTTCTGAAAGGTCACCATCTTTTGGCTTCTTATTGAGCACTTTGCCAATGACAATTTAAGTTGTGTGATCTTAACTAATTTTAAGTGCAGAATGTTGTTTGCATTGGCCTTTACTATGGCTTC
Source organism: Vitis riparia (assembly GCF_004353265.1). Lineage (NCBI taxonomy): Eukaryota > Viridiplantae > Streptophyta > Magnoliopsida > Vitales > Vitaceae > Vitis > Vitis riparia. The sequence goes on along the minus strand of NC_048442.1, from coordinate 20,020,760 downwards.
CAAGCAATCCTTTTGTATTGAGCTTTATGTTCTATGAGTGTCCACCATGGAGATGAATTCAGGTTATTGGAGCAACCCACTCAGCAATTGAATGAAATATTTCAAAGGGGGAGCAAGAAACAAGAGATTGTCTTAGTCCTAATGTTGGACAGTACGATAACTCCAATTTTCCTAGTCTGCATGACCATTATCAATTCTGAAACTCAGCCTAAAGAAGCCTTGAATCTAAATTACTTTGGACTGACTAGACACTGATGTTGTTGTCTATATTACACCTATTCATGGCCATATATCATCTCTTTATATGCTTGTATTAATCATGTTTTTTTGCAGAGTAAAATAGCCTTAGCCAGCATAAAATGGCAAAAAAGAACAATAAGCAGGGAAACCCAACAATAAGCATTGCCAATGTTATAGTCAGCCCAAAAGGCAAAATGCCATGAATATAATATAAAGATAATGAAAAACCATTGTTGACCATAGAAATGTTCTCAACTTACATATGTACAATAAAGCAATGCTGAGGTAACGATGGAACACCCATCCTTCTCAACTCTGTATATACATTTAAAGGACAATGGATGCTGACTGTTTCCAAGATTTATCTTCAGGAATCTCAATGCCTCGCCAAGTACCGAAATGGCCCTGGACAAACCAGAAATACAAATGTAAAAGACGACCCCTAATAGGTTGCAGCAAACAAAGAACGTACTGTTAGATAAGCATGGCTTCTTTTCGAGCAAGTTGATAAAGAGTAACGAGCATCGTATGGCAATCAAAGCCAGGCAGGCCTTTCAAGCTTCCAAAACCAAGAAAAACCCCCTCTTTCCTTTCTCTTTTGAATAGCAGGTTCAGCTTCATAATGCAAATTCATCCCCACAAAACCAACTGCTTGTTTATTCTTACTGATTCCACAATATGTTCCTTCAGCAACCTAGGAGATCATTTCATCAATGGCAAGAAGCTGTGATATTGAAAAACCATGTCAAGACAAGAAAAATGCGTCTCTCTAATGAGAATCTTGCAAAGTGGTTGTTAAAGATATATATCAAATTCAACTTTCTCCTACTTTTCGCCGCACCAAACTATTAAATAGACAGAATTAAAGAAAGTTGATGAAGTCAGAAATAATTGTCAAAGTCTGACATTCAAGTGGTGATGCGCAAAGATTTGTATATTCCAGTTTCCCTTCGGCGTGGTTTAACTGTTTAAGAATGGGCTCCTTTTAATTACTTTAAGCGCTTTCAATTAATAAAGCAAGATTATAATATAACAGTACGGACTTCTGGTAAGCCATTGAGACCAAGAGTCGGAGGTCTGCTTACAAGGAATCCTTCTGTATCAGCCCATTACCATTTAAAATACATTTTTGCCACCATCAAATTGAGTCGGAAGCACCTTTCATCAAGCTTAAAATAACTCATTTTAGATACTACAAGCCTCTTGGGCAAGAACGTTGGAAACTCAAGTTAATTTGGAAATTTTTTCAAAAATTAGGATTTTGATTTGTTTTTAAAAATTTAATTAGGATATTTTTAATTTAAGTGGTTAATTTCATTTCCCTTGGGGCATTTTCTGCTTTTAGTTGCATCTTGTAGAAAATAAATAAATAAATAAAAGATTTATCTTATATTTTAAAAATTACTTTAAGAAAATTTCAAATTTGAAGGTGTAAATTTTTTTTTAAATAGGACATATTTTAGAATTGTTTTTTAAAACAGTTTTCTCTTCTCTATAACAAAAAACACAAAAAGTACTATTAGCAACCAAAAATTTGTTTTTTGTTCTTAAAAATAGAAAACATAGTATTTTCATAAAACATCTTTTAGTTGTTTTATGTTGTTTTCACTTGTTTTCTGATAGTTGTTTTAAAAAATAATTATATAAATATATAGAATGATTAAAAATAAAATCTAGATATAAAACATTTAAAAATATTAAAAATAGTCTAAGAATATTTTTTGTTTTCAAACAAACTTTTGTTTTACAAAAATCAGAAAACAACTTTCAAAAACTATTCTCAAAAACTATTTTTCAGAATTGTTTTTGAAGCAGTTATCAAACAGACTCTAAGCTTTTTTAAATAGCTTTTAAAATCATTACCTTCTTAATGTAAGCAACTAAGAATTCTTGTGTCTTATATAAAAGCTATTATTATTTTTTGACTTTAAAAATAAAAAATAAGAAATATGTTTGAACATTTAATATTTATTTATAAATAATTGAGTACTTAAGGTTTATATATATATATATATATATATATATATATATATATATATATATATATATATATATATATTATTGGGCACCTTTATTTGTTAAATATAATTACTATAAATAAATGATTATATAATAATTTACTAAGAATGATGAAGATGGTATCTATCTTTTTTTTTGGGTTATGTAATTTTGTGTAATTTCATATATAATCTACTTACCACTTTCCCAATATACAATAAATTCATATAATTTTCCTAGGAGATCTTTGTAAAATATGTGTTAAATGGTGCTTGTTTCTTCTTGAAATTGATGTCAATTTGAATCTCATCTCTTTAACTTTTCATAATATGGAAAGGAGTTTTGGTATGACATTCTCGTATTGTAATAAAAAAATTATTCAATATCATTATCAATTTGAGTGTTTCTTTGTGTGAGAGGGGCTCAATTATAGAATTATTTAAGAGGTTCAGCGAATAAGGAATACCTTGATAAATTAATAATCTATTAATTAATACTTGCTTAATTAATAAATTTCCCTTGCTCCCAAATAACCATACCAAAATATGTGTGAATACCTTAGGAATCTTGAAGTGCAAGTGAAGTGAAAAGATTAAAAAAAAAATGAATGAAATTGGTGGTGAAAAATAAAACTTTCTTGAATTCTCGCTTTGGGCAAAGAAGTGATTGGAAAGTTATTAAGTAAAAAACAAGAATTGGTTTAAAAGTTAAAACTTTAACTAACTTGCAACTAATAGTTGAGAAATTGACAATCCTTAGGATCTCTTCCTTACCTTAGAATGATCTTTGTCATTAATATACCATCTAACAAAGTTCACTCATCAATTGAATTCCATTATATAACCTTAAGTTTTCCCAAAATATTAGTGATTTTGAAAATTGTTATCCTCAGCTTACATAAGGTTGTTCCAAGTTAAAATAGCTTCCCATTAAATGTTTGGAATATCTTATGAGACGTTGGACTTCAATTTCTAATTAGGTATAAAAATTTAGTGGTTTCATGAACTTAATATCTCAACCATTTGCATATCTAGGGCTTAATCAAGGTCATCCCAAGTCAAAATGACTTTTAAGTGCTTAAGTTACCCTATTGAGACTTACAATCATAAATTGTCAAATGTTTAAATGAGGTGTTTTATATTGAATGAATGAGATTATTTTAAATTAAAAACAATTGTTAATAAAAGATACATTCCAATGGAAGAATGGGAAGCCCTAAGGTTCCTTTTACTCAACCTAAATAACTACATTGAATTTAAATTAACTTGAAAGAATAAAATGGAAAGCAAGAAATTGAACATCAAACCTTAAATCAAATGTAAAATTACAATGATCAATGATAATAAAAAGATTCAATTATGTATTAAATAAAACCAATTCAAGACAAAGGAAATAAATGAAAGCAATGATAAGAAAATAAAGAAAACCTAACAATAAAAGTGTATCCAAGATCTCCCCTACCCAAGGTTGAGTACTCCAAGAACGTGCAAGAATTCCCCCTTAAGGGAGAAGATCCAAACCTCTTTCAATGGCTACCCATTTCTCCTTTTATATTCTTTCCAAGCAAGCCCTAAGTTCTCTCATGTGAGAGCATTTCCCATGCAAGTCAATGGCTAAAAAATGGGCTGAAATTGGTCCCCCACTTTGGAGCCCATCTCCCTTTTAAGAAGATTAAAAGGCCTCTCATGTGCTACAATTATGTAAGTTTTACGGCCCAAAGCGTGGCTACAAGTGGTGAGGCACCTTCAGATGCTAAAACATCACTTGTGTTTCTAAAATTTATTCTTTTAGCAAACAACTTCCAAAAATTCTGAAAATTAATCGGATATAAGTTTGAAAAGTAAGGAATCGATTTTCATAAGGTATTAGCTTTCATTACTCATGTAGAAATAAAAGATTAATAATATTCTCTTTAGCGGCTCAAAATATTTGGAGAGTTTTTGAAATGGATGTGAATTTTTTTTTCTTTTTCTTTTATTTTATTTTGAATGAATGAATGAAGTACACTAAACCATGAGGTATGTGTTAAAATGCATGAGAACAAGGTTTTATAATTAAAAAGATTCTTATATGGACTAAAACAAACACCAAAGCCTAGAATAATAAAGTTGACAAATATTTTCAAGAAAATAATTTTATTAAATGTCTTCAAGAACATGCTTTTCTACATGAAAGTGAATAAAGAATGTAATATATTCTCCTATTTTTTTTGTAGATGATTTGATCTTTACTAGCAATAATATATTCAAAAAAGTTCTTCCTTACATAAAAAAATACTTTTGATTATGATTCACATTACGTCTAATAATTTTAAGTTGTGGTGACAATGATAGTGGTAGAGACTTGGATGATCAAAGACCATCAATGACTTTGTGTTTTTTTGGAAGATACCACATGTACTTAAACTTAAAAAAAAAAAAAAAAAATTATTTCTCATATAATTTGACTCCAAAAATTTATTGAATAAGCTGAAGTTATCGCAAGAAAAACACTCAAAAATCTATATTGACAATAGAATTGTTAAAAAAAAATCCAATGTTTCATGGTTGAAGAGAGTACATTATGAAAAAAGAAGTGTAATTAAAATTTAAACTAATTTTTTATAATTTTACAAAGCCTCTCAAGTGTAAAGATTTTTGAAGATTTAAAATGCTATATAAAATTACAAATCAAGTTGAATAAAACATATTCTAACACAAAATTGATTTTAAGAAGGTTTCAAAGCTTAGGGTCTAATGTGATTTTCAAAAGTCAATTAAATTATTATTAGTTTAAGAGATTGATTTAATTTTTATATTTAAATAATTGAGTTGTATAAGATTTGTATAGTTTTTTGTTATTAGATAATATTATTTGATAAATATAATTTCTATATTTAAATAAAAGATTGTATAATAATTGAATAAGAAACTTCTCTTCTTAAATTGTTGTATGATGTTAACCCTCTTCCTCCAACATAGACAAAACAAATTTCATTCATTCAACTCAACCCAAGTTTGCTAGGAATGCCCATAAAAATATATCAAATACAAAAATGGAAATAAAAAATTTGTTAAATGCCTTTTGGAAGTAGAGATGAAACTAGAGATGAGTAGAACAAATAAATTGTGCACTTTGATGAAATTCAATCTTGAATGATACAATAATCTGGTATAATTGTTTATGGGCGAAGGGCAAGAGATAAATTCCTCAACCCCATTTATAGGAAGAACAGAGAAGAAATTTCAGGGAAAAAGAAGAGAGTTTGAACTATCTGAAATCCCTCCTCAATGTCTTGAAAAGTGTACATTGCATTGAATCAGTATCTCCAACTGCTTTTCTCTTTCGGGAATTTGGTGCACAAACTGATACAGATGGGGGAAGATGAGAGCCACTGTGGGAAGCTGAAGCTGATTGAGGTGAGGAGTTGAAGAGGTTGGTGATATCAGCAAGAGGCTTCCTAAATCTTCTCCTGAAAGTTTTGGTGGAAGATGGGGTGATTCCAAGAACAGGGTGGGTTTGCTTTGAAGAGAAAGGAGGGATGTTCTCCTTGTTCTCGCTTTCGCAGAGAGCCATGGTCTCCATTTCTGATTATGGTGATTGTGTATGGAGTTTGGAGAAGGGGAGATGATGAAATGAGACTGCGAGGGGATTGAGGTATTTGTAAAGGTAAGGCAATGGGTGGTATTTGGAGGGATGATTTGAAAGTTGATTCTTCCATTTGTCCAAAATTTTGAGTATTTTTCCATTTGGGTGTCAGGAGAATAGGAGAGGGAGAAGTGTTTTCACTTCCGTGTACTTAGTTTTTGGTTTGAATTTTGGGGTGTAGCTCAAATTTTCATTGGAGAGAGGGAGGTTTTGAATTTTAGAAGGAGCCAAAAAGGGGGGAATTCAAAAGGATTTTAATTTTAGACATTCCGAATCTACAGCCGTTTGATTTTGCCTTTTTTACATTGGGCGCCCAGTGGGGGACCCAAAACAATTGGTGATTTATCTCCATGTACATTTAGGTGATTGCGAAATCCCTTTTTTTTAATAATTAATTATAAAAAATGCCATTAAAGTATTTTTTTTAAAAAAATTATATTCATACACCAAAAAAAAGTAATGTTTTTAATTTTATATTAACTTATATATACTAGGGTTGTAGCTAAAAAACGGATAATCAGTTGGGTACAACGACGGTGATGTTTGAGATAAATTGATAAGTTGATTTTTTTTTTTTTAACACGGGGCATAAATGATGAGTTTAGGGGTAATTTTGGAAAAAAAGAAATTAATAAGGGTAGTTTTAGGAAACAAAAGATGTAAAACACCATGTATTTTCATATGTAGTATAGATAATGAAAGATTTAAAAAAAATGTAATAATTGAGGTACTTCAAATTTTAAAATTTTTGAAAATAATTTTTAAAAATAGGCTAAATCTATATCTTTTATATAAAATGTATCATGCTAAAGGATTCTCTTTAAAATCATTTCTAATAATAGAATATTAAAAAAAATACTAAGTACCTTAACTAGAATTTTTCCCAACAGACTTTTAGAACTTGTTTGGGATTAATTTTGAAAGCAGTTGAAAGTGTTTTTTTTTAATGTTTGAAAGCACTTTTTTTTACAAAATTAATTATTTGATAAATTTTTAAAAATTACTTTTTAAAATTTTAAAAATTTAAAAATCACTTGAAATGATTTTTGGATAATCTAAGTGACTTTTCTATTTTTTATTTTCTTATATAATATATTACTAAAATACCATTGAATCACCTTTTTTTTAGTTTATATCCAAACAATTAAAAACACTTCTAATCAAAGAAGTATTAATAAAAACGCTACACATAAAAATGATTTTAACTAGGATAGTCCCAAATATGTTTTTAATAAGCTTGATTTGGTAAAAAAATGAAAGAGAAAAAAAATTACTATAATAATTACTATTTTTATAATTGTTAATGAGATTTAAAGGAAATAGATACATGCATATGAACGTATGTATATATATAAAATAAAAGAAAATTTGGTTTTATTGTAATTTCATTTTATTAGAAATTGTTCTTCAAAACAATTTTTAAATTTAAAAATTAAATTTAATTGATTTTTTACTCTCTTTAAGAATTCGTTCCTAAATTAAATTTAATTTTTTTCCTTTAAATTCACACTTCATCTAAATTTTTTTTAAAAAAATCATTTTTAAATTTATTTGCACCGGTTATAATTTTTTTAAACAAATGATTACTTTGTAAAGATGTGTAACATTATTTTATTTCAATAATATTTTTATTCGTATATATAATAAACTCCTTAATCATTTTAAAAATATTTATTTTAATTATAAGTGCATCATACTAATACATGTTTTCATTAAAAAAAATCATCTGAATTACATGTATATTAATACAATCAATATTTACACAAATAAATAGTATAAGTATTATGATATCAACATCATATTTTAATATAATATACTAAAATTCTAGAGTTCATAAATAATAATTTTTTAGACAATATGTTCATTCACTTAGCAATAATTAAAATTAAAAGAAGAAATATGATAAAATAATAATAATAAAAAACACACGAAAATGCTACACTCATAACAACCAAATAAGTAGAAGACAACTTTGACGATTTATTGTGTGCATTGAGCATCATAAGTTGACAACTGGTTTGTGAATCCATATAAAGCATTGAGGATATTCTTACAATATATAAATTGTTAAAAAGAATAAAATATGATGTGTGTATTTCATTAATATCAATATATTTTTATGTGATAATTAAATATATTTACATGATATAATGGGCAACAATAAAACCAATAACCATTATTCTTTTGTGTTTTCGACATGAAAATATGCATACATCCACACCCATAATAACACATGAGTCTTTTGTCAATTATACTTTTACAATTATAAATCAAATTTATAAGTACTATTTAATCATTAGAAAGTACAACATAGATCACATAACACTAATGACAACTAGTTAACAAATATATTTATAAATTCTAACATATAATTAAAGTATCAACAAATATTTAGAATTAAAAATAGTCATGGATTGACATTGATATGATTTGCCCACATCACTTGAGCAATTTGATCTCTACAAGTTGTCATAGTGATTGCATTCTCATTTGTTAAATCAATTGAGTGACTTATGCTACCTATACCCTCTTTTTCATCTTGGATTGAAAGGTTTTTTACCTCATATTTTCTAAACAATTGGTCATTTCAAGTTGATAGATGAATCCAATTATGAAAGGTACAACATACAACAACAATGAATGGTTGTCTACTTGGCTTATAATAAGACATCATCCTTAATATTAGAAACTACATGTATCTTAAAACATCAAAGTACCTTTTATTAATATTTTGAAAAGATGAATATCTATAATTAAAAAGTTCTTTATACTTGATAGGTTGATTACATCTACCTTGATGTTCTTGTAAATGATATAGCTCACCTCGATATGATGATGGAAATCCATATGTATAAGGATAACCAAAATCAACTAAATAATTTATTTCATTTGGCCAAGGAAAATAGACTTCTAGTCTAGTTAATACATCCAAAAAGATACATGCATTAGTCGTTATTCTTTCCCAATCATCATAAACAAATGCAAACATCATGTCAAAATCACATATGCACACATAACATTTTATGTTATAATTTTTCTACCCCTCAAAAATTGGTTTGTTTATTAGTTAGGATGTATGCACTAATATGGGTGTTATCAATTGTATTGATGCAGTCCTACAACAAAAAATATTTATTAGTATTAAGGATAAATAAAATAATGTTATGAAAACTTCTTATGTACATGAAATTTACATTTATGAATATTTTTTTTTTATAAAATCTTATCTTAAACCATGGAAAATATTTATGATTACTAAGAACATATGAAGACACCTCATTAGCTATACTGCTAAAACGTATGAGAATTTTGCCTCATCTACATAATGCTCGTTTGACTTTCTTAAAGTGTTGAGCAATAATCTCTATGGAGTGTTGAAATGGTATGCTACAATTCTTATTCTCACATTATATTCTATTATTAGCAAGAACATAGCAACTGTCTTTTCAACTATCACTAATCGTGTATCTTGTAAGTTTTCATGTCTTTTAAGACGTTCACAAAGTTTCATAATGGTTTCTTTATCCATTCAAAATAGCTCATAATATGTCTAAAGGAGACCATCTATCACATCCCTTACAAATTGTGCATCACTTAATATTGATGTCCTTTGGGATGTTTTGTATAAAAATATTTCTTCATACTTATTTATTATGTGAACAATAAAAAATTCATATATTTCCTCATACTTACTTGTAATGTGAGCCATAAAAAAATTCATTTACATCATCATTTCCTTCATAAAATGAAGCATATAGTGAAAGGAGAGATGTTTTCTTTGTTGCATTCACAAAGAGCCATGGCCACCGTCTCTGATGATGGTGATGATGTTTGGAGGAGAGATGATGAAGTGGGGGTGGAGGGGAAATGCAATGGACTGTATTTTGGAGGAATGATTTCAAGGTTGATTCTTCTTTTTCTCCTAAATTTTGAGTTCTTCCAGTTGGGTTTTGGTCCGGAAAAGGAGAAGTATTTTCATTTTAATTTTTCATGGGCGCTTGGATTTTGGGTTATAGCTCAAATTTTCATTGGAGAGAGGGGCAAGAGGGAGGTTTTGAATTTCAGGACTTGCCCAGAAAGGGAGGTGGCTCAAAAGATTAATAGATTTTCCCACTTCCCATTTGGTGATCTTTATATAAGTTGTATATTTTTCTTAAAAGTAGAATTAAGACGCTAAAAAGGTATTATTTCTTTCCTATCTTATAAGGGCAGTATAGAAGAAAATACTTGATCTCATTTCAATTTGCTTTTATAAAAAATAGGATGAAAGAATTGAAATTCAATCTCTTTGACATAAAATTTTGTTAATGGACTTTTCCTTTTCGATTTGGTTCTAAACCATAAGAGGTGTTTATCGTCAATAGTCATTGTGCATTTGGGTGAACAATTCTCAGGCTATCCCACATCGAAAGCCAATATAAAAAATGAATTGTTTAAATGGGCTTCAGTTTACCACCTTGAAACGCCGGGCCTGGTAACGTGGGCTTGTGACTCGAGTGAGGGCATGAAGGTGGTTGAAGGTTGGTTTGGCTGGAGAGGTAGGGTGCGGTGGGGTTGAGACACTGGCTCGCCCGTTCCAAGTGGGGAGTTTGAATCTAGTAATCCGACCGAAGGGTTGGGTGACGTGGTTCCTAGAGCGGAGGGCACCGCGTGAGGCTGGATTCACAGAGCAGCGGTCACCTCCCGCTCCCTTCGGTGGAAGGATAACGTGCTGGTACTCCACGGGCCCAACGACGCCTCCTCAGCCGCTCACAACCCGACAACCACTTTTTCCCTCTTTTTATTTTTCCTTCATTCCAGCCAGTGGTGGAACAATCGACATTCAGAGTGAAATATCATGGAAGAGAAGGCTTCACCAGAATCCTATAGACTGTTGTGATTACTTGAAGCAAAGAAGCTCCAAGCAAATCGCCTCAACGTGGAGCTCTCTTTGCTCTTTCTGCTGTGATCAATCACAATCCACATGCGAAATTTCCCAGGTCTGCATGGGGCTCTGAATGTTGGTGGACTGAGAGGTGGGCAGTGTGACAAGAATGGATGCAAAATCTTTGGCTTCATTAAGGGGGAAAAAAAATAAAGCAAGGGCCTAGGATATTGCCATCATCTGTCCCAGCTACTTATGGCACCTTCTTCAGAAGGATCACTTGTTTTTAGGAACGCCTCGTCCTACTATTTAGTTACTTAATGAGGTGAATAATAATTTCTTCCTCAAGAGAGACAATGTCTTGAGGGATATATAAAATAAGAAAAGAACTTTCCAGTACATTATGCCAAATGTTGATTTAGAAAACAAAAGGACTATTTCAAAATTGAATGTAAATTCACCAGCCTATTTGACTTCCATGGGGTATGCAAATGCCCTGTTAATGGATGGAACATATACGTGCTTTTGATGCATTTATGTTGCTGAAGTAGTAAGATAATTTGAATGCTCATTTGGTATGTCTACACATCGTAATCAGAAACAAGAGATAATTCTTGTTCAAACTTCATGCCTAACAAGTGCTTCTCGACCTACTCTTCTTTCATTCATGCACCTAATGAGTTGAAGAAAATTTATTGTATGGTTTGAAGTGTATGCAGAGAAGCTTTGTGACATCAAAATAAGGAATGGCAGGAAGCAAACTTATTGGAAAATGTTTTTTCCACAAAGATGGATTTTTCTCACTGAGAGTTGGTTTTGTGTGCATGAGTTCGCTCTTGCTTGATATTTAATGGTGAGATTGGATCTAAGCATGTTGAGAGGGTACAATGTTTGAAATGGTTCATGTCAAAGGGCATTTCGGAGTGTGAGGATACTCAAATTTGAAATGTTTGTTTGGAATGTGTTGATAGATTGAAGGGATTATTTGAAGTCCACAAGGGGAAACAAAAATCATCCCATATACTTTTTCAAGCTTTATGGATGAGTCAATTCCTTTGCATGTATAAGATCCTTCCAGGGTTTGAAAATGTACCAATTTTCTGTTATGGTTCATGTTTTGTCCCATTTTCATAGGATGAGTTCGTGGATTTAAATATTTTCAAATGCAAAGTAACTGTGGCTTGAATTCACAGGTTTCCAACTTAGTTGGGGATGTGGCAGTTCTCTTGCAGATTTATCTTCTGGGGCATGTCAATGAGTAAAAGGTTGTTTGGTAAGTCTTGTGTGGTATGGGATGGAGCCTTTTCTATCTGACATCTTTGTTGCTTTGATCTCTGTTCAATTGAAGGCATGGTCTTTTCTGGAGGCATGAACAAGCAGCTATAGATGTCCTGATGGAAGCTTATACCCTTGTACTCTCGGGAAGGAAATATTCTCTATCAGGTTATATCAAACTCACTAAGTCCATTATCCATTTTCTAGAGGCATGAACTGCATTTTTTTTTTCTTTTAAAGCTAATTTTGGTTGCAATTCTGTGCATAGTATTTGGAACAACCTCCTTGAGAGCTCTTCATTTAGTTGAAGGCTTCCCTTTGTGGCATTGCTGCTTTATGCCTACTAGAAATATTTAGGCATCATTAAACTATCATCTGAATAGTTTCACTTAGTGTCATTCAAAATATGATTCTCTTTCTTGTGTTTATCTGTTCTATGCAGAAGAGTCTTTGCTCTGTCCTAAAAGAAGGCCATTCAACCATTCTTGAGATGAAACTAGCCAGAAATTAGGTATTGGAAATGTGTGTTCCAAAATATGAAAAAAGTTGTAGGTAAAATTTCAATTTCAATGTTGAGTCCCAACACCTCAAAAATAGGTCCATGCTTGAAAGTTGCAGCATGTTGCGCTAGGAAATAGAGCAGCAAGAAGGTTTACTTTGAATTTATATGAAATATGTTTGCATAAATTAAGGATACAGGCTGAGAAACCTCTTGGTTTTTGAATTCTGTTGATGAATTCCTTACACCAAAACCTTTAGATTGACATAAGGACCTGCTTATGCGGTTACTAGATTTATATCTTGCAACCCTTATGGTCATCACCGCCTAAGAAAGCTTGCCCTGGACTTTTATATTTTGATCTTGTCACCTAAGCTCAGAGAGAATTGGCTGAAACTGTGACATCTTATAGAAGCTATGCAGGTAAAGTCTTTGCCCTTTCCTCATCAAACAGTAAGTTGACCTGAATCTATTCCAACTGGTTACCAGTTTCAAGTGCCATCTGTACATATCATGCAGTCGAGAGGGTAATGACATGCTTAGCTTGTTATCTATGCAATATAATCTATATAAACTATCCATAATCGTCAATAAAAGTAAGTTTTAAAAAAGTGCAAAAACTTTGGATCTAGTGGTGCAACTTGTGTGTTGAAAGCTACAGCCAGTATGTATTCCAAGTCCAATTTATGTCTTCTAGCTAGTGTTTAATGCATAGTGACAAATACAGCTCAAGAAGGATGAGGACAGAAGGAGAAAGAGAAGGAAAGCAAGTTATGAATGCAATGACTTTCCATGAATTACTTGCATGGTTTCTAACTTTCACTATCAAAATCAAAATAAAAGACTATACAAGGGATCAAAATGAGGGGATTGGAAGAAATCTGCTATCTCCCGGCAAGTAGGGATATCATGAGTTGCATGCCTGCTACCCAGCATGTCTGCACTCCTAGGGATTATTTGCTCCAGAAACTTAAACCAATAGGAATAAGTCAATGCTATATATCAGACAACCTAATACTTAACACTGTTTAACTTGCAACCTTTCTGTCTACCCCATGAGCTTCAGCTTTGATGCTACATCAAATTTTCATTTATCCCAAAATATCAAGTTATTTAAGAATAGATGATATCCAACTGAGACACAGCAATTAATCATGTTTTTCTATTGTCTTTTTTTTCAGAGAAATTACCCAAAACCTTGGGAGGCTGTTGAGTGTGATTTGATCAGGCAAGGAGCATACTTTTTATGGGTGTTCATGTGTTACAAATGCACAAATCTGTTCACCAAAAAGTTTGGGAAAACTCAAAGTGCATAATCTAAACCATAGAGTATAAGTACTAGTTTTTCTGATCTCAAAATCTCTAGTAATTTCTTTGCTGATAATATGATTTTAGTGTAATTGCTTTTCCTTGTACCTTTCACTGTGAAAAACTGTTGCTTGTTCAAAATTCTCACTGCTAGCTTTGCTTGGTTTTGAAAAGAATAGAGAATGTTGGAAAGTTGATCTACAAAATAGAGTGGACACCCCCTCTTGCTCAACTTGTTGGGTCACAGTCACCAATGAAGAAAGTACTGGATCCACTATTAACATGATTGGGACGGTCACTGCCTATCAGAGCCAAAAGATTTGTTACAGCACCTTCATAGTTTTACTTAGGCTTTTAGCTTGGGAAACATTATGTTTCATCTGAGTGTTATTAGTCCATTCAATTCCATTCATTTTCTTGGTGCAATAAATACTTTCCATTGTTCTACTTTCTTTGTCTGCAAAAGGGTGTAAGAACCCTATGTGTATGGCTATGGAGCCATCCAATCAGTTCCATTAACACCCCCAATGAGTCTTGAACTCTCAATAGTAGTCATCATTCTCAGTTACCATTGCCCTTTTAGTAGAACAGTTTAGTGAAAGCCATTGTTTCATTATCTCAATCTTGGTTCTTTGATAGGGAAGAACCAAGGCAATGAAGGTTGCCTTTGTTGGGCTAAAGAGAGAGGTCTCCATGATCTCAACCTTACCTCCAATGAATGTTGCAACCAGATATTGATGTGAGCAAAAGGCAATTTTACATTGAAAACCTCTTAGAAAAAAATAACCACCAGAAACTCTCTCAACATCAACAACCAAAGGTGGTTTTCTTCTGCCGTTCCCTCTTAGATCTGGATGTGTGCTATGTGCAGATGTGGGGCTTTGGGACATTATTTGATTGGTTGCCATGTGTAATGAATTACTAGGGCGTAGATGGTTACCACGACAACATGGGCATTGTCAAATTGTTTGGACTACTCAATCAAGATTCCTAATCAAGACTAGATCAACAGGTCTCAAAACTTTTCTTTTGTGTAAAGAGGAAACTTTGGATTGATCTTAGAGCTGCAATGGTTTGCCTTAGGGTTAAATGTTTTCTTTCTTTTTCTTCTGTCCCCTATTGCAACCAAGTGGAGCATGTGAATGAAGGAAAAGGTGAGAAAAAGAGGAGAAAGTAAAAGCAAAAAAATCTCCAAAGTTGAATAGGAAAAGTTGCTTGATTCCATTCTGTTGAATTAGACTGTTCAAAATGTTGGGATAGAGCTGTCAAAACAAACTCCATTTTTCATTTCATTTGCATTCATTCTGACTGTAAAGTTATACATGATCCAGATGTGCCATCCATTGTTAAGCAAGTTACAGGTTCTTCCCTTCAGTTTCTTAAATGAATAAACAGAGTGGTTGTCAAATATCAATGCCCTGGTCTACTCCAATATTGAAGCAGAGTCACACACTAACACTGGAAAGTGGAAACACCTTTTATGCGACATGGCTTGCTCATTTGAAGAATTGGGGGACCAACTCCTAATGAGACTGTTTCAGAAGTGGGTGATTTTAGTCATTCAAATGCTGTAAATTGCCCATTAGATAATGAAACTTAATCCTTCTAAATATGAGCCAGAAAAGGGGGTCAGGATGCAGAGTCAAGTATTAAACTTAAAACCTTTACAGTTCAGTTTCGAATTAACAACTTAAAATTTTGAATTAACCCATAAGGGCCACAACTTATCTGATGAACTAAAACTATAATTTGGGGTACCCAGAGGAAGTAGAGTTCATGGGTAGAAAAAGAGAGAATGAGACTCTTCCATATCCCTTGTGTATCAATGAGCCTCCCTTTAGTGGAGACCCTTCTCTTAAGAAAGAGGTGTCGGCCTGTTGGGTGTTTGAACCTCAACTTTGTCCACACATTCTCCTTATTACATATTTGATAGGTAATACTAATTCCATGAACATGTGTGGGGGAAAATGGGAGAGATAGTTCAGTTTGTCATGAAATGCTATTTGGAGAGGAATGAGTTGATGGTAACACAAGTGGGGTTTTTGGTTACTGAAACAAATTCATATCATATGATAAAAAATGAAAGAGGGTGGCCTCAGAGGGTGAGAAAAGGCCAAATAGAAATAGTGTGAATGCAGATTGCAGACTTCATTCATCTTTCATCTGTAAATGGGTGGCTTATAATTAGAGAGTCATTAAACTTAGGCAGAGAACCACAAAGCTGTTATGAAAGCAACATCAGCAAAACCACAGAGACAGAGACAGAGAGAGATGATGATAAATTGCATTGATAGAGTCTCTGTCACACACACAAGATACACCCAGAATTTCAGTGGATATTAATCATCTTGGATCACGAGCTTGATTGGTGACTTTCACGTTTTTAACAGACATCGCTCAGAGCCTCCCTGCCATTGTCCTTTTTCTAGGATTGCAGCTCTGCATGCCCTCCATGTACTGCACCTAACCCTCTTATCTCCCTCTCTCTACTTTCCCACCCTTCGTCTTCTTCTTTCTTCCTCTTCCTCTCTTTTTCTCTTTCTTTTTTCCTTTTTTTTTTTTTGTCAACTTTGTCATTTACCTTTACAATCATCTTCATCTCTTAAATTCCTACTAAAATTTCAACTCAAATTCATGCTATGATCTGGGCAAGATATAAAAAAAGGAAGAAAAAAAAATGTCCACTAAAATTTAAGTGCATAGATGAATGTGAAAACTTTGAACAGATAGTCCTATTGTTTCATGGATGGTGACACTTGAGCCACAAATAAGGCTCTTCATAAACAATTTCTTTTTCAGTTTTTCAGGTTTATAATTTTTTCATATGTCACATTCAATGGTGGGTCTTCAGGCCCACTGCTTCCACTCAAGCAATTCTAGTATGAACCCATTGCTATATTGATGGCAACACATAGCTAAGCCCCACACAATTATTTCTTGAAATTTCCATATATTACTTGAATTCTTCTCAATTAGTAGTATTGTTTTCTCTAAATAAAATATTCATCATTCTCTACACATAACACATTGATTCTTCTGCAGATGGGTATATAGTATATTCATATACCAATATTTTTAAAATTGTCCAAAATTGACTTATTGAATTATGTTGATAGATAGAATCTTTTTCCATTTTAAATAAAGTTTCTATCTTGTTTAAATGTCAATCTAATCATGATTTGGCTCTCTCCTTAAGTGAGAACAAGAAAAGTTTGTTTTGAGCATACTCAATGCAACAATTAAAGTCTTAGAAGGTTGAGCTGTCAAAGAGCATACATCAAATTCCATTTAGGGAATTACTCCAGTCATTTCATCATCACATATCTTTAGAATCATCTAAAGGAACATACTATCTTAAACCCATAATATAACATAATGTCTATATTAAGAATATCTATTGCCACTTACGTTGATCAACAATAACCCAATTCATAGAGAATATGTGACCACCTTGATCAATACATATTATCTCTTCTTAGAATTTCTCATCGTTTATATTTTTCCATTTCAATACTTTTCAATAAAAAATAAAAATTATATGCAAGTATGGATGCATCAACACTTTTTCAGTAGTTTAATAAATGTAACTCACATGCAAATAAATTAACACTTTCCAACCAAAATTTATAAGAACATTCAACTACTTAAAACACATTTCCAATTATTCAATAATATCATAATCAATCCAAAAATATTATCTAAGATTTCCAAAGAATATTTGAACACATATCAATTCATTTTTTTCAACCATCCAACATGTAAGTAATAATGTGAAATTAAGATTAATACACATGGACATAAATAAATTAGAAGAAAGAGAGAAATAGACAATAACACTTGGTTTTAACGTCGAAAATCTCCTAAGAGATAAAAAAACCATGAACCTATAAATTATCAAATGCATCTACTATGAAAAGCAAGGACTTACCTAACTCAAGTCCACCAATTTTTCATAGGCTATTTGACCAACACCTTTTCATATTAGCTACATGTCTTCTTTGTAAGTATGCTTGGAGTCCACACCACACCAAACTTGATCTTAGCCTATTCTTGAAGCTCAATTAAGAAGAAAAATAAGTTTTCACCTAAACCCAAACCATTAAGAACTCAAAAAATGAATGAAAGAAATGAATCATCCCATTTTTTAAGAAAATCTAATCCAAATATTGATTTGGAAATCAAAGTAAAGGAAATTTCTAGAAAACTAAACAATCCTAGTTTCGATTGAAAAAAGAGCTCAAAGGGACTAAGAGAGATAACTACCGGTGATAGTCAACCCTAAAATAGAAAGTTTTGGTTTAAATAATGATCAAAAAAATATCCAAGAGTACATGGATTCATCCTACATAAATCTAGATACATGTTGGAATAAGGTACAAAAATACTTAATAAAAACACTATTGCCCAAGTCTCCTCAAGCTTCTTAAAAAGAAAAAATAATCAATAATTTGAAAAACTCAATTAATTCGATTTTATCTTTAATCTATAAGTGCTTTGAATATCTTAAAGTTTTCCATTAGACAAGTAATTCAAGGGAGAATTTCGAAGATTCGAGTTAGGAGACAATTAAGAATTTTATCCGAAATTGTCAACCTAATTAAAACACTCATAGGTTTATATAATCCATTAAAATAATAATAAAATATTCATATATCTTGAAAACCCTATTACACTATAAATTTATTTATTTATTGCATGGCATCCCACTTATCTAGAAACAAAATCAAGGTCCACCTATACACCATATTAATTGTAGCAAGGTACTTTGATTTTATATTGTAGCCCTAATTTTCCTAAGAAATGGAGCTGAAAAATTTCTTCTAATTAAAGTTTCACCAATCAAACTTATTCTCAAATCAACACAACACTTTCACTTAACATTATTTCAATTAACCTTTCATTTAGGTTAAATATAAGGGATGAAATCCAGTTCCTCTCACTTTCTTAGTTGTTAAAAGAAAATGAAATGTTGAGATTGTATGTGTATTTTTCATGATTTTAGAAATCAGACTGGATCGGTCGATCAAAGTTTTGGTTCGGTCCAACGAATTTGATCGGAAAGTGTTGAATCGGTTGAATCGGCAATCTGATTGGTGAATCAGATAAACTGACCGATTCTTTTTGAACCGTTCAATTCAACCTTTTTTTTTTATATATATATTTTTTCCCAGCATCAAAACAACGTCGTTTTGATATGTATAAAAGATCATTTTCCTTCCTTTCCCTCCCTCCCTCCTCTCTCCCCAAAAACGTTGTAAAGCCCATTACTGCCATTGGAGTGTCATCCCATTAGCAACACTCCCCCTCCCCTCCCCCCAACAACTACAAAATCCCCTCACCCCCTTCCTCTCCTTTCCCAAAACAAAGTACCCCTTGTGCGCTCGCATCGACACCTGCTCACCTTCTATTTTTGTTTTTAAAATTTTAATTTTTATGTTTTATATATAATATCTTAACATTCAATTTCTTAATTTTTTTGTTGATTATAATTGTAATGATATATTTAATATTTTTTGTTTTTGTTTTATTTATTGCACATTAAAATTTTAATTTATTAAAATTATTGAAAATATTGGGTTGATTGACATCTATGGATAAAAGACTTTGTGAAAAAACTCAATAAATAAAGTATATATTGTTAAAATTTAGATAGAATTTATTATTTTTTAAAATTTTAATAATAAAATATATATTTATGACATCACTTGATCGTGGTTCGACTGTTGGTTCGACCAGTAAACTGTGAAATTGTAACTTTTTCAATTTAATGACCGATCAAATTCTAAAAACGTTAGTATTTTATTAAAGAAATTCACCCTTAGATACAAATCAAATATATAGTATAAATTTTGGGCTAAGAACAAGAGATAAACTCCTCAACTCCATTTCGCTTAACAATTTTATATAGAGCAGAAAAGAAATTTTAGGAAAAAACAAACAAACAAACAAAAAACTATCTGAAATTCCTCCTCAATGTCTTAAAAAGGGTACATTGCATTGAATCAGTATCATCAACTGCTTTTCTCTTTCTGAAATTTGGTGCAGAGACTGATACGGATTGAGGAAGTTGAGAATCACTGCGGGAAGCTGAAGCTGATTGAGGTGAGGAGTTGTAGAGGTTGGTAATATCAGCAAGAGGCTTCCTGAATCTTCTCCTGATAGTTTTGGTGGAGAATGGGGTGGTTCCAAGAACAGGGTCGGTTTGCCCTGAAGAGAAAGGAGGGATGTTCTCTTTGTTCTTGCATTCACAAAGAGCCATGGCCACTGTTTCTGATCTTTGGAGGAGAGATGATGAAGTGGGGGTGGAGGGGATTGAGGTATTTGTAAATGGCCAAATGCAATGCAATGGGCTGTATTTTGGAGGGATGATTTGAAGGTTCTCCTAAATTGAGTTCTTCCACTTGGGTTTGGTCTGGAGAGGGACAAGTATTTTCATTGGTGCTTGGATCTTGGTTTGAATTTTGGGTTATAGGTCAAATTTTCATTGGTGAGAGGGGCAAGAGGGAAGTTTTGAATTTCAGGACTTGCCCAAAAATGGAGGTGGCTCAAAAGACTAATAAATTTTCCCACTTCACAGCCATTTGAATTTGGGGTTTTGACTTTTGACTGTGTCCATATGAAAAAAATAAAAAATTGGGCGCCAGTGGAGGGAGCCAAAACATGTTAAAACTTGTTCATTTGGCTGAACAATTCCCCAGCTGTCCCACATCGAAAATAAATATGAAAAATGAATTGTTTAAATGGGCTTCAGTTTAATTCACTGAAACGCCGGGCCAGGTAACGTGGGCTTGTGACTCGAGTGAGGGCATCAATGTGGTTGAAGGTTGGTTTGGCTGGAGAGGTAGGGTCCGCTGGGGTTTGAGACATTGGCTTGCCCGTTCCAAGTGGGGAGTTTGAACCTTGTGACCCAGCCGAAGGGTTGGGGAACGTGGTTCCTAGAGTGGAGGGCACCGCGTGAGGCTGGGTTCACAGAGCAGCGTACACCTCCCGCTCCCTTCGGTGGAAGGACAACGAGCCAGTACTCCACGGGCCCAACAATGCCTCCTCAGCCGCTCTCAACCCGACAACCACTTTTTCCCCCCTCTTTTGCTTTTCTTCATTCCAGCCAGTGGGTCATGGGTAAATGGGGGCCAAAATCAGTGACTGGGTTTAGTTTCTGAAAATAGTTGGTGAGCCATTTGATTTGCACCCAGAATATCCTATAGATTTTTGGATATATTCATCAATGTCATGACACCTTCTTCAGAAGGATTCCTTGTTTTTTACTGATTGAGGTTACCAGATGACCCATCTCTGTTCAGATTACAAGTAATGAGAGAAAGACAAATTCTACTTAAAATTGCATGTAAATTTACCAGTCCATTCAACTTCTGTGGGGCATGCAAATGCCCTGCCAATTCCATGGAACTCTTCTCAGTAACAAGAGATAATTCTAGTTCACACTTCATGCCTACTAACTCTTGTCCATCTACTCTCATTCATTCATGCATCTAATAGTTGAAGAAATTTTTTGTGGGGTTTGAAGTGCATCCAGAGAAGCTTTGTGAGATCAAAATAAGGAATTGCAGGAAGCAAACCTCTTGGAACATGTTATTCCTACAAAGATGGATTTTTCTCACTGAGAGAAGTGCATGAGTTCCCCTCTTGCTTAATCTTTAATGGTGAGATTGGATCTCAAAGTGCATTTCAAAGTGTGGGAATATTTGAATTTAAAATGTTTGTTTGGAATGTGCTGATAGATTGAAGGGGTTATTTGGAATCCACAAGGGAACAAAACCATCCTTTATACTTGGATCCTTCTAGGTTTTGAAGATGTATCAACTTTCTGCCATCCTTCTGGTGGCCCAACTCTATTATGATTCCTGTTTTGTCACGTTTGGATTTGTGGCTTTAAATGTTATCAAAAGCAAATTGACCATTTGGCTTGTATCCCTAAGTTTCCAACTAAGTTGGGGATGTGGCAGTTTTCTTGCTGATTCATCTTCTGGGGCCTGTCAATGTGTAAAGGGATGTTTGGTAAGTCTTGTATAGTAAGGGGTAGAGCCTTTTCCATGTGACATGTTTGTTGATTTGATCTCTGTTCTATTGAAGGTAAGGTCTTTTCTGGAGCATGAAGAAGCAGCTACAGATGTCCTGACGGAAGCTTACACCCTTGTACTCTTGGGAAGCAAATGTTCTCTATCAGGTTATATCAAACTCATTAAACCTGTTATCCATTTTCCTTTAGAAGTAATTTACCAATTTTCAGTGTTGGTAACTTCTTCACCCTTTTAATGATTCCCATTGAACTGCTTCTTCTTTTAAAGCTAATTTTGGTTGCAATTCTGTGCGTAGTATTTGGAACAGCCTCCTTGAGAGCTCTTCATTTAGTTGAAGGCTTCCCTTTGTGGTATTGCTGCTTTGTTTCATTCAGAATATGGTTTATCTGTTTTATGGAGAAGATTTTCCAGCATTACCATTTGCTCTTTGCTAAAAGAATACCATTCAACCATTGTTGAACCGAAACTATCCAGAAATTAGGAATTGGTCATTTTTATAAACCCTGAAACAACAGTTCTCTGAAGTAGGTGCAAAGAAAAAAAAAGAAAAGCCAACACAATTAAAATGCTCTCTTAAAGAGGAAAACAACATAACATGTTCCAGGATGTGATAAAAATGACAAGCTAAAATTCCCATTTCAATGTTGATTTCCAACACCTCAAAAATAGATCCATGCTTGAAAGTTGCAGCATGCTGCCCTAAGCTAAAATTCCCATTTCAATGTTGATTTCCAACACCTCAAAAATAGATCCATGCTTGAAAGTTGCAGCATGCTGCCCTAAGCTAAAATTCCCATTTCAATGTTGATTTCCAACACCTCAAAAATAGATCCATGCTTGAAAGTTGCAGCATGCTGCCCTAAGCTAAAATTCCCATTTCAATGTTGACTTCCAACACCTCAAAAATAGATCCATGCTTGAAAGTTGCAGCATGTTGCCCTAAGCTAAAATTCCCATTTCAATGTTGACTTCCAACACCTCAAAAATAGATCCATGCTTGAAAGTTGCAGCATGGTGCCCTAAGCTAACATTCCCATTTCAATGTTCATTTCCAACACCTCAAAAATAGATCCATGCTTGAAAGTTGCAGCGTGTTGCCCTAAGCTAAAATTCCCATTTCAATGATGATTTCCAACACCTCAAAAATAGATCCATGCTTGACAGTTGCAGCATGTTGCCCTACGAAATAGAGTAGCAAGGAGGCACACTTGGAATTTATATGAAATATGTTTACATAAATTAAGGACAGAGGATGAGAAACCTTTTGGTTTTTGAATTTTGTTGATTAAATCCCTACACAAAATCCATTAGATTGACATAAGGACCTGCTCATTCGGTTACTAGATTTATATCTTGGTACCCTTATGGTTGGCCATTGCTGCCTAAGAAAGCTTGCCCTGAACTTCTATACTTGATCTTGTCACCTAAGCTCATAGAAAATTGGCTGAATCTTTGACATCTTATAGAAGCTATGCTGGGAATTGGCTGAATCTATGACATCTTATAGAAGCTATGCTGGTAAATTCAATCTTTGCCTTTTCCTCATTAGACATGCTCCTTGTAAGTGTCCCTAGACATAAACAGGGTTAAACTGAATGGCCCTGGTTCAAGAGTCGAAAGGTTCAACTGCCAGGCCTATAATAAAAATCAAGAGAAAAAAGGTAAATAAATGAATAACGACAACTGAAAAACATAAAAGTAAAAGAAAATTTAAAAAAAAATTCTTGTTTTTTAATTGCCATCACAACCTATTTATTAAGTAGGTTGACCTGAATCTATTCCAACCAGTTACCAAATTCAAGTGCCAGCTGTACATATCATGCAGTTGAGAGGGTAGCGACATGTTTAGCTTGTTATCTATGCAATGTAAACTGTATCGCTATCCATAATGGTAAATAAAAATGAGTTTTAAAAAAGTGCAAAAACTTTGGATCTAGTGGTGCAACTTGTTGTGTTAAAAGCTACAGCCAGTATGTATTCAAGTCCAATTTATGTCTGCTAGCTATTGTTTAATGCATAGTGACAGATACAGCTCAAAAAGGATGAGGACAGAAGGAGAAAGAGAAAGAAAGCAAGTTATGAATGGAATGACTTTCCTTGAATTGCTTTCATGATTCCTAACTTTCACTATCAAAATCAAAATCAAAATAAAAGAATATATAAGCAATCAAAATGAGGGGATTGGCTAAGCAATGACCTCATTTGAGGTAGGACAGAAATCCGCTATCTCCCAGCAAGCCGGGACATCATGAGTTGCACGCCTACCGCCCAGCACGTCAGCACTCCTAGGGATTATTTGCTCCAGAAATTTAAACTTATAGGAATAAGTCAATGCTATATGTAGCTTTGCTGATCTCAAAATCTCTAGTAATCTCTTTTCTGATAATATGATTTTGGTGTAATTGCTTTTCCTCATACCTTTCACTGTGAAAAACTGTTGCTTGTTCAAAATTCTCACTGCCCACCCCACATTTTCCCTTCCTTAAAGGAGAGGCTTGTGTAGCTTCGCTTGGTTGTGAAAAGAACTAGAGAATGTTTGAAAGTTGATCTACAAAATAGAAAAGGAGCATACCATCATTATCATGGCTGAAGGTCTAGGACGTGGACACCCCCTCTTGCTCAACTTGCTAGGTCACAGTCACCAATGAGGAAAGTACTGGATCCACTATTAACATGATTGTGACGATCTCCACCCCTCAGAGCCATAAGATTTGTTACAGCACCTTCATGGTTTTACTTGGGCTCTTAGCTTTGGGAACATTATGTTTCACCCAAGTGTTATTAGTCCATTCAGTGCCATTCATTTTCTTGGTGCAATAAATACTTTCCATTGTTAAGACTTTTTTTGTCTGCAAAAGGGTGTAAGAACTAAGAACCCTAAGTGTATGGCTTTAGAGCCATCCAATCAGTTCCATTAACACCCCTAAAGAGTCTTGAACTCTCAAGTAGTAGTCATCCTTCTCAGTTACCATTGCCCTTTGATTGCCAAAGCTGAAACCACTGATTTGAACTGGCTTCCCAAATTGGTAGAACATTTTAGTGAAAGCCATTGTTCCATTAAGTTGCTTCAAACCTCAACTGTTCTATAATAGGTAGGATGGGTGCATGTTGGGCTAAAGTCATCTCCATGATCTCAACAGCTACCTCCAATGAATGTCGCAACCAGATCTTCATGTGAGCAAAGGGCAATGTGCTCTCTGAGTGTCAACCATATTTTTCATTGAAATCTCTTAGAAAAAATAACCACTATAAACTCTCTCAACATCAACAACCAAAGGTGATCTTCTTCTTCTATTCCCTCTTAGAACTAGATGTGTGCTATGTGCAGATGTGGGGCAGTGATACTGCTGCGAGTGGGACATTATTTGATTGGTTGTGCATCCATGGGTAATCAATTAGTAGGCTGTACAATAGTGCATCAATGGTGACTACGACAACATGTGCATTGTCGAATTGCTTGGACTACTTGATCAAGATTCCTAATCAAAACTAGATCAACAGGTCTCAAAACTTCTCTTTTGTGTAAAGAGAACTTTGGATTGATCTTAAAACTGTGTGGACTGCAATGGTTTGCCTTAGGGTTAAATGTTTTCTTTCTTTTTCTTCTGTCCCCTATTGCAGCCAAGTGGAGCATGTGAATGAAGGGAAAAGTGAGAAAAGGAGGTGTAAGTAAAAGCCAAAAACTCCAAAGTTGTATATGAAAAGTTGCTTGATTCCATTTTGTTGAATTAGACTGTTCAAAACGTTGGGATAGAGCTGTCAAAACAAACTCTCTTTCATTTCATTTCATTTGCATTTATTCTAACTGTAAAGTTACGCATGGCCCAGATGTGCCATCAATTGTTAAGCAAGTTACAGGTTTTTCCTTTTTGTTTCTTAAATGAATACACTGGTTGTCATATGTCAATGCCCTGGTCTACTCCAATATAGAAGCAGAGTCATTTGAAGAATTGTTGGGGGGCCAACTCCTAATGAGACTGTTTTAGAAGTGGGTGATTCTAGTCATTCAAATGCTATAAATTGTGGACAACCTCTTAAGAGTATTGTCCATTAGATAATGAAACTTAATCCCTTCTAAATATGAACCAGGAAAGGGGACCAGGATGCCAAGTCAAATATTAAACTTAAACCTTTTTAGTTCAATGAGGCACTAATTTTAAATAGGAACCATGAAAAGGGGTCAGAAACAAAGTCAATTAGACAAAAATTTAAATCTGATACTTAACTAACTAGGAGTGTGTATTGTTGGCTAATTTTCCAACAACTTAAACTTTTGAAGTAACCCATAACTTAAGACAAGCTATCTCATGATCCAAAACTATAATTAGGGTTACCCAGAGGAAGTAGAGATTTGAATATAATTTTTGAGGTGTAGGTAGAAACAGAGAATGAAGCTCTTTCATATCCCTTGGGTATCAATGAACCACCTCTTTAGTGGGGACCCTTGGCTTTAGAAAGAAGTGTTGGTTGTTTGAACCTCAACTTTGTCCACATATTCTCTTTATTACATATGTGATAGCTTGATAGGAAATACAAATCCCATGAAAATGTGCAGGGGAAGTGGGTTTTCTGGTTACTGAAGTAAGTTGATATCATATGATACAGAATGAAAGATGGTGGCCCCATAGCGGTGAAAAAAGGCTAAATAGAAATAGTGTGAATGCGGCCTTCATTCATCTTTCATCTGTAGATGGGTGGCTTATAATTAGAGAGTCATAAACATAGGCAGAGAGCCACAAAGCTGTTATGAAAGCAACATCAGCAAAACCAGTGAGAGAGAGAGAGATGATGATAAATCGCATTGATAGAGTCTCTGTCACACACACACAAGATACACCCAGAATTTCAGTGGATATTGATCATCTTGGATCACGAGCTTGATTGGAGACTTTCACATTTTTCACAGACATCGCTCAGAGCCTCCCTGCTATTGTCCTTTTTCTAGGATTGCAGCTCTGCATGCCCTCCATGTACTGTACCTCACCCTCTTATCTTCCTCTCTCTACTTTCCCATTCCCCCTTCTTTCTTCCTCTTCCTCTCTTTCTCTTTTCTTTCTTCCCCGTTTCTTTGTCAACTTTGTCATTTCCCATTACAATCATCTTCTATCTCTTCAATGCCCATCAAAATTTCAACCCAAAATCATGCTATGATCTAGGCAAGATACCAAAAAAAAAAAAAAAAAAAACTTTTAAGTGCATAGATGAATGTGAAAACTTTGAACATACAACATGA
Organism: Vitis riparia; assembly: GCF_004353265.1. Taxonomy (NCBI): domain Eukaryota; kingdom Viridiplantae; phylum Streptophyta; class Magnoliopsida; order Vitales; family Vitaceae; genus Vitis; species Vitis riparia. The sequence goes on along the minus strand of NC_048442.1, from coordinate 19,993,677 downwards.
TGATTCACCATCATCTTATTCCATTTGTTTCATGGATGGTACAAACGAGGCACTGCACAAACAATTTTCAGTTTTTTAGGCTTATAATTTTCTGATATGTCGCAATCAATGGTGGGTCTTGAGACCCCAGTGCTTCCATTGCCACATGTTGCAGATATTTCTGGATCAAATCCACAGTCAACTCATATTTCATGATCAAGGACACTGGAGACTAATTATGATATAAACGCTTTTATCCCATCATATTTTAAAGGGTAATACTTCCACCATAATTGATTTTGTGGAATATTAATGCCTGTTTGATAAAGGGAAATACTTACCCAAGTTGAGTGAAATTACCAAATGTGGAAGAAAAAGGTTCAAATCATGGCATCTAATGGGCTGTACTAGGCCTAATATACAATAATACAACTAGGTGAGGGCATTGAATGGTGGAGATGTCAAAATTAAATGGGGACCCTATAGGGGAACCATCCCACCTTTCTTAGCCCATAAAGGAAAGCATTTTCATTTAATTGCCCACAGCCTTAAATTGCTCTGTGTAATGGAATTAAAAACAGTTTTGAAGGATTGTGTCAGTGATAAAAATAATAAAAAAACAAAAAATTCAAAAGGAATATATGAAATTCCCGTTTTTTCACTATTAGAAAGAAAGATATAAAAGATGAGATCAAGTTATAAGTAATGAGACTAAGATACAAAGTAATGAAATCTAAATACACATATGACGAGATTTTATTGATTTTACGTTTTTGTCTTGCATCTTTTTGATACCATAAGTAAAAAATTTTGCTTTTAAAAAGTGTTTTATGTTAATTAAATGTTTGTACAAAAAGGAAAAAAAATAGAATTTGATTAAGCATAAGAAATTTGCCTCCATCAAAATAAATTCTAAACAAATGTTACAATATTGGGCAATAAAATAAAGAAATTTGGACTTTTGGTTACTCAAATTTGCTTGATTCAATCCTCATAACAAATTATGATTAAGCAATTCTAGTATGAACCATTGCTATATTGATGGGAACATATTCCTATACCCTACATGATAATTTCTTAAAATTTCCATCTATTAATTGAATTCTTCTAAATTAGTAGTATCATTTTCTCTAAATAAAATACTTATTCTTGTCCATAGACTATGCATATTTTTATAGGTATGGATATATAACATCTATATATTCTATAATAATAATATTTTAAAAATTGTTCTAAATTGCCAATCTTTTTTCAAATTTGAATAAAACCCCATCTTGTTTAAAGGTCAATCAAATCAAGAATCACGGTTCATTTAGATATAAATTATGTCGTTCTGCTATTAATTTTAATTTTGACTAAAAAATTAATACCTTAATTTTTTTTATTTAGAAGATAAAAATGGTTGCATATTTAGTTAATTTTGTATATGAAATTGTGATAATTTATAAAAAAAATAAGAAGTGCCTTCACTTTTAAAAATAATAAAAAAATTTATATTCTACAACTCTCATTTTAATTTTTTTTTAAATATCCATTGAAGTATATGATTGTCTCATTCTAAACTTTTGGATTAAATAGATTGTTCAAATTACATTAAATTGAAATATTATGATAACACAATAATTACACCCCGTCACGTGGGAAAATTGAGGGCACCATGCCCACTTGCCCAATTATCTTAGATATAAATATATTATCCTTTTCTTTTTTCTTCTTTTTGCTTGGAAATTTTTATTTTTTTATATTTTATATTTTATATTTTTATTATATTTTTATTTTTTTATTTTTTTGGTTTTGTCTTAACCTGCATGCTTTTGTGGCTTTAAATATTAATTCACTTTTTCCCTTTAGCACAATCTGTGGGTACGGTTGAAAAACCTCCATGAGCCGCCTTGCACTTTTCCATCCAACAATATTTAATTCATATTAAAAAATGCTTCTTGTCATGGAGTTTTCTTGGGGATTTGTCACAATTTTTTTATTGAACATTTATTTATTTATTTTGCCAGATGTCAGAAGGGGAAGAGATGGACGGCGCACGATGACAGAGTAGGGGTTTGAATAAAAAAAAAAAAAAAAATGTATGAATGAGAGGGAGAGAGCACTCCCTTTCACTAGGAATTGTCATCAATATTTCAATCATATATAGGCAAGTAGTCCCCAAAAGGCATATTTATATATACTATACTTTATTTTTTTCTTTGGAGTAATCAATTTGGCGAGTGGTACACCATGCTGCCTCTTTGGAGGCAAGGTGGAAAGCTTCCAAGTCCTGCCAAACCAAAAGTTAACAATTACAAAGTTGATCATTTTAACCATTATTTTTTCTAGTGTACCTTTAGTAGGGGAATAAAAATTGGTCAAAATAAAGGGAAATATGCAAAGAAAGAGGTGGGAATTTTTGTACCTTTCTTTATGGAAGAATTTTGAATGTCCAAAGTAGTGGAATTTCAAAAAAAGATTTTTCCCTCTTTTTATCTTTTTGCCTTTTCTTCCCCAACTAAATGGAAGATATGATTTTGGGTTTTTCTTCTCTTAAGGGAAATGGGGAATATAATCGGGGTAAGTCTTTTCGTGTTCATCACTCCCAAATTTTAAGGTGAGACTTATTATGGGATTTTCATATTTTATAAAACTTTTATGATATTAATATTACTTTTTAATAATTATGAGTAAGATGTCGATTGCAACTGCAATTTTAAATTAAATGAAAAAGTCAAAAGTTATCCAAACATGCTCAAAAATTTTTAAGAGTGAGACCCTCTAATGTAGTCCATGATGATTATCAAGTCAAGTTGTTGGGTATGATTTGTCTAGGACAAGTGACAACCACAGAAATATATATGGTAAGACAACTTAGATACCATTCCATTACAATAATCACTACCCATTTGAACTCCTGATCATGTATAATGTTTAGAGGGTTTGACTCATCTCAAGTATCATTACCATAGAAATTTGATATTGAATTTATATTATATTAGTTTGTCTGTCTTCCAGTGAGTATGGTTTAATAATGTAGTCATACAAAAAAAAAAGCATATTAAAATAGAGGCATTCTATCCATTCAAAATCTGTAACAGTTGAAAAAGCTTTCACTTCTTTGTGTACTCATCTAAGATGAGAAATTTAATGTAAATCTTGAAAAGAAGAGAGAGGAAAAGGGGGTATGAAGTGTGGGTTTGAAGGGATGGTAAGAGTACAAAATGCTGATGGGGATGCTGAGAAAGCTGGGTGTGGGGGGCTGGGGAGGATGTTTGTACTTTCTTTTTGGTGAAACAATATTTCTCTTTTGTGAAACTAAATAAGTACAGGGGGGGGGGGGGGGGCGCGAAACCACGCAAGCTGTTTGGGGATCATTATCAATGCTTCTCAAGGAGTGGGTGGGAGAGAGGTGCCCATTCAATTCAATTATCGTAATTCATTACTATTATTTATATTGACAACTGAAGTTTTTTTTTTTTTTTTTTTTTTCTTTTGAAATTTTCATCTCCTTTATTTGGGGTTTTTGTGACTTGCTGTCTCCTTTGTGGGCATGAGAAGGGGGGCTCAGATAACAAAAAACACTTTTAATCCTCTCTCTGACCCAACTCTGTCACCCAGAGCAGGAGCACCAACACAACAACAGCAGCCCACCTAGGCCAAGGTAGAAAATTTTCCCCTTATTTACCATTCCTTCCACTTCTTCACCCTCGTCTTCCAACATCAAATCTCTTCAGACCAAAGGGGCAAAGCCCCATTCAGTGTTTTCCTCAAAACCTTTTGTGGTTAGTGCTTCAAGATTTTCCATTTTTTTTTGTTTCCTGTTGTTCCAGTGAGTATTATCATCAAAGTACTTGAGAAGTGTGATTCTTGGTTTTCTTCCTGTATTTGTTTGCCTTTTCTTTATTATTACTGTTGTTTGTTTTTGCTTCTTGTTTGGGCAGATTTTTGTGCCTGCATAGAGAAACCCACCATCTTAGAGCATTTATTCTTGTCTGCTTAAGTGTATGCAGAGATAAAGATAGATGAGATAGTAAAAAAAAAAAAAAAAAAGACAAAAATTGCATAGAATAATAATGATAATAATTTCTGGGTTTGTTTGTATTTTCAGTCTGGGTTTTGGATTTGGTGTTGTTATTGGGTGATGGAATCTGGAGAGTTGAATGTCAGGGTTTTTTGGGATCAGCAGCAGCAACAACCGCAGGAGTATCAGGTCTCAGAGTGGTGGGAGTTGCAGATTAAGATCAACAAGCAATAACAGGAGAAGTGTAGAAAGCAAAGCAAACGGTGAATAGAATACTAAAGAGAAAAGCACTGTAACAAATCAAAAAAGGTTTGGAATAGGAAAAGCAGAAGAGTAGGAATCTGGATTTCCCAAGGAATCAGCAGCACCCAAGGCCTTTCCATCAAAGTATAAACCAAACAGCACCTCTAGAGGCACAGGGGCAAGTTCAAGCCACATACAACGCCAATCAACATTTTCAACTACTTCAGCCCCAACAACAGCATGGTGAAGCCATAGACACTCACCAAACACCCCTGCCCAGCAGCAGACAACCTTTGGAGCAAAGCATTGAATATGCTAAGCATAGAAACATCATTGGAATGAAGAGTGCTGGAGGGGGAGAGATAGTGCAAGTCCAAGGAGGCCACATTGTGCGGTCCACAGGGCGGAAAGACCGGCATAGCAAGGTCTACACTGCAAAAGGTCCTAGGGACCGCAGGGTTCGTTTATCAGCCCACACAGCCATTCAATTCTATGATGTGCAGGATCGGCTGGGCTATGACAGGCCCAGCAAAGCCGTAGATTGGCTAATCAAGAAGGCAAAATCTTCCATAGACAAGCTTGCTGAGCTACCACCATGGCACCCCATTGCCCAGGACCCCAATGCCAGTGCTGGGACTAGCGACATAGGCATGGCTCAGCAGTCCCAGGAGTCCAATTATGTGTTCCCTCCATTGGGTCGTGGGGGTGGGGTTGGTGAAAACCCAAGCAATGATTCTGCCTTCATTGCACCACCTCTGGACTCTGATTCCATTGCTGACACTATGAAATCTTTCTTTCCCACTAGTTCAGGGACTTCCTCAATCAATTATCAGAACTACCCGCCTGATAGCAACCATCATAACGAAGATCTTTGTCTATCTCTTCATTCTTTCCAAGACCCAGATGGGGAGTCCAACCACAAGAACCTTTTTGCTAGTGCAGCACAAGTTGGGTATGAGACTAATTTCCAGAGAATGGTGAGTTGGGGAGGAGGTGGTGGAGATTCAGAGAGTCGCGGTGGATTTGGGTTTATGTTTAACTCACCTCCAATGCCAATGCCACAGCCACAGCCACCAACATTGCTGAGCCAAGGCTCAGAATTTTCACAGAGGGGACCCCTTCAGTCCAGTTTTGCTCCTGCTGTTCGTGCTTGGAATGAGCTTCCTATTGCTTCTGGGGCAATGCATCAATCTTCACTCTCTGATGGCAGGTTTGTGCCAGATGGAGTCCCAGGTTTTCGAATTCCAGCACGAATTCAGGGTGAGGAGGAGCATAGCGTGGTCTCAGATAGGCCATCCTCTTCCTCCCCCAACTCTCATCACTGAATACACTTTTTCATCCAACAGGTAATTTAACTTCTCACGATGCACATTTCCTAACTGATTTGTTTTGATGGAAAATACTTCCAACCAGAAACAATTTTCCATCAAAATAAATGAGTCCTTGGATACTATTTCCCATGGAAATAATCTACCCCTTCCTTTCAATGTTCTTTCAGGATTTTCTCTAGGCTTTCATGGTGACCAATGACCAAATTCAATGCGACCAAGAGGATGAGCTTCAGTCAATTCATTGGTCTACCAAGGAAGAAGATATCTAGTTGAATTCAAAAAGAAAAATTTTGTATTTAATTAGATTTCCTTGCTAGTTTCTTTTGATGTTTTTCTCTACTTGTTTGCATTGCTGCCTAATATCAGCGTTAAAACTTTGAAACATGATGCTTTGGCAATTGCTCTGTTTTTATAGTGTAGAAAACTGTCCTTGTGGTTCTTGTTGCATATGCACTTTTTAGCATAAATCTAGTGGAAAAATGACAGATGTGTTGATCAATTTGGTGTTGCTCAATCTGAATCAGAGTAACAGAGTCTGCCCCCATTTTGATTTCTCCTCCCATGTGATGGGAAGAAATGTTCCATTTGTCCCACAAAGGAAAATGAATATGTTTCCACAAACCCTCCAAGTGGAGATATTGGAGGTGCTGCTGAAGTCTTTTTCCCTGAGCACTGCTGGAAGGTTGGTTTTAATTTCTCTTCCAAAATTCTAGACCCCTCTTTTAGAGTCGTTTTTTGCTTCTGTCATAGAGTGAAAACTATACTTTTTCCATGAGCATTCATGTCAATTTTTCTCCTTTTGTGCTGCTTAATCTGAGTTAATGGAACCAATCTGATATACAATGAATAGCCTTTCTCTTCTACTAATGACAAAACTGAAGATCATTGCATCATTTGCCAATTGGGCATCTGGTTTTTGAGTAGTTTGGGAAGAAGATCTTCTATTTGCAGTTGTCTTCCCAAGTGATAGAAACTTGGTTTAACTGAAAATCTCAATTTTCATCAAACAAATTGCACCCCCTGCCTGTCTGCAGTTTCCATTTCGCTTGTATAGATTGAGAAGAAAACCCTGCTCTCCTTGGAGGTGAAGCAACATTAAAAAGCACCCCATCAAGGTCTGAACCCAGTTAGCTTTTACCAGATCATAGGCGACATTTGCTATATCTAGAACCCAGTTGGTCCAGCTGTGCAAACCATAGAATTCAAATAGTAGTCTCCAACAAAAGTCATGACAAAGAATGATACCAACTGATGGCTGAAATATTTCTCACAGCTAAAATAGAGTGAGATGATGCTTATGCATAGCCAAAATACTCAAAATACTTCTGCCATATCCTTTCTGTAAGTTAAGGATGGTCCTTTAGAACATCATATATATCTAGATAGAGATGCAAGGAACAGTATTATGCCATGGATTTGTGATCAGTTCTTGAAATCTAGGCATGGATAACTAGACTGTTTGAACTAATGGAAAGGTAATGTTAGATATGCTAAATGTTCTGGATACAATTTTGAGCCTAAAGATACTAGGAAGACTCCAAAGATACTAATATTCATGAACAGATGGAGCTGCTGAAACACTCAAAAACTCTCAAAGAATCTAGATAGATAGCAATCTCTTTTGAATCTCCCACATTACACTGACAAAAAGTAATACATAACATATGATTTACCAAGCAAGAGGAAAGAGAAGAAAACTTTAACATGTTTGTTTACCCAGAAAAGCACAGGGAAACATAAATAGATAACATTATCTATGAAGCAGCTTCGAGGAAGAATCGATTCCCAATGGCCAGTAGATCAACTTCTAACAGTCAATAAGATAGACATCTTTAAGAGTTATTCTTTTTACAATTCTTTCAATCATCACCACAAATCATCATATTACTTTGGATCAAGTCAATGTTTCCGATAAAATTCGTGAGTAATTTTCTCAAGAAAAAAAATGAATAAATTTAGAAGGAAAAAGATTGCTTCCATCCATAGCTGCTAGAATTGGAAAATCATGGGCATTATGCAATCTCTTTCATCAATGATCCATTTAAAAGAAGTCAATGGAAAATGAAGTGTATTTTTTTATCAAATTTCGAAAAATTGTTTCGAAGATGTAAAAGAATGTTATACGGTGGTCTCTTGTCACTAACCAAGATACTGTTCTTAATTGAATGTGATTCAAAGCACACTATCAAATCTACAAAGTCTATAAAGGTTGAGGGAGATTCAAAAGATTCTAATTATATTTCTTTCTTAATTTCAACAATAAAGTCAGCAAACAGGTGCAATGAAAGGTTCATAGAGTTTCAGACAGGTGTTATCAAACTTCACTGTTGTATAATAATAAAGTTTAAGTATACATGTAGTGATTATGATTAACAAATACCAAAGAATGTATATCACTACTTGTAGCATTCGGGTTATCATCCTTTGGAATGAACACACTTGGCTATTTTTATCTCTAAGACCACTTCAGATTTGAAACTTTGATTCAAAGTTGGTTTCTAGATTCCTAACATGCAAACAATATATCATGGAGCATTCTGTTTATTGTTATTGGGATGTAACCATTGATCTTGTAGATTCTCTCTGAATGCAATCAGTGGATCAAACCAAGTTGGGCAATGAAAAAGTTTTACACAGGCATCAAAGGAACCCCAGTAAGGATCCACTATATTTCATCAAGGATGAACTATATGGAGAATATAATTCTAAGTACTGTAAAACCTGAAACTAATTAAAAAGAACCATGAGAACAAGTTACCCCTCTTCAGCTACTCTTCATTTGAATCTTCCACCATCCTTACTACTCATCTAGAAACGAGACACTTGAGCACTCATGGTTGAGAAAACACTCAAAAACCATGATGGGCCTTGACAAAAACCAAAAAAAAAAAAATACTGAATTGAACTAAAAATTAAAAAACAAGAAAAAAAAAAACTGCACTTGTGCATATGAGTGGCTGCATATGAAAAATCCTTAGTTTACTTCGTATATATGGGTACCTGTGCAAGTCCTGATTGTAAGGCCAAATTTGGTTTTTAGATGTTGTGAATCTTTGCCAAATCTCCTTATTTCATTCTCATATCGTTTCCTGAAGGGAAGATGGGGCTTATTAGAGTTGAGATATGGCTTATTAGAGTTGAGTATGCTATTTCATTCTCAACTCTAATAGGCCACGTCTTTCCTTTAGGAAATGATATGAGAATGAAATGAGGAGATTTGGCGAAGATTCACAACATTTGAAAAACAAATTTGGCCTTGCAATAAGAACTTGCATGGGCACCCATATGTGAAGTTGTGTGTATGCTAGATAGCTTTGAAAATCAGATTCACTTAAATGTGTTCATAGATGAAAGGTTCACCTGATAGTTTACAGTAAGGAATGGCATGTGGACCCTTAGTTCCATACATGGTATCGTGCACATAGCGTAGTTGGGAGCCCTCTTTAGTTGGGAACCTTAGTTCCATATATAAGCATATATGTAATTGATGAGAAATCAAACTCAACACTTTAATGACTTTAAAGAGTCTATTTTAGCGTGTTTGAGATGCTCAAAACTGACCTAATGCTTGCTTTTGTTGTTAATGCCTTAGTCCTTTATATTTGATAATTTTTGTGAGTATTTGTAGGATTTAAGTTGTTCTAAGATGCAACAAAAGTTTTATGGAGGGTTTTCAAAAAGTAAAAATGTCTAAGGAGGAAAGAAAAGCAAATTATGTACCTTCTAGGTACACAAGGCCGAATTGTGCACCTCTAAGGTGTGCTAAGTTGAAATTCTTAAAGGCATGTGAGTTTAGTAAAAATTACATGTAATTTCAATAAAAACTATATAAATATCTCTAAAGAATAATAAGAAGGGGGAGAAAAATTAGCTCCATCAGGCATGTCTCCACTAAATTGAAATAACCAATTTTAGGTGTTCTTAAATTGAAAATTTTGATTTAAGACAATAACTTCCCTAAATTTCAACTTTTGTGAAGTTGATTTAATCCTTTGAAATCCCTTTGGACTCTATGGTTTCAATCATCCTCCATTGGCTATACTTAACTTCAAGTCTCTCTTAGTTCTTACCTTTGCTTCCATAAACCTCTTACAATCTTTGATTCCTTAAAAAGATGTCTAAATTGAGTCTTTTATCTTTCATTTAATTCACTTTCCACTTTACAAATATTAGTTCCAAAATGAGGAACATATATTCAAGCTAAAGATAATCCACTAAAACTCAAAAGGAATGATAAAACCATTATTTTTGGTATGAAAATTAATTAGTTTTGGGTATTAATCAAGGAGGACTAAGCTGAAAATGCCTATGAGTTGGAGAAATAAACTACATGATCAAGCCAAAGCATTAACGATTGATTGCTTAGTAAGAAATGATCAATCATGAAACATAAAATGATTAACATCCCTATCTAATTTGGAGAAATGTTCACTAAAAAAAAGAGGGGGGGGGGGGGGGGGGGGAGAGAGAGAGAGAGAGAGAGAGAGAGAGAGAACTGAAGCTAATACAAAGGATGCTCGTGAGGATGATCAATCATTCTAGGAAACATTGTCATCATTCTACTAGAACTAAGAAAGAGAGCAATCATCATCTTATGCCAAGCATTCAATTGTTTTCTCTAATGGTCTAGAAACAATTCCTTTAAGGGGAGGAAAATATAGATCTAAGGGATTACAACAATCACAAAGATGATTAATCATCCTCTAATCTAATCTAATGATCATTTCGAAGAGAAACAAGTAAACATCCAAGTGTGATTTCCCCGATTGTTACAAGTAAAAGGAAGAAGTGATCAAAGGATGCTCAGGACAACAATTGATTGTCTTTTCTAATCTCGATCCAAGCACTAGTGTATCACTCTCTTAAAATTGAGAATTCGTGCAACATAATAACTTAAGATAAATGTTTGCATAAATGATGGGAAACCTCACAAACTTAGGATAAATGGAGAAAAAAGCCAATAGAAAAGATATAAGTTGTCAATACCAATACAAATAGAAATGGTGCTACCTAAAATGACGTAAATTTGTTAACAATCTATGTAAAGTTATCTTTGTCACATTGACATAAAGCAAGTTTTGTGGGTTCATATTGATTCATTAATCTAAAAGTTAAAGATCTTATGTGCTTGATTTTCTAACATATGGTATCAAAGTTTGGTTGAAGTTTATGAACCAATACAAGGTGTCAATATTGGTATAAAGCGAAAAGGTGTTGCCTAAAATGATGCATTTTCATAAATAATCTACATAAGATTATCTTTATCACACTAACATAAGATGAGGTTTTTGGGTTTATTTTGATTCATTAAACTAAGAATAAAATATTTTATTTCCTTGATTTTCTAACAAATGCTAATTAAGTATATACTTAGTCATTTCATAAAAAATAGAAAAAAAACACCAGAAAACATTAAAATGAGCGCACAAATACACACATAGATCAATATCTCAATTCTTATACCTCCAAACACCACACTAGATGAAGTAATATAATAGCCATTAGTTTAATTAAAATAGTGAGTAAACAAAAATAATTAAAGTTATGGTTCTCAAAAATAAAGAGGATAAATAGAAGGAAAGAAAAAATGAAATGAAATAAAAATAAATTTAAAGTTAATAAATTATTTTTATATGTTACTTCAAACTTATTTAACTTATTTCAACTTTTCAATATAAAATTAAATAATTTAAAAATATATAAATTTTTAATTAATTTTAATTTTAGTTGATTTTTAATATTTTTCATAGTACAACCAAAACATAAGAAAATAGTTTTTCATTGTATTTTTTTTCTTTAAAACTTTCCGGGAACCAAATACAACTAAGGATGAAAATATTAGTAAACATAGATATGTCAATAGTTGGGGATTTCATGATATATTAGAAATATTGGTGAATATTTTGATAAAAATATTGTGAAAATTATTTAAAATTCATACAAATGCTCATAAAAACTTAAAAAATTGATAAAATAAGCAAGAATATATATATATATATATATATATATATATTAAAGTTATTTGTATGTGTAATTGACATAAGTATAGTCAAAGATAATATTTATTAAGTTTTTTAAAAAAATTATCTTAAATTCCGTTAATATATTTATGTTCATTTATTTTAAAAATTAAAAACTACTTTTCTTAAAACATATTTTATTACATTTTAAATAAAAAATTAAATGGATTTATATAAAATATTTTATTTGAGATTTAATTTCTAAAATGTTATTACAAATTTATGGTGACAACTTTTTATTATTAACATTAATTTATATAAATAATTAAAATTATTAAAAATTATATTAAAAATTTATCTTATCAAATTAATTTTAGTTTATAAAATATTAGAACTTCATTAAGTTTTTATATTTTAGCAAATTTTGAATAAATTTATATTTTTAATATTTTAAAACAAAAATATTTAAATTTAAAATGATAAATAAAAAAATTAAAAGTAAAGTGATAGTAATTTTTTAAAATAGGATTAATGAGATAAATTTGAAAAATAATTAAAAATCAAAGGATAATATAAAATAAAAGGGAAATAAAAAATAAAAATAAAAGATAAATTAGAAAAAAAAATATTTAAAAAAACATTGGAGGGGATTTTAAAAAAAAAACATGGACAAATGTTTAAAAAAAATATCGACGATTTATTTCTACTCATGATTTTTTAATGAATTAGAAATAAATCGCTGATTTTTTACAAAACCTATTTTCCTTTGTCGATTTTTTGACGCTTTATCACTTTTTAATCAATATTTCATCGATAATCCTCCAATATAACCCAATTTTTTGCCCAATTTTCAATAATCAATATTGTGTCAAAGCCTCCCAATATTAGATATTTTGCTGATATTTCAACCAAATATCCCAAAATTTTTAACCCTCGATACAACCTAAAGTTGACAATGAAACTCACAATCCGGCTTAAATTGAAAATGATCTAATCTTCTTAACGAACAAAAGTTGCCCTATTTGGATGCCACCACATACACTTTGAAAATTCACCAAGAATTTGTCACTTTACAAGTAAAAACCAACACATATTTTTAGCAATCATATTTTTAAAAAGAAACATTTAATTGAATTTATTTTTAATTTTTTTAATAGAAAAACATTTGTCATTTTTTTAATAGAATAATATATGAAATTACTATATTACTCTTTTATTTAATCTACAATCTCTAAATCTAATGTCTTAATTACTTATCCTTTATTTTATTCACTTTATTCAATTTAATAACAATAACTTATCTACTTCATTTAGTTTAATTAGGTTTGGTTTAACATTTGAGTCAAAACCAAAACGCTTATAATAAAACATTCTAACTAAAAGGCTTAAATAATACCATTATAATAAATTGTTGTATCATATATTCTTTTAAATCACATTATTTAACTCTTTTCAAATTATATTATTATAATCCTTTTAAATAAATAACTATTTTTTTGCAACTCATGATAGTCCAATAGTAAAAGAAAAAGTTATATAGTTATGGTTTGGATACCATTAACTATGAAAAAATATGCATTAAATGAACAATATACCCAATAAATATTATATATTTTAAGTTTATATGTATAATTTTTCATTTCTTTCAACTTATTATCGATTTTTAAAATACAAAATTATGAATTAAAAAGGCCTACTTCAATTAATATTTAGAAAATTGAAATCGTTAAAAAAAAAAATTTTAAATTGATCAGTTCAAACGCTTCAATTCATCTTAATATGCAAGCGATTTTATTGGTTTGACTGAGGGAACCTTCTTCAAACGGAAGAAAAATTTGTTTTTTTCTACCATCATAACACGAAGTCATAGAAACATTAAATTTCTGTATTCCTCATCTTCAAAATTTCAACTAGTTATTTCTTTGACCTAATGTAAGTTGATTTTTTGATAATACGTATCACCTACTCTAAAACGAGTGCCACGTTGGCAAAATATATGTAGAAAGAAAGAAAGAAAGAAGAATTAGGCATTTGGGTTGCGTTTAATTTCTTCTTGTAGAAATGTTTTTTTTCCTTGGCGTAGGTAAACTGTAGGAGTCTAATGGTGTCATGGCCTAGACAAAAAGGGCAAAAAGGGTAAAGAATAAGCATAATATATATAATATATTAATATGTGCCATTATTCAAGTACAAAAGTCTTCATTGTTGACTCCAAAACCCACACTATTTTTTATTTTATTTTATTTTTTTAATTTTATTTTCCTTAAGTCAAGTGGAAGACTTGTGGTTGTAGGCCACACCTACTATCAACATGTTTGAAAAACTTGCCCATGGAAACTGCCTAGGCTTTGCTGGCCTCTTTCCCTTTTGTTTCTATTTAATTTTATTATTTTGAATGGCAATAAAATGTAGAAGAAAAACCTACTTGAAGTTTCAATGGTCAAATATTTGGAAATTAGTAAATGAATAAATGTATGATTACGTTTTTGATTTGGATGTTTCATCCTATTTTCTTTACTTCTCCTTTTAAACTATGACTCAAGGGATAAGTGATATGTCACGATTTGCTTTCTTTATTATAATAATAATAATAAAAGCAAAAAAAAAAAAATTTAATTGATTAATATAATGAATTCTTATGTCATTTGTCGTAGGGTTACATTCTGAATTTTTTATTTAATAAATTATTTTTATTATTTTTGTGAACATTTTTTTCCTTTACGTCTTTGAAAAATGAAGAATTCTAAAATATTTAAACTTTTGATGATAAGAATCAACTAAATACAATTCTTAAACTTTATTCTACCTTGGACTAAATACTTTTATCACGTGTATAAAAATTAAAGTTGTGTTTGGTTACTAGAAAATATTAAGAAAAAAAAAATATAATAAAAACTGATTTTTTTTTTTATACTTGATTATCCTATAAAAAATATCAAATAAAATATAATTAAAATTAGTTTAAAACTTATATATTTTTAAATTATTTAATTTTTATATCAATAATTTAAAATAAATAAAATGAGTTTAAAGTTGCAAATAAAAATAATTTATCGATTTTTAACCTATGCTTTATTTTCCTTCTATTTTTCTTTTTCTCTTGTATTTTCCTTCAAATTTTTCATGAGCCAAACATATCAAAAATGATTAAGGTTAGCAACAAATTCGCAAACATTTTGTTGTTGGATTTTTTCTTTAAAATAGAAATTTAACTCAAATGACATGACCAAAATTACCTTCCATTTTGGTATTCATACGAACACAAGCCCCAGGAGTTAATTCCTGATTTGGTTATGTTGGGGTGTTGTGTGAACAAGAATAATGAAGACTTGACGACCGGGCAAGAGAGACCAAGCATGGAACAATCTTCCATGAAAACCCAAACATCAACTTGTGTTTAATACATGCCCTTGCCAAAAAGTCTATTGACCAAACGCTAAGTCTTTAATGAAATTATTATATACCCTCCAGAAGAGGACTCCATCTTTAATTTTCCCATCATAAATCAACTCTCATTTCCTTTCCCCTTACATCATCATCCTAAATTTGCCTTTTCTTCCCTGTACTTTGCATTATACAATTTTTCTCCTTTCATTTTTTAAAAATTATTTAAGAGGACTTGGTCTTTGAATGCAACAAAGACTAACGGATGAACATGACCCACTAATTGTAAGGAGTAAGGACTGCAACCCTTAATTACTTGTAAAACCCTGGACTTGGGAAAAAAACTTTATTTTAAAAATTAATTAACATGGAAAAAATGGGTGAGGAAGAAGGTAGAAAAAAAAGATGGAAGTCAACAGTCAACCTGTTTGAAACAAGTTGCAGGCTGTTTGGCAATTTTCATCAATTTCCCACCCATTACAGCAAGGCTACAAGTCAGATACACACAAGAGGAGGAAAAAAAAATGTATATAGAATATAAGAGAGTTGTTCCATGACATCCCAGTTAACCAGAGGGGCCAAACTCAAAGGCATAGAGAAGCCATGAGTTTCCCTTTTCCTCCTAATCCATACAGTACGCCATCGAGCAGTGATGATGATGCTGATAATGGTAGCTACACTCCTTCTCACAAAAGCTCGTCTGATCTAAACAGCAAGATCATGCTCACTGCAATCGTTTCATTATCGGTGGTGATCGCGCTTGTTATCACACTTCACATCTACGCTAGATGTGTCCTGAGGCGGCGGGCGCGGCGGCGGTCGGCCTTGCTCAGCATAACTCTCTCCCGAGTGCACTCCGATGAGCCACCCAAGACCGGGCTGGATCAATCCGTTATCGACTCTCTACCGATGTTCAAGTTCAGCGAGAATGATACCCAGGAGGAGGGTGGGACGACCGACTGTGCGGTATGCTTGAGTGTCCTAGAGGAAGGAGAGATTGCCCGGCTTCTACCCAACTGCAAGCACACTTTCCATGCAGAGTGCATAGATAAATGGTTGGGCACACACTCAACGTGCCCCATCTGCCGCACGGAGGCTGAGCCCCGCCTGCAGCCCGAGCCCCGTGAGGCTATGGTCATGATCAGGACTGTTCCCCCCGCATCCGAGTCTCCTTCAGATGGAACTAACTCATCGTCCTTGGCATGCTCGGAAGGGACATCAGAGGGTGCGGCGCAATGCTCGGCTAAGTCTGGTGCATCGACTTCTCGGTTGAGTTCATTCAGGAGGATGCTTAGTAGGGGATCATCAAGGACAACTCAATCCTGTGGTGCCCCAGAAGATGGTATAGAAGATGTTGAGAGGCGATGATCATCATGGGGTAAAATTAAACTTAAAAGCACTTTGTTTGATTAAAAACTACATATACATGGAGTGATTATTTGATTGGATTCAGTACATGTTCCATAGATGAAAAGCATACATGATTAATGGCCTTAATCCCAATCCAGATGGGTTGGGGGTGATGAGTATGAGTTTAGCTTGTGAGACAAGTTTTGTATATTTTTCAAACTTCAATTAATAGATCATGTATTATGTATTGTTATTGTTATTATTATTTAAATACAATATTTATTGGTCTGAAGGGTGACTCGGTAAAACTATGGCTGCTAGCATGATGGGGACATGTTTGGTGTTGTATCACTTGTCAAGAAAATTTCTAATTTTAAATTTTTCGGCCATTGACCTTACTTTTGTAATTAGTGTGTTTTTAACCTAACTTTGTACATGCTTGTCAGTGATGTTTATTTTTTGTCTAAATAGAAAAAGTCAAAATATTTGATTTTTTTTATTTAGTTAAAAATAATTCATTAACATCAACCAATATATTTAAATTAAATTTATTGATAACAAATTTACTTTACTTATATTGGTTAATATCAACAAGATACTTTTATCTCAATAGAAAAAAAATCAAATATTTTGATTTTTTCTATTAAGTCAAAAAACAAATACTACCTTCAATAATTTTATAAAAAAGTATAAGGTCATATTTGGTTTTGGAAAATACTAAACAAATTAAAAAATTATTAAAAAAATGATTTTCTTGTGTATGATTTCATTGAGAAAAAAAAATCAAATATAATTAAATTAATACATTTTCTTTTTCTTTTCTTCTCATCTTTCTTTAAATTTTCAGGAACCAATCATATCCTTTGATTCTCAAAAACTACTAAGGAAAGGAAAATAATATTAAGAAAAATAATTTTTTTTTCATATTTGATTCTATTATATAAAATATAAAATCAAATCAAATATAATTAAAATTAACAAAAAATTTATATATATAAAATTATTTAAATCTTATATATATGAATTAAATAAGTGAAATATGTTTCAAAAATTATATAAAAATAATTTATTAATATAATGTATTTTCCTTCTACTTTTCTTCCTCACATAAAACTAATCATAGCGTAAAACTTTAACAATTATATAACATTAATAACAAAGAGAATTTTTTTTTCCTTCTTACTTTGGGCATAGATCGGTACAAGTAGCTGAAAAAATTCATGGATGATTCATTATACAAGTGGGACAACTTGGACATACGGCATCAAGGATTCCAACTCATTTTTAAATGATAAAGGCATGTGAAAACAAGGCAATAATGCAGAGAAAGGTTAGGGGTATCACATTGTGGATCCCACTTTTTCAGCTTTGTTCACTTCATATATGCTTGACAGCACTGCAGAGAGATTGGTTGACTTGCTAGCAAGATCTGGGTATATGCCAATGAATAAGGTGGGATTAGAAATTGGAAAAATTTAGGGTAAAATAATCATTTAATTCAACAAATTGGACTAATATTCTAAGAGGTGCCCACTTTTTCACAGGCTTGAACATTTCAACTGATTGAACACACCTGCCTTGTCCAGGGCGGCCCGGGACTTTACTAGTGGGGATTTTTTCCAGGTTGGAAGGCTGGATCTTTTCCAATGTGTGTTTCTTATGTTCAGACTGCAAATTTCATTCAAAACCTAAATGATAATCCTAACTTTAGTTTGACCTTTACTTTGTGTCTTCCAACCTTCTCATCTGCCATTCTTTGTTGTGATTTTAGTATGTCTTTGGGTGGAAATTTCACCCAACATAGGATTTGAGCCTTTGAAGTGACCTCAATAATCAAAATAGAAAAGTAAAAGAAAGAAATCAAAGTACAAGAAAAGAAAATCCTTCTAATGTTAGGTAGAACAGAAAAAACACATATAAGGGTGTGTTTGATTTCTCATTTAGAAAAGAGAAATCAAAATTCTAGTAAAAGGAGGGGGGGGGGCCAAATTTCTCATTTCCTTTCTCTATTCTAGATTTCCAAACATGCCCTGCCCTTGAACTAATCCAACTAAAAAACAATATATTGGGCTCAGTGGACGGAACCCCTGGTATGGTTCTTGGGGAAGAACAGAGGGATGCAGGGCTTCACAGAGCACCAAATGGGCTATAAAATTCGAATGGAATGACTTTGTTGAATGCTATAGGAAGATCAAACAGATATGAATACTTGAAAATGCTTCACCAAACCCACATAATTGAAATTCATGGATCAGATTCTCAACAACAAAAAATGTTTTTGCTTCATTCATAACTTCGTCGTGGCAGATCCTAAACTCCTAATACACATCTCAGCAAAAAACTCTGTTTGCTTCACTAAAGAGCTTACATAAAAGAAGAGGTTACATTAAAGAGAGTTGCTCTCTTTTTCTTCACTGATAACCTGATTTAAATATGCTACTCTTGAGGAGCTAAATTAAATGCCTAACATATATACTACTCTGAACAAATGAATTTTACCATTTTCTTAGAATAAAAGAGGGTAGCTCACTCTGTTGTGTGCTCAAAGGATTAGTATAACTGCAATGAGCAAATGAACTGTGATTAAGGCCTGAACCCATCTGCCAGCTATTTGACTACAGCCGCTCAAATCTGCACTAGCAGGTCCCATTCCCATTGTGTTCGTTGACCCAACAAAGCTTCCATTGCTCCCCGTAAAGCTGCATCACCAATTTACAATGGTATTATGGTGGTGCAAAAATAGAGTTAAAATAAGAACATAGAAAGAGATGCAACTCTCATGGTTGAAATACCAGTAGGCTATGCAATTGAAGAATTTGCATATGACAATGTAAATGTGAGGTAGACAATTAATTCAATTCCTAGGAAGCCACTGTCCTCTGTTTTAGATGATTGATTATGGATGGGATGTCCAATGCAAATGTCTGTGGAGAAGTCATTACTCATTACTCATTACTCGTATGAAAATGCGTATTTTTTATGGGTGTATCATGGAAAATTGAAGTTGTTGATCTGTAACAATGGTGATGTCCCTTAGATGAAATCCCAGAACTAATACTCTGCCATCATTGTTCAGATGTCCAAAATTTTCTTAGGAACAAACCATCATGAAACCGACTTATTCAATTTCAATGAGATGTCTAGCTAATTCAACTCCCATCTCAAAGGATCTAGCTTTTCCAGAATCTAAACAGTATGGTTGCTGAGAAAATTGAGGAAAAGAAAAGGAACTGCCTTTTTTAATCCCAGATCTCTAATGATTTGGGACCCAAAAATGCTAATGAGCCTATGCAATATGGAGTCCCACCAGGTAAATAAAAGCACAGAACTTTCAATCATTTATTTCGTTTTCTTCAGTTTTCTCAGCAACCAAGCAGAGGGCAAGCCGCAAATCCTCAATAGAAGAATCTTAAACTAATTTCAAACAATTACCTGGATGGGAACTTGCAATTACCAAAACCTGAAAGAAAAAAAAAAAAACCCACCAGAAAACCCAAAACAAAATTATAAAAGGAAAATCAACGAAGATCCGAAAAACCAAAGCAAAATAAGAAATGGGTATTGGTGGTTTTGATGAAACTGACTGGGATTAAGAGAAGTGAGAGCGGCAGTGTTGTCAAAGGCACAGCTATCATCAGACCCATGCTTCAAGTAGTAATCATTGAAGGCAAACGACGCCGTTTTCTGCAGATCCTGGGAGTCATAGCAAGGCCCACCTTGTTGGATGGGGGAGCAGTCGGCACCGCCGGGTCCGCAGGCCCAATCCAGAGCCGTCTGGAGAGCGGGGTTGTCGGCGTTGTTCTTGGCTACGCACCACAGCTCCAGCGTGACGACGCCGTTTTGGGCCTTGGACTGTGCCGCCAGGGAGTGGAGTGGGAGAGTGACGGTGAGAAGAAGTGAGAAGAGGAAGAGTGAGAATTTCATGGTAGTAGGCTGGGGGTTTAGATTCTAGAAAGAGAAAGGTAAAGGGACTTACGGCTCTTTGTGATCAGCAAATATGACCGTTGTTGGTGCTGCGTGGCGTCTGTGGTAATGTCTACACTTTGGTACTTTCCGTGTCTCTGTTTTCAATTGTTTGGGGACAGTGACTGTTAATTTATTCAACATATTAGCTCGGAAATATTTTAACCTTTGCATTTTAATATTGTGTCTTTAACTTTTTTTAATGCATCACATAGTGACACCTTTATGAATAGGTCTATATATGTGGACATTAATTTCAGTGCTCTTTCTAATCTCCTTAAGAATTTCAAGAAATGCGATTGATTTATAGTGTGTTTGATTGTGATTTTATGAAGTATTTCTAATATTTTTTACACTTAATTTTTATTTTTATTTTTCAAGTATTAAAATATTAAAAATACTTTCTAAAATCATTACTAAACACACTTTTAGTCACATTTAATATATTTTCCTTTTATTTGTTTAATATATTCAACATAATTACCTCATGTGATGCTATATATGACTCTTGAAAATGTTAGATCACAAATTTTAATCATACACTTTCATACATTATTTCATGAATTAGCATTTCTAAATAATTCGAAGAAGTGACTATCATTGGTTTCTTGAGAAATCTCTATGATATTGCAATATTGCTGCATGTAAATACATAAAGAGGAGCTTAAAAATCACATGGTGTAATTTCGCATGATCATGCGAAAAATTCATATGACTATGCGAAAAATTTGTATGACTATGCGAAATGGATCGGGATTTGTATTGCAGGTTAAGGAGGATTTGCAAGTTGATTTTGCATGAACATGGGAAAATTTCACACACTCATGTGAAATGATCCAAAAGGTGTTTCAACATGGTGCCGCCACTCACCTTAGAATTTTGCACAATAGTACGAAATGTGAATATCTTATGTGAAATGTGCAAATTTCATCTGAAATATGAAACTTCTAAGTTTCATTGAATTTAGAAGGTTTTGGAAAACCTCTTAGATGATGCTAAGTGTCTACTTGATTTTGGCCTATAAATAAAAACTTGAAATTTTCATGTAAAAAGCTTTTTGATACTTTTGATTTTAGATTTTTCTAGAAATTCTTTCTCTTAATAGAATTCTCTATTTTCTTCCATTTTTCCTCATTTTCTCACTAACGAAACATGCCTTATGAGACCAAATCTCCAAGCATGAGTTACTAAATCTCATTTTTCTTGGAGGAAGGAGGATCTAGAGGCAAGATTTATGGTGAATTAGAAAAATGAGCTTTAATTGCAAAGGTAATTTGATCCAATTGATTGATTACCTGAATTTTGAGGATTTTTCTCTTCAAATTATCTTGAATGACTATTACATCACAAATTAGATAGATTAAGCAAATTCTTAAAGCTAGATTCAATGAGATTGAATAGTTGCATAGTATGAATAATTGGAAGATGATTTGAGATAAATTGAATATATAGTTTAAATTGATCTCTAGGATTAAATAACCTAATCTGAAGAGAAATTAGATCTAGACTTAAAGCTAAATCTAAAATAGGTTTCAATGAGAATTTTAGGTTTTTAATCTAACTTGATGAAAAAATAGATCTAAACATCTATTCACCATGGAAATTGTTTTATAGAAAATCCTAACTTTGAGAATTCATTTTCCTTATTAATTTTCTCCTATTTTACATTCTATTCTTCTTCTCAATTAGAAATCATTGTTATTTTGATTTTTTACCATGAATTGTCAAATCAATTTTACTTGATCACAATAATTTCTTTTCCTCCCATTTAAGCCTTAATTATCGAGAATAATCCATCCCAGTGGACGACACCTAAGACCGTTATACTATTGTAGCTTTTGCTAAAAAACCTTTTTAATTGGGTAAGAGTTACCTCAGCATAGTTGAATTAGATTATAAATTTTGTTTTGATTCGATTAACGATGAAAAAACAATCGATTAGTTCGCCTGTAAATACATGGCAATTACTTCCTCAACATGTCAAGTCGTTTAGCTTTGCATGATGTTTAGTGAATTAAACTATGAACAAAAGGGTCTTATAGAGATTTTGTGTGATAATAAGTTTGTTATTGCATTGATAAAGAATCTGATGCTTCATCATAAAAGCAAACACATAAGTATCAAATTTCATTATATTAGGGAACTTGCGAAAAATGACTAGATCAAACTTGAGTTTTGCATATTAGAAGATCAAGTTGTAGATCTTTTACAAAGCCACTAAAGGTGGATGTATTCAAGCAGTTGAAGATGATGTTTGGTGTGATTCATTTTACAAGTCGACTTAAGGGAGGCTATTGAAATTGTAATCCAATTTAAAATTAAATTAGAAGAATTTTAGGAATTTGAGAACCATTAGGAATTGTTATTTACTTTATATATATATATATATATATATATATATATATATATATATATATATATATATATAATTTGGACTTTTGGTCTAATATGAATTGGAGTCATAGTGTGGGTATGATTAGTTTATTATAAATAAGTTTGTTATTATGTTCAAAAATATAACATAATGTAATAAAATATCATTTTAGCAAACTATTATCAATACCCAATTGTGTGAGTTTCAATAGGAGTAGTTGAGTAAGAATCATTTAAACTTATAAAAAATTTCATTACTTTTCCTTTTTGTTTATGCTCTTCAAGATTCTTAATGACATTGCACGAGTATATTGACAAATCATTATAGGATGCTAATTCATCCCATAATACTTTCAGTTTAGTGAAATAGGTTGCAAAGGATGTCATCCCTTGGTGATGTGAAGCAATATCCCTTTTGATTTGGAATATTCTTAGGGTGTTGTTTTGTGAAAATCTTTCCTTAAGATCACACCATACTTCAGTGGAAGATTTAGTACATATAATAATGTTAGTAAGATTGGTTTTGATGGAGTAGAGAATCCATGACAAGACCTTGTCGTGACATCTTTTCTAGAGATTTTTTTTTTCATTAGATGGCGCTTCTTGATCATACCATTAACGAAACTAGTTTTGTCCCTAACACTAAGAGCTATGGTCATTGAACAACTTCAAGTGCCACAATTACCCCATTCAATGGTTTTCTAAGCAACATAATTCCTAAATGATTAAGTGATGAAGATGAAATGGGTCTGAGGAATCGAAAGGAACACCACCCTCGGTTGATTTTTACAAAGTTTTCTTCATCATTTGGTTTAAAAGAACAAGGCAAAGCAATGCCTAAGAGCAATGAGGCTCTAATACCATATAAAAATGCAAAGAAAAGAAATGGTTGAATAAGCTTTTTATAGTGTACATATCAATATCAAAGTTACAATGTTGCGTTTCTATACAATGAAACAAAGAAAGAAAAATAGAGGGAAAAAAAAAGTTGAATACATTTTATCTCCTCAACATCTCACATGTTTTACAATTTGATCCTCTATATTCAAAATCCAACACTTTACCTTTAATTACAAATCCTTTATAAAATTATAAAATAGAATTTTTTTTATATATTTTATTTAAATTCTAGTTTGAACTTAGAACAACTTTAAAATGGAATTTCTCAAATACTTTCAAAATATGACAATTACCAATTTTAATTTTTTATTTTAGAGAAATATTCGAAAGACTATTTGTGATTTTCGCATGCAATTGCGAATTGTGACAACTTTGAATTTTAACAAAATAGATGTGTTTTTTATTACATTCAGCCTTATTCCTTCCTTAAGATGTTGTTCATTAACCTTTTAATAAGTTTGAATAGTAAAGTGGTTAGTTTTAAATGTACTGGGATGAAGTATAAAACACAACAAAAGCTAAAAAATAAAAATATATCTAACCCTAAAAAAATAAAAAAGAACCGACATTGATATGGACAACTAAAATAGGGAAGATAAATCGAGTTATTTATAAATTACGATGAGAATGAAAAGCATACAACAATGAAGTTGACCATGACATTATGTGCGCAAGTTGAAAACAACTACAGCTGCCCAAATGTTAACATGACTTAGGCTTGGTGGGCCAACATATGCCATTTCTAAATTTGACTAGGCCTTTTCTCAAGTTGGTCTCTCACTCTCACATGGACCCTTCCCCACAATTTTTTATGAACTTCCTGAAACTTGTAAGAGAACTATTATATTTCGTCTTTTTTAAAGTTGGCTTCAAAGAACATAAAGCAACCATACATAAGGATAATGAATATATATATTTCCCGACACAGTGACGGTGCATGGCATGAATCCACATTTATAGTTGCAGTAGCTATCTAATGAAGCCCAGTGTTTCAAAACATTGTATAGCTAGGGATCATGCTAAACTCAACACCCTTTAAGTTGAGGCCTTTAGGTGGACATTGCATTTGATAAGAAGGTTCCAAAGGCAGTGATGACACCCTCAAAAAATATAAAAGAGACTGAAGTGGGTGGGGGAGGAAAGGAAACCATTGTATCTTTTTATTAGGAAAAGCAAACCATCATACATTGGGAATGTTATCATTTGTGGTGGCTTACTCCATTTAGGAGGCACTATTTCTCTTATAGGGAGATCATCAGGAAGAATAAAAAAATGAATAAATAAATAAATGAGAATCTGACGTGGACAAAGCTACAATTTTTCCTTTCTGTCATCTCATTTGCTTTCGAAGAAAGCTCCAAATAATGAGAATTATCAGCACCTCGGATGTGAAGTTCCATGTTAAATGGCGAAAATAAAGCAGGCCTAAGAAGACTGACAAGCAAAGGAGCTTGTTCATGCTCACTGCTCCATATATCTGCATGCAGCAAACAATTCATATATGGTTATGAATTAGAACATCATGACGGTAACCCAAAATTCAATCAGTTACCATAGACATATAGAAGCAACAATGAAGTCTAATACATCAACTTAGGCTAACCTTTGAAAATGTTAAAGAAGTGATCCTCAACTTCTTTTGGCTGGCAAACATTAGAGCTGACACTGCCTCGCTGGAGCTAGCGAAAGGCAGAACAGCAAATGAGAACAGGAAAGAAGGAATGTTTGTAGCAGTGGAGAAGTTGCCAACAGCATTGACTAGAGGATCAGCAAATGTAGCAGCTATCAGAGACCCCAAAAGCAACATCAGCACTGCTTTAGAGACACTCCATTTGGGGTTTTCGATCTTTGCAATCTCATCACTCTGAACACCCAGCAGTTCATGCTCTTTGTTTGTTGCATGCAAATTCATTAATTTAGAGATGTTACGACACTAACAGTGAGGATTCAATCAAGGACGGAACTGGGAATAACACGACATTGATGACATACCAAATTGAAGTGGTCTACAACTAGTCTTGTCTTCAAATCATTGTCACTGGAACAAATTGCTGAATGCTTAGCCTTAGCAAGCCAGCTTGAGATTCCTTTAATGAAGGCATCTATATTAATTTTAGAATCCCCACATGAATCAAAATCTCTCATTACTTCTCCAACAGCATCATTAATAGCTGAATC
This sequence comes from Vitis riparia, assembly GCF_004353265.1. NCBI lineage: Eukaryota > Viridiplantae > Streptophyta > Magnoliopsida > Vitales > Vitaceae > Vitis > Vitis riparia. The sequence goes on along the minus strand of NC_048442.1, from coordinate 19,968,010 downwards.
TTTGTCTTTAATCTGGATTCCTGTTATCAGTGCTCTTAATTCACTAGCCGAGAGCAACTGATCTGAATTCTCACCAATCATCGCAAATAACCTTCTGATAACTTCTACATCAGGTTCCCCATTAGCGGTTAAGAGCCTCCCCAATGAACAGCATTTCAAATTTTTTACAGTTCTCGGCATAATATGCATGGGGTTTGTATAAGCAAGTCTTCTTTTCAAAATAGAAGGGTGAAAGACCTGCAACAATATTTGATTTGAAATTATGAAGAAGGTAGCATAAGAAAGCGTTTGGTTATTGAAAATACAGAATATTTCAATAAGCAGCAAAATTTGAGTTTACAGAATATTTCAATAAGCAGCAAAATTTGAGTTCAAGTGGACAAATACCTGATAGAGGCAATATGCAAGCAATAGAGAAACAGAGATAATGAGTGAAATCAAGGCCACTAAGAAAATTGGTGAAGTCCTGTTGAGAATTTGTGATAGTTGGATTATTATGAATGGCATGACAGATATGATCATGATCCTTGCAGTATAGCTATTTCTGACGTCAGTGCCAACAGCTGAACCTGAAGATAGAAATAATGGAACATAAATTATTCGGTAATAGTTCAAAATTTCGAATCAATCACTGTTGATATCGAAATGGTTCAAGTCATTAAAGAGTAGAGTGAATTACCATCCATGATGCAGCATCCCCCTAGCAACATCAGAAGCATAGCAGTTGATCCAGTTAGCAAACCGATCCCAGCTGACACCTTATCATTTTGAGCAGTTTCTTTGTTCCCACATAGCCTGGATGCTTCAAAATGCCGACAACAAACAATTCCATCAGCGTATATAGAATAATTAGATTACATAGTGGATGTTTTGGAATATTCTGCATTTTTTGGTTGACTAATAGGAAACTTTAATTCAATGGTATTAGGTGAGGAAAATGGCATCTGCTGAAGCAAGAGGAAGAAGGTTCCCGAAATTTTTGTTTCAACAAATGGGTTCAGATATGGAATGGATACACAAGTTAGTTCTTATAACTTGGACTAAAGAAGTCATTAATTTCAAGAGAGATCTTGGTTTAAATCGATCTTACCAAAGCTGATAAGCGCATCAAGAAGCGAGCCGAGCAGAGGTAGAAAAACTCCACCAGTAATTCTAGGACTAACAACTTCCACCAGAATCTCACTCCCATCATACAAGAGCTTGGCTGCAAACAACATCAAGGAAACAAACACAAGGATAAGGAAAATGTTTCCAGGCACAGTGGTGGTGTACGGCATGAATCCAATCGTCTGGCTATAGCTATCTGATGAAGGCCAGTGCTCAAAAACAATAAAATCTGATTGCTGAATCTCTCCAACTCCATCAGAGACCAGCCCAGAGGAAGAGTTAGCTAAAATAGCAAGTCCACAATTCCCGGGGTTCACTAGCATGAGAAGAGCCATCGCTAGAAAAAAGAGTGCATGTTTCCTTGCCATTCTTGAGCTTGCCTTATGCCAATACGCCCTGTATCATGCCATATGTATATATACACTTACTTTTAAACATTATACTATATATTGGGTATGATTTAGGAGGCCACTTGAAGTTTGACTCCTATATTAAAATGATCCATTTGCAAATTTTATGCTCAATCATTCGACGAAATGCATATTTTATGATTATTTGACTCATAAGTTTTCTGTGATTGTCACGTGTGAATTAGAACATTATGAGTAGGCGTGTGGAGTGGGTAGAAAGTAGTGTGGACTGTGGCCTGGTCATTTTCTAACAATTGTCGTGTCCCCATGAATTTTATTCAATGCATATAAAGTAGGTAGAAAGCAACGCGCACCGGGGCCAGTGAATTTTATTTTATAATCTTTTCAAATCGCAAATGAATCTCATTAAGATTATCATTCCAAATTCATTAAATAAGAAGTCGCTTGTCTTCTTATTGGATTGCTCTAGAATTCATTGACAATAAATTATACACGTTCTTAAGCTACAAACATTACATCCGTGGCAGGTGAATTTTGCCAATTCAAGATAGTGTTAGGGGAGAGGTTAACTATGTGGATCCAATCCCAATGATGAATGCAACAAACACAAAAACATGATCTTAATGGCATTGAAGCTAAGTTTAAGAGAATATTTAAGTAACATCAATTAATCTTTTATTGTATGTTTATGTTTTTTTAACTATTGGATTTAACAGTTCCATTTCATATTTAACCCAAATTTTTTCAATTTAGAATAAGAACACCAAGAGTTGTCTTACGCTCCTTTGTGCTTCCTCTCTTCAATTTAAATTGGAAGTGTTCAGTTTTTGATAAAATATTCCTTACTTGATTTCCAAGAAAATCATCCTTATTCCAATTTTCTAATCATTTTTCAATTGGATTTCATTAAAAAATGGGTTGATTCATATTATTCATTCATATTTCATTTTTGCATTTATTTGAGTTTGAGTCAAAACTTATTTTCTTTTTGGTTGAGCTTTAAGAGGAGGTTGATATTAAGTTTGGCATTCACTCTAAGTATGTTAGAGAAAATGAAGGCATGTTAATGAAGTGAGAATGTGTAGGTCACGTAGTTTGTGAAAGATTGATAGATTTGAACTAGGTAAATCCTTACATTTTGATTGTTTTTCATAATAGAAGCTTTTGATCACCGATAGTTTTGTGATTTTTGATCTATTGAGAGATTTTCCACATAAACATTTAATATTATTATATCTCTCCCATTCTTCTCAATTACTCATTTTTATTTATTGATATCAATTTCTTACTTGGTCATACATCTCGAATGAGTGAAAAATAAGTTAACATAAGTTGAATTATTGTTTGGAAATCTTGGAAACTTAAGCCAAATGTATGGCCAACCTTATGGGATATTCTTTATTTATTTTTGTATTGGTCCGGAAAGGCAGCAACTGCTGAAGAAAGTGGGAGAAGATCGATATTGAAATCAAGACGAGTAGAGAGATCTTGCCACTGTCGTAAATCTCTGAACTTGAGTACAGAAGAGGTGCAGGAAATGAATAAATTATATTTTTTGAAATTGCAAATTCAAAAAGTGGTTGAGATATGGAATGGATGCATACCAATGCTGATAAAAGCATCAGGAAGTGAGCTGAGCAGAGGTAGAAAAACTCACTTCATTTAAAAACTTGCCTGCAAATAACATCAAGTACCCATACACAAGGACAAGAAATATGTTTCCCAACATAATGGTGGTGCAAAGCATGAATCCATATCCATGGTTGCAGTAGCGATCTAATGAGGCCAATTGTTTAAAAGCAACAAAAACTGGTTTCTGACCCTCTCCAACTCCATCATGGACCAGCTCAAAGGAGGCCAAGTTAGCTACAATATGCCCATAAGTTCCTGTGCTCGCCAGCATGGCTAAAAAAGAGTGCATGTTTCATAGCCATGCTTGAGCTTAATCAATTGGCTTTGTGATCAGAACCTAATTAATGTAGCCCATAAATAATACTATTCTTCTCCATATATATTGGCCCAACTTCTTTGTTACATATTATACAATGAGTATGGTCAAGTAGATTGCACTTCAAGTCTAACACATAACATTAAATCAATTTATTTGCAAACTTTGTGATAAATCACTCAACGATACAAGAATATTTTACGATCATTTTTCAGTGTGAATTGGAATACTACGTACGAGTAGGTGGAAAGCAATGTGGACAGTGGACCCTTCATGAAAATTATACCAATTCATCCTACAAGTACCATAAATATTCTAAATCTCTTAATAAAAATTATAGTTTATATACAGTTCTTTGAAACAAAAACCCATTTATTTGTTCTCCAAATATGTAAGCAAGATTGGGTTTCACGGCCATTGTCTCTTTTTAGATAGTCATTTGTCCGTCAAAAAAGGGGGGTTAATGTCATTTATTCTACTATCATTCATTGATTCACTCATTGTTATGGTGACATATGTCTATCTCCATCTTATACTAAACCAAGTAATTAACAAATGAGAAATCAGGAAAAGGGATCAATAAGTCAGGAAAAATTATTTTTTCTCTAAGAATTTGGTTCAGGAAAGGGACAATTGTAGAATCTCAAAAAATTTATGTTATTTAGATTCTTTATAACGATAATGATGATAAAAATGTTTTACAAATTTTATTAGAAAATGCACTTAAAAGCAATTTGTTAATTTGGATAGACAAAAACAAATGAAAAAGTAAAATTAGAAAGAATTTTCAAACTCTTTAATTTGATTTAGCATTAGAAAATTAAAGAAATTAATGAAAATATTAAAAATTATTTTAGAATTGTAGCCCCAAACACTTGATAATAAAAATAAAGAAAAATAAAATACCACCAAATCCACCCAGCCCCCAATTCTCTCTTTCTCTCTCTCTCTCTTAAGCTTTTTAAACTTTCAACTTGAATTCTAAAATGTTTTAAGGGAAAATTGAAAGAAAATGAAAAGCTAATAAAAAATAAAAGAAGAAAAGATTGAATTCAATAAATTTTTTACATTGTCTCAAGTTTTTTTCCTCTTCTCCCTTTAATTGTGTAAAGAATGAATAATGTTAAAATGGATATATATATATATATATATATCTATTTTATATTTTTTTAATATATTTAACTATCTTCTAATTAAATCAAATAATTCTTTTTTTCCACATTAAAGGAGAGGCTACAAGTTTTTGGAAATCGATATATCCAATATATCTATAAAATCGAGTTATTGATATTCATAAAACCGATATTTTTTATCTTTAATACAATCAACTTTTAATAATAACATCCTCCAATATTTACATTTTTTAATGTTAATCTTTTACGACATGCTTTTACTTGCACATTGTTGAATAAAGTCATATCAACATTCAGTTAGTAAACATAGTTAATTTAATATTGTAATGAATGTTGGCTTATATTCCCTCCTTACTTCTTGTTGGAGAAACTCAACACCCAATGAGTTTAGTCCTTTAGGTGGACATTGTACTTGACAAGAAAGTACCCAAGGTAACAACACCCTCGATATCAATGTCGGTACCGACACCCTCAAAGGTCAACCGTTAAAGAGAATGGCCCCATGGAGAAGGGGGCAAATCTTCTTACCTTCTCATTGGAAAGCAAACCTTCATATTCTGTAGGGGTTGTCTTTTGTTGGTATTTGTTTCTCAACTTACTAAACTTGCCCAGCTAAAAATATAGTCACAGGGGAGAGGGTGGGTAGAATAGACTTTCTTCTAGCCAAGCTTGTGCTGATATACTGGTGTATGCAAACAGCGGACTTCTTATCATTAATGAAAAACATTTACAATTATACATTCTCTGACCCAAAAAAAAAAAAAAACCATGAAAAATATATGGATACATCATGGGATAATGTTGAAGGTACTACAAGATCTCAAATGTTGTTGAGGTTACCTCAAGTCTCTAGGTTGTCAGACATAGAACTACCTAATTTTTAATTGCTCTTGAAGCATCCAAGAGACCAAAAAAAGAAAAAAGGAGAGAATCTGACGTGGACCAAGCCAAGAGTTTTCTTTTTTGGTCATCCCATGTTTTTTGGAAGAAAGCTCCAAACAATGAGTATAATCAGCACATCAGATGTGAAGTTCCATGTTAAATGGCGAAAATAAAGCAGGCCTAAGAAGATTGACAGGCAAAGGAGGTTGTTCATGCTCACCGCCCCATATATCTGCAGTAAACAATTCATGTAGAGCTACAAATTAGAACGTCATAACTAGAACCGAAAAGTAACCAAGTTCAAAGTGCAAGGGGAGAGACAAACCTTTGAAAATGTTAAAGAAATCCTCAACTTGTTTTGGCTGGCAAACATTAGAGCTGCCACCGCCTCACTGGAGATGGCGAAAGGCAGAACAGTAAATGAGACAAGGAAAGAAGGAATGTTTGTATCAGTGGAGAAGTTGCCGACAGCATTGATAAGAGAATCAGCAAATGTAGCAGCTATCAGAGATCCCAAAAGCAGCATCAGCACTGCTTTAGAGGCACTCCATTTGGGGTTTTTGATCTTTGCAACCTCATCACTCTGAACACCCAGCAGTTCATGCTCTCTGTTTGCCGCCTGCAAATACATTAATTTAGAGATGTTACAACACTAACAGTAAGGATTCAATCAGGACTGGACAAAGAATAACACGGCGTTGATAGCATACCAAATTGAAGAAGTCTACAACTAGTCTTGTATTCAAATCATTGTCACTGGAACAAGCTGCTGAATTCTTACTACGCCATTTTGAGATTTCTTTGATAAACACATCGATATTAATTTTAGAATCCCCACATGAATCAAAATCTCTCATTACTTCTCCAACAGCATCATCAATGGCTGAATCTTTGTCTTTAATCGGGAATCCTGTTATCAGCGCTCTTAACTCACTAGCAGAGATCAACTGATCTGAATTCTCTCCAATCACCTCATATAACCTTCTCATATCTTCCACATCAGGTTCATCATTAGCTGTTAAGAGCCTTCCCAATGAACAACTTTTCAAATTTTTTTCAGTTCTAGGCATAATATGCTTGGGGTTTGCATATGTAAGTCTTCTTTTCAAAATAGAAGGGTGAAAGACCTGCAACAACATTTCATTTGAAAGTTACGAAGAAGGTAGCATAAGAAAACGTTTGGTTATTGAAAATACAAAATATGTCAATAAGAAGCAAAATTTGAGTTGAAGTAGACAAATACCTGATAAAGGCAATATGCAAGCAATAAAGAAACAGAGATAATGAGTGAAATCAAGACCACTAAGCAAATCGGTGAAGTCCTGTTGAGAATTTGTGATAGTTGGATTATGATGAATGGCATGACAGATTTGACCATGATCCTCGCAGTATAGCTAGCCCTGACGTTAGTACTAAGAGCTGAACCTGAAAATAGAAATGAAGGAATATGCATTATGTACTGCTAGGATAACAAAATTTCATGGTTTAAAATTTCAATGCAATCCCTGTTGAAATCGAAATAGTTGAAGTAATTGAAGAGTATAGTGAAGTACCATCTATGATGTAGCATCCCCCTAGCAACATCAGAAGCATAGCAGTTGATCCAGTTAGCAAACCGATCCCAGCTGACACCTTATCATTTTCAGCAGTTTCTGTGTTCCCACATAGCTTGGATGCTTCAAAATGCCGACAACAAAGCATTCCATCAGTGTGCATAAAATAATCAGATTACAAGGTGGATGTTTTGGAATATTCTGGAATTTTTTTTTTTTTTTTTTGTGACTAATTTGGAACTCTAAGTCGATGGTATTAATTAGGTCCGGAAAATGGCAACTGCTGAAGCAAGAGTGAGAAGGTTCCCGTAAAGGAAAAATCAACAGATGGGTTGAGATATGGAACCGTAAGTTCTAAAGAAGGGATGAATTTCAAGAGAGAGATTGGTTTAAATCAATCTTACCAAAGCTGATAATAGCATCAAGAAGCGAGCCGAGCAGAGGTAGAAAAACCCCACCAGAAATTCTAGGACTAACAACTTCCACCAGAATTTCACTCCCGTCATACAAGAGCTTGGCTGCAAACAACATCAATGAAACATACACAAGCATAAGGAATATGTTTCCAGGCACAGTGGTGGTGCATGGCATGAATCCAATCCTCTGGCTATAGCTGCTATCTGATGAAGGCCAGTGCTCAAAAACAATAAAATCTGGTTGCTGAACCTCTCCAACTCCATCAGAAACGAGCGCAAAGGAAGAATTAGCTTCCATAGTAAGTGCACAATATCCTGGATTAACTAGCATGACAAGAATCATTGCTACAAAAAAGAGTTCATGTTTCGTAGCCATTCTTTAGCTTGCCTTAGGCCAATATGCCCTACTAATATATATATATATACGTTAACTAGTATACTGTCAGTATGATTCAGGGGTCCACTCCAAGTTTGGCTAATACTATTTCAAATGTTTTATTTGCAAATTTTATGATTATTTTAACTCATGACTTTTCTGTCTTGGTCACGTGTTAATTGGAACAGCGCGTGAAGTAGTTAGAAAACAATGTGGAGTCGTGGACTGTGGACTGGTCATTTTCTGAAAATTATCATGTCCCCATGAATTTTATTCAATGCGCGTAAAGTAGGTAGAAAGCAGCGCGAACGGGGACTGGTCACTCTAAAATCTTATGCCCATCAGCCATGTGAATTTTATTTGATTTTCAAGGCAACGTGATATGTTTGCTGCAAAGAGCGTGTGAATTTTATTTATACTAAAAAATTTCATTCCAAAGTCATTCAATAAGATGTGGCTTGTCTCCATAATGGAGTACCATAGAATTAATTGCTGCAAACGTTACATTCTTGGCACGTTTCTAATAAAACAATTACGTGCCCAAGTTGCATTAATTTTCCCATAATTCAAGATATATTGTTAGGGGAGAGTTTAATTATGTGGATCCAATGTGAAGGGAACAACAACTATCAAGAAAATTCAGCAAGGAATGAGACATCTTGTTGCTAGATCATGTTCTTATGTCATTGTTTGTGTACTTGGAAGCTATAATTCATTTATTGGTGTAATAATATAGAGTTGAAGTTTATCCATATGCTGAGGTAGATTAGGTTGGAATGTGGTTTGACCCATAAGACAAATATCAATTAAGTGAACTAGATTCTAACAATGATAAATACTCTAATGATCAATTTGTTTGATAGTTGAGTAAAACCCCTATAAAATAATACTTTTAGGATCAAGAGAAATTAATATCTTAGTGAGATTATTAATTTATAAATAGTATTATGTTTTTATTATTCAATACTTGTACATATATGATTTATAATTTTAAAAACAATTGATGTGATAAAAAAAAATAATAAATAAAAATGTAAAAGACTCTAAAAAATAAAAAATAATTATTAATTGTAAAAAATAGATAAAAACTTCTAAAAATAAGATATGTAACATAAAAAAATTATGCCCTAAAAGATACAAAGGTTTTTTTAAAAGATAGGAAAGTTTCAAGTATTTGATGATTTCAAGGAGTAATTTGAAATAACCCGTATTGAAACCAAAAGATTTTATTATTTAACTAAAATTACTAATTTATTGAAAACTTATTTATCAAATAATTGTCCCATTTTGTGCCTACTTTTCTTATTAACACAGTTATGTATTAAAGTTTATATATGATTATGTGATTGCTTTTAGAGTATATTTATCAATTTTTCGAGATGACAAATAGAATTTTTCGAGATATTCTTTCTTTTGTAGGGAGATTGCTTTTAGGAGTATATATATCAATTTTTCGAGATAATATTGCCTCACCTTTAAAGGCAATCTCATCAAAGAAACTTGCCTCAATCATATAAGCCTTAGCTCACCCAAATGGAGAAATGAGGGAAGCTATGCATGGTAACAGGCTCACCATTTTAGAAAGCCTTTGTGAATTGATGCATTCATGGTGGTATAACATTGTGCTAACATGTTACCAAGCTTTTGCCTCTACCACATGGAACAAAAAGATCAAGAATAATTTGTCCCTTGGTTAAGTATCTTCCATAGGCAAAGCCTACGATTCAATAGGCTGAGGAAGTATCCAATCAAGAGATGTCAATCACTTGGAAAATTGAGAAGGATATGATGTTGAAAGAGGCAGGCACCATTGTCAACTAAAGCCTCGATCATCTCCACACAATTGATTGAAACGAAGAAGGTTTCCATCCATCGGTCTAGATAAGATCCAATGGTCCACGACTCTATAAGAAAGACATTCCAAAAGGTAACTCGTGACTTTTATTACAAAAAGAGAGTTGGAAGTCAATTATGCTAATTATCAAGAGAAGCTTTAGCACCAAATAATTAGGCACATAGTAAGCTTGTGTTATCTCCACTATGTTTTGCCACTCGTAAACATCATTCTTGCTCTACATGTGAAGTCGATGTATTGTAGAGAGAGTGTGTGAGTTACAATTGTTGCCAATCCCTTTGACTTGGGCTCATCTCTGAGGTTGACCAAATCTTCCCAGTTAGAGAAAAGACCGGGTTAAGAGACAACGTGATTTATTTAATTATTATTTTTTAAATAATTTGTTGTAGTCGTTCAACTTTTTTTGAAGAGTCCCCGTTAGACTTCTCTGCCTGTAAATGCTCCCGCTTCTCTGAGTCCCTCTCAAGATTTTTAAAGAAACCTTCTCCCATAACCTGACTCTTTTCTCTGCACATATTCCTGCAACTGCATCCCACTACAGCACCTATTCCAGCAGCCCATTGTTGTACCTGTTCCTGCATCCATTATTGCACCTGCTCCTACTGCCACTGTTGCACCTGTTCATATAGCCCGCTGTACCTACCACTGCTACAGCCCATGGCCTGCAGCTGCTCCTCATTTGCTGCTTCTATACAGCAGTAGGTTCAATTACAGCCTCTGCAACGAGGTCTTTTGTATCATTGCACGGGTTGCAGTCATACCAAACCGAACCGAGTGCTGCACATATTTCTAGCTACCTGCAGTTATCTTATATTGTCTTGCATCCTTGCTCTTACCGTATACAAGTTTGCAACCCTTTTATGTTGTACACTTTCTTTTGGAGAAATTACAATTATATAATCATGAATTGTACTGTGTCTCATCAAAGAAATGAATCTAAGACGAGGTCATTGATTGTTGTATATTGGAAATAGGATGTTGATTATTGAGTTCATCTTTGAAGAGGATGAACTTATTTTAAGGACAATGTCTCGTCACAACTCAGTCTTTTACTCCAGTAAGTATTCCTTTCCTTTTTATTCTGTTTCTTGTTTATTCAATTTTAGGCTAGATCGAAATTGCTTAAATTTTTTTAGATTTCTAAATTCAACAATCTTAAAATAAGTTTTTAAATGAAGGCTTTCTAGTTCACACCTACTCTAATACCTTTAAAATTGATTCCTTCAATGGGATATTTTTCAAGAGATGGTAGGAAAGAGTATTTTCTGCTATAGATGTTGTGAACTTAAAACACATTTTGACGGACCTAAAAATAATAAGTCAAGAAAACAAAGACTCTAAGACTAAACTCAACATAGCAAACATGCAACTCAATGCCGCCACAAGAAGAGAATTGAGAAGTCCAACCCTTAAGCTTTTTCTTGTTTTTCAAAAACATAAATAATCCTTGAAATCTAAGATGAATGGAATTATTTTTTGCCCTTATGAGCCTCTTGGCATGCTCATTAGACTAGTTTTTAGGCCTATATCTTGTTTTCTAATTGTTGACTACTTGCTATCTTGTTTTTGAGTCTCAAAATATTGTTGTAAATCTAGACCCTTTTGGCATGTTTTAAATTGTTTTTTAAACTTAAAAATATATTTTAGACACCTTGAATGTGATGAAGACTTCTTTCCTTGCTAGAAATCTCATTCCCAAACTAGTTGAATAATCCAATTTTTTAGGTGTTAGGTCGTTGTTTTATTTTTGCATACTAAAATGTTTTTGCTAATTGATCCCAATTCTTTTATTATCAATTATTTTTTAGGTTTGAACTTTGATTTAGACGTCCTAAATAAACTTAGGAGATTTGGTCTTGTTAAAAAATTCATGTTTATGCTTGTTGAATAAATAATCTTTTGTATATTTGTATGTTTTCTTGTTTTTTTTTAGTCATTAAATGTTTCTTGAAATTTGTATCATTTGGTTTATAGTTGGGCTCCTTTGACTGTGATATGTGGTTTAGACATCTTGAACTTGTCAGGAAATTTTTTCCTTGATTTTTTACCTTACCTCTAGCCTTATTAAATTAATCCATCTTTCACACACTAACATGTCCTATTTTGCACCTCTTTTCTATTTTGTTGAATTGGTCTCATATAGCCTTATTTGATTCTTGATTTGTGTAGTGTAGATCTTGTGCATTATAAATAAGCTTTCTCCTATAGCATGACCACTCTTTAACTCTTGGAAATGAATTTGTTTTGTAAGTGTATAAATGTAGTCCTATTTGTTGTATCGTGCTATGTTTGTATGAATTAATCTCATTTGATGTTAACTTAGTCATTTTTGTTCTTTAATTAGAGTTGTAGATATCATGTACATGTTGGATAATCATTGTTTTGATGATAGATCTTTTCTTATACTTGTAAATTAACTTTTTCTTTCTTATGTAAGATTGTTGCCCTTGTTTTGGGCATTTGAGAGGTATGTTCCATTATTCCTTTGATTGTTTAATTCCTTTACTAACCATGTTATGCTCTTGAGAGATCCTTGTTTGTTTGGCTTTGGTCCTATGATCTTTTAATATGCATAGCTCATATATTCATCATCATTTTCTTATTCTTTGTCACTGTCTTGTATATATATGTTTTTGTTTCTTGGTATTCATGATTTACTAGTTAATTAACATAGTTTTGACTTTTTTAAAGGTTAGAGAGATGCTACTCTAAAGCATTTTCCCAATTAGTAAAAATACTTAAAAATCGGGTGCCACTCTCATACCTAAATCAGGTTTTTGGTAATAATGTTTTTCTTAAAAAAGAGTTATTTTAAGATTTTATTTTTTTATTTTATTTTTTCATTAAAAATAAGTAAAATAAGTAATAACTCCAACTTTTTAAAAGTTAATTTTTCGTAATAAAAAGTGAATCTTATCGTTGAGTGGAAACACACATAAAAAATACGGGTTCACCCATGAAACTTGCAATATAGCTAGCCCACACGTTAGTACTAAGAACTGAACCTGAAAATAGAAATAAAGGAATATGCACTATGTACTACGAAAACAAAATTTGGTAGTTTACAATTTCGAAGCAACCCCTGTTGAGATCGAAATAGTTGAAGTAATTGAAGAGTAGAGCGAAGTACCAACTAAGATGAATCCTCTGGCATCCTTCTTCGATGCTTTATCCCTTGAATATTCAAGGTCATACTTGCCAACTATGATGAAGGATCCCCTAGCAACATCAGAAGCATAGCAGTTGATCCAGTCAGCAAGCCGATCCCAGCTGACACCTTATCATTTTCAGCAGTTTCTGTGTTCCTACATAGTCTGGATGCTTCAAAATGCCAACAATAAAACATTCTATCAGTGTGTAAAAAACAATTAGATTGTATTGGTGGATATTTTGGGATATTGCTGATTTTTATTTTTATTTTTTGACTAATTGGGAACTTTAAGTCGATGGTACGTATTCGGTCCGGAAAATGGCAACTGCTGTATATATATATATATATATATATAGATATAGATATTTGAAATCAACAAATAATGGGTTGAGAAATGGAACCATAAATTCTAAAGAAGTGATAAATTTGACGAGAGATATTGGTTTAAATCAATCTTACCAAAGCTGATAATGGCATCAAGAAGCGAGCCGAGCAGAGGTAGAAAAACCCCACCAGAAATTCTAGGACTAGCAACTTCCACCAGAATTTCACTCCCATCATACCAGAGCTTGGCTGCAAACAACATCAATGAAACATACACAGAAAAGGAACATGTTTCCAGGCACAGTGGTGGTGCATGGCATGGATCCAATCGTCTGGCTATAGCTATCTGATGAAGGCCAGTGCTCAAAAACAATAAAATCTGATTGCTGATGAGCATCTCCAACTCCATCAGAGACTAGCCCAGACGAAGAGTTAGCTAAAATAGTATTAAAATGGTTTATCTGCAAACTTTATGATCAATCATATAACTCATGACTTTTCTGCCTTGGTCACGTGTTAATTGGAGCATTATTAGTAGGCGTGTGAAGTAGTTAGAAAACAATGTGGACTGTGGACTGGTCATTTTCAGAAAATTGTCATGTCCCCATGAATTTTAGTCAATGCGCGTAAGGTAGGTAGAAAGCAACGCGAATCGGGACTGGTCCCTCTAAATTCTTATGCCCATCAGCCATGTGAATTTTATTTTCTTTTCAAAGCAACGTGATATGTTTGCTGCAAATGGCATATGAATCTCATTCATGCTAAAAGATTTCATTCCAAAATCATTCAATAAGATGTGGCCTGTCTTCATAATGGAGTACCATAGAATTCATTTCTGCAACTGTTACATTCTTGGCACGTTTCTAATAAAACAATTACGTGCCCAAGTTGCATTAATTTTCCCATAATTCAAGATATATTGTTAGGGGAGAGTTTAATTATGTGGATCCAATGTGAAGGGAACAACAACTATCAAGAAAATTCAGCAAGGAATGAGACATCTTGTTGCTAGATCATGTTCTTATGTCATTGTTTGTGTACTTGGAAGCTATAATTCATTTATTGGAGTACCATAGAATTCATTTCTGCAACTGTTACATTCTTGGCACGTTTCTTAAACAATTACGCACACAGATCGCATTTTCCCAATTCAAGATGTAGTGTTAGGAGAGAGGTCAATTATGTGGATCCAATGTGAAGGGGAACAACAACTACCAAGAAAACCCAGCAAGGAATGAGACATCTTGTTGCTAGATCACGTTCTTATGTCATTTTTTGTGTACTTGAAAGCTTTAAGTCACTCATTGGTGTGGTTATATAAAGATAAAGTTTATCTATGCATAAGAGGTATATCATCATGTTTTAATGTGGTTTGAATTATAAGGTGAATATCCGTTGAAAGAACGGATATTATCAATTTATTGGAGTAATAAGGTTGAAAGAGAAAATGACACATGCAATTATAAAGGAAGATAAAATTAAGAAGAATTAAAATTTTAATATATTCCATTATTCTTTCTTATTCAAATATTATATAATCTTTTATTTATAGATATTCATACTTAACTAAATGGAAATTCCTATTAATATAATAATTATAATATTTTAAAGGTTTTCAAATCAAATTTAATTTTTCCTCATATATTTTTTTTTATTATCAGAGATATCAAATTAGGAAGAAAGAACGAAGGTGAAATATGGCACAACATGGCATAGATAGGAGATGGCCATCCATGGGTCAAAATAAGCCAAAAAAATGGAGAATAAATGTAATGATCCGATCCCAACGATGTAGATATTGTCCACTTTGGAGTCAAAGGGACCCTCACGGCTTTAAAATATGTTTACAGGGTTAAGGGAAGTCTATATTTATATAGCGTCAAAAACTTTCCCCCTTATTCGATGTGAGATGTCACAAACATCCCTCATGTAAACACAACATCATCGTTGTGTCCCACTGGATTATGGGGCCAAACAAACAAACACTCTTATGGGGTCAAACAGACAAATACCCTTACGAGACTAAACAAACCCCACATCAAGGTCGGGAATCGGCTCTAATACCATTTGTAACAATCCGTTCCGAACGTTGTAGATATTGTTCGCTTGGGACCCAAATGACCCTCACGTTTTTAAAATGCGTTTACATGGTTAAAAGAAGTTCATATTTATATAGCATCAGGAACTTTTCCCTTATCCGATGTGGGATGTCACAATAACACTCAACCCCAATGATATAATTAGATCCATATTGAAATATATAAGTCAACAAGTTGGCTCCCCAGCTCGTGTTGGCACACCCACATAATTCATGAACTAGATCAAAATCAATAGTCTTTTGTTATTCCATAGTTTAAATGGATAAGGTACAAGAAATTAATTTCTCCATGCAAGTAAATTTCTCTTGTTGCTTTCTTTAAAGCGGAATTATTCCTAAAAACCATGGTTTTAAAAATTGGACCAAACCGACTGGTTCGACCGCCGGTCGGTTGCTGTTTCAGTCCTTCCAAATAGCCTTGCCTTCCTTTTTTGTTTTTTAAAATTTAATTTTGATGTTTTATATATAATTTCTTAATTTTTAATTGATTATAATTGTAGTGATATGTTTAATATTTAATTTATTTTTTATTTTTTTATTTATTACACATTGAAATTTTAATTTATTGAAATGATTGAAAATATTGGATTAATTGATATCTACAACTAAAAAATTTTATAAAAAAACTCAATAAACATAATAGATACTGCCAAAATTTAGATAGAATTTATTATTTTTATTTATTAATTTTTTAAATTTTATATTATATAAAATATATATTTATGACGTCACCGGTTCGACCGCTGGTCCGACCAATGAACCATGAACCGATAACTTTTCTGGTTTGATGACTGGTTCGGTTATAAAAACATTGCTAAAAACCATATATTGACCTCTAACATGTATCACATAGTCAAGCTCATTCGTTTTTTCTTTCTGTTGAATGAAATTATTAGCCAAAATTATATTTTAGGGACAAAGAAACTCATTTTCGGTTATTTGACCTAGATTTGATCTTAAATGAACAATGAAAAAATACTATTCAAGCAATGGTACAAATTGAGATAAGATATATGTGTGTGTCCATATAGGAAAAAAAGACCATGCATCATTTCTTCAAATTGATAAATGGTAGTTTTTTCCTTTCATATTTTCATTCGTTCATGTACAAAGTATATATAGAAGGTAATCACCATTATAAGAATGGGAAGGAATGATACAAGGAAAGAATGATATAAGGAAATAACAACTAATATCCTAATATCTCAACTTTCCTAATATCTCAATATTTCTAATATCTCAATATTCCTAATATCTTAATATTCCTAATATTTCAATATTCATAATATCTCAACTTTCCTAATATCTCAACACTCCCCCTCAAGTTGGTGCATAGATGTCACACATGCCCAACTTGTCTAAAAATTTTGAGAACACTTGACTTGAAACAGCTTTGGTGAAGATATTGGTCAATTGATTTTCTGATCGAATTTTAGGCAATTCCACAATCTTATCATCCAACTTTTCCTTAATGAAGAATCTATCCACCTCGACATGCTTTGTACAATCATGTTGTACTGGATTATGAGCAATGTCACATGCGGCTTTATTGTCACAAAACAATCGGATTGGTTGCGTAGATAGGTAACCTAAATCCTGTAAGAGGAGTCTTAGCCATAATGCCTCACAAAGTCCTAGAGCCATACCTCTAAATTCCGCTTCTGCACTTGAACGGGCGACGACATTCTACTTCTTACTTTTCCATGTCACAAGATTACCACCTACAAAGGTAAAGTAACCAGATGTAGATCGCCTATCATCCACTGCACCGGCCCAATCAGCATCAGTATATAATTCTATACTCTAATGTTCAACATTTTTAGCAAACAAAATTCCCTTCCCAGGAGCATTCTTTAAATACCTCAAAATACGCATAACTGCATTCATATGTTGCTCTCCAGGATTATGCATGTATTGACTCACAACACTCAATGCATAAGCAAGATCTGGTCTTGTATGAGCTAAGTACATTAATCTCCTCACAAGTCTCTAGTATCTTCCCTTATCGGTTGATACTTGATTAGGCTCAACACACAATTTCAGACCTTCTTCTATTGGTGTATTAACAGGTTGACATCCTGACATTCCAGTCTCCTATAAAAGATCTAAGGCATACTTTCTTTGAGACATAAAAATTCCTTCACTTGATCAAGAAACTTCAATCCCAAGAAAGTATTTCAGAGGACCTAGATCTTTCATTTCGAATTCTCTAGATAGATAATTTTGCAGAGCTTTTCTTTCTTCAGGATCATTTCCTGTAACTACCATGTCATCCACATATACGATGAGTGCCGTAATCTTACCATGTTACTTTTTCAGGAACAAAGTGTGATCTGAATTACTTTGACGATAGCCAAAAGCTCTCATTGACTTTGTGAACCTTCCAAACCAAGCTCTCGGGGATTGCTTCAACCCATACAATGACTTCTTCAATTTGCACACCTTCTAACATTGTTTTTCTGACACCATGCATCTTGGTGGAAGATCCATGTATACTTCTTCAGATAACTCGCCATGCAGAAAGACATTTTTCACATCGAATTGTTGTAATGGCCAATCTAGGTTTGCAGCTAAAGATAGTAATACTCGAATTGTGTTGATCTTAGCTACAGGTGCAAATGTCTCTGTGTAGTCAAGTCCATAAGTTTGAGTGTACCCTTTTGCTACTAGTCTTGCTTTAAATCGTTCAATACTACCATTTGCCTTATACTTCACAGTATAGATCCAACGACACCCAACTGGCTTCTTTCCTGGTGGACATTCTACGAGTTCCCATGTTTCATTCTTCTGCAATGATTTCATCTCTTCATTCATGGCTGCTTTCCACCTTGGATCAGTTAAGGCTTCCTGCACACTGTTAGGAATAGCTACAGTAGATAATTGATTTACAAATGACTTATTTGATTCAGACAAACGATGGTTAGACACATAGTTGCTCATGGGATATTTGACTTTGGTAGACAATTCAGGTTCATATGTGGGTTTAGGAATACCTCTATTATGACAGTGTGGTAACCGTTTCATGAATGGATCAGGTTCCAAATTAAGAACACCTTCAACAGACGACGATTGGTTTGGTATTTCAGTGAAGACATCTTCGGACCCAAATTGTTGACCACTCATATCCAACTCACCCGCTTCTTGGTTCACTAGTTCAGATTGTCCAGATTCATTTTCCTCAGAGATATGATAATCATAATCGAGAGTCTGAATTTCCTTATGGTACTCCCCCTGAAGTTCAGACTTAGATGAAAAATACATCGAATCTTCATGAAACACCACATCCTTTGTAATATACACTTGTCGAGTTGGAGGATGATAACATCGATATCCCTTTTTGTGCAATGCATATCCAACAAACACACATTGCAATGCATGAAAAGTTAACTTGGTGCGTTGGTGTTTGTGTAGATGCAAAAATGCCACACAACCAAAAACACGAGGAGGTAGATTTGGGACAGTTGGGGCAACTACGACATTAGTAAGAGCTTGGAGAGGTGTTTGGAAGTTAATTGAGCTAGAAGGTACCCGATTAATCAAGTATGCGGCAGATGTGATTGCTTCTCCCCAATAAGATGTTGGTGTTTCTGCTATCAAGGAAGCACGAACAACCCCTAACAAGTGCCGATTTTTCCGTTCAACGACTCCATTTTGCTGGGGTGTATTGGAACAAGTAGTCTGATGAATGATGCCATGTCCTTCCAAATACTTTTGAAGATCAGAACTTTGATATTCTCCGCCATTATCACTACGCAGAACCCGAACCTTTGCATTGTACTGAGTTTCAATCATTTTATGAAATTTTTGAAACAACAAGTTCACTTCATCTTTGGTCTTCATCAAGCATAACCATGTCATTCTGGTACAATCATCAATAAAAGTAACAAACCAACGTGAGCCACTCAAAGTTGGGACTTTGGATGGGCCCCAAACATCAGAATGTATAACCATAAAAGGAAACGGACTTTTGTTCAAAATTAACGAAAACGAAACACGATGGCTTTTAGCCAATTCACAAATATCACAACGGAAACCAGAAATATCACTCTTTGCAAATAAACTAGGAAACAATTTTTTTAAATAACCAAAGGAAGCATGTCCCAGACGTCGATGCCACAACCAAATTTCAGACTTTTTCTTCTCCCCCTCAGATCCATCTGTCATCAAGGCTTGTTGCAACTTATTTGAATCCTTTGACTGTAAGTCCAAGTAATAGAGTTTTCCTCACTTAATACCACAACCAATCGTCTGTCTTGTTTGGATGTCCTTAATCATACAAAATTCAGGCCAAAAAATGACAATACAAGATAAGGCTGCGGTGATTTGAGAAACTGACAAAAGATTGTAATCTAAAGATGGAACAACTAAAACAGAATCCAAATTCAAAGTATCAGTAAGAGTTAAGGATCCTTCCCTAATGACTGGGGTTGTGTTACCATTGGCTGTGGAAACAATTTTTTGTGAGGAAGGTCTAAGGGGTGAAACCTGTCTAGAATCAAAAGTCATATGATCTGTAGCACCAGAATCAATTATCCATGCACTATTAATAACAGGTGTAAAAGTATTTAAAAACTTACCACCATGATCTGTAGCGGCTACCAATGCAGAGGCTTTCTCAGCAACATTAGCCTCTGTTTTTATTTCGGCAACAGTTGCAATTGAGGTTTTCTTGGAATCCTTCTTCCGTTGATCACGATTATTATCATTAATAACAAAGTCTTGATAGTCTAAACATGATCTAAAGGTCCATGGTTCAAACCCTCGGTTCCTCATTGTTTTCCTGGTCATACCAAGAGTCGTTGCTTTGAAATTGTGGGATATCCAGATTGGTGGGATCAATCTTATTGCAGTGAGTGCATTTGAAGGTTGACTTATCAATATTAGGGCTTGTCTTAGGATGGATGATCGCTGTCGGACTACCATAGCGACAAAATATCCAGGATTTCAGTTCCATGGCTTTGATACCATCTTCAAATTGATAAATGGT
The DNA here is from genome assembly GCF_004353265.1 of Vitis riparia. Lineage (NCBI taxonomy): Eukaryota > Viridiplantae > Streptophyta > Magnoliopsida > Vitales > Vitaceae > Vitis > Vitis riparia. The sequence goes on along the minus strand of NC_048442.1, from coordinate 19,947,809 downwards.
AGTTTTTTCCATTCATATTTTCATTCGTTCATGTACAAAGTATATATAGAGAATAATCACCATTCTAAGAATGGGAAGGAATGATACAAGGAAAGAATGATATAAGGAAATAACAACTAATATCCTAATATCTCAATATTCCTAATATCTCAATATTCATAATATCTCAACTTTCTTAATATCTAAACATTCCTAATATCTCAACATCATTGACACCTTGCATAATAGTTAAAGCTTAACAAAGACTAGCATATGAAGGAGTAATATATGAAGAACTCTAAGGGTCTATTTGATAACTACTTTTAAATACAATTTTGAAAAATAATTCTTTAAAACAATTTTTTAAAATTGTTCTCTAATTTTTATAGAACTAATGTTTATTTGAAAATTTAAAAAATTTTAAGCCCTTTTTAATATTTTTAAATATGTTTTAGAAATAATTTTTATATCTAGTATTTTATTTTTAAGTATTCTTTGTATAATTATTTTTTAAAACAACCCTAAAAAACCAAGTGAAAACAATATAAAACAACTAAAAGATGTCACCCTATTTTTTGTTCTTAAGATTAGAAAATAGAAAATAGTTTTTAATTGTCCAATGTGCTTTCTCTGTTTTTTGTTATGAAGAACAAAAAACTATGCTAAAAAAAAAAAATAAAAAATAAAAATAAGCCCTAAGGCATGCATTTTTATTTTATCATGAGAATAGTTTGTGCAAATCCCAAATTATAGGGAAAAAAAAATTATAAGATTCACAATCTTACTTCCACCTTTTTTTTTCTCTCTCTTTTGACATTTTCTCACAATCAAACTAGATTAAAACCAAAAAAGTGATGTTGGGTATGCAGAAATTCTGATACTAATTTGTTGGAGTAATAGAGTTAAAAGAGAGACACAATTATAAAATGAGATAAAATTTGGGAGAATTAAAACTTTATTATACTCCACCACTCTCTCCTATTCAAATATCATATAATCTCTTATTTATGGACACTCACATTTAACAAAATAGAAAATTTCTAATTTGACAACTCAAAAATAAAAACTAAAATAATGAGCCAAAATAAAACATTTCTCCCTTGACTTTTAGGGACTAAATTTAATTATAATATTTTTAAAATTTTTGGATCAAGTTTAACTTTCCAACTTGTCTCCTAAACTTGATCCTGACTTCAAGTAGTATCATCAACCTTCTAAAACCTCCAAAATGGTAAAGGTTGGTAAAAATATCAGCAATTTAATCTTGAGATTTTGAAAATTTTAATTGCACTTCCTTCTTCAAATGTGTTCTCTAATCAAAAGAAGATGGACGAATAATGTGATTTTCACAATATTTTTTAAATTCTTTTGATGTGAATTCACCTTTTTCTATCGATCTCATTGCCTTTATATAATGGACACTTACCTTTTAAATAAGTCCTTTAAATTTCTTAAAAACACTAAATACTCGTATTTTTCCTTCAAAAAATGCACCCAAATTTTTCTACTAAAATCATCAAGTAAAAAATATTTATTCTTGCTAAATATTTATTTTTTAATCACACACGAACATCATTTAAACTCTCACTAATTCTTTTTAATAAAATTCATAATAGTCAATACTCTAGAAAAATAATCAAAAGATTGATTCCAATTCTTTCATATTCAAATCTTCAAATTCTCTTTCAAGAGTTTGAAGACGAACTTTTCTTACTTTATCAATTCCCTTTTGTGTATTTTGTAATATATCTCATACTTCCATGGAGGTGGTTGCATTTGAAATATTCTCAAAAGTACCTTCATCCATTAGATGATGGTAAGAACTTTCTTGTTTTGCTTCCTCATATCTTTCAAAAAATCCCTTTGATTTAGGGACAAAGTGATTTCATGTTGGCTCCTTCTAGCCTTTCTTAAACATATAATAAGGATAAAAATACTACTTTAAATTAAAAATCAAGTTTTAAGGGGAGGCAAGTTCGGAAGTAAAATTGATGTTAGAAAGTTTCCAAATTTTAGATTTGATTTGATTTGATATGATTAAATATGAACATGGGGTTTGTGTAATAGTTGAACAAGACAAATAGAAGACAATAAAATTTCATTAATTTTTCTCAATTTGTTGTTTATCTTTATGAAATTATGTAATTGTTCTTGTGTTTTCAGCCCTCTTACTCCAACAAGATCACCAGGGGTGCCCTGTACGGCTTGAAGGTGTTCAGATAAGGAAGTGAAGATGGATGTGAAGAATGAGTTTATCTTATTCAAACCAAAGGACATGGGCCAGGTTAGTTGTAGATTTACCATCCTGGTCACTAAACTGATCAGGAAGACATGAATGAGTTCCATTGAGAATACCCAGCAGATCATAACCAACTAGCAAGCAATCAAATCGAGGTTTCTAAGATGGGTAGTTGGAAGAAGTTGCAGGAAGCAACAAGATGGAATTGGGAGCTAGCCAGACTTTCTTCAGACATGGTGAATGAAAGGGAAAAAGGAAGATGCAAGCCTGTTGGAGCTGTACAAATCTCATACCATAAGAAGAAATAAGCAAAGAGATTTTGTGTATTGTATTATGAATTCACTTACTTGCTTTATCCAATACTTACAAAATGGTGGAAAAACATTTACAGAAATAATTACAAGTCAACCTAAAATCTAAAAGAATGATTCATAACATACAACTGTATTACAATTGATCATCACTCTCCTCGAGAATGACTAGTATCAAGGTGGTCATGATTGAGCTTTGTTATAGTAATTTGCTTCTTGGCTTATAACAACTACTGAATAAATCTGAAAATTCGTAAATTGCTCCTAAAGCGCTCAATGGTCTTAAAAAAAAAATTGAGAATCTAACATGGACCATGGTCATCCATATTCTTTTGGAAGAAAGCTCCAAATAATGAGGACAATCAGTACTTCAGATGTGAAGTTCCATGTCAACTGGCGAAAAAAAACTAGGCCCAAGAAGACTGACATGCAAAGGAAGTTGTTCATGTTCATTGCCCCATAAATCTGCAGCAAACAATTCATATACAGTTATGAATTAGAACATCATGACAGGAACCCAAAATTCACTAAGTTAAGATAGATAAAAGCAACGATGAAGTAGTCTAACATCAACCCAACCAAACCTTTGAAAATGTTAAAGAAGCAATTCTCAACTTGTTTTGGCTGGCAAAGATTTGAGCTGACACTGCCTCACTGAAGCTAGCGAAAGGCAGAACAAGAAATGAGACAAAGAAAGAAGGAATGTTAGTAGCAGTGGAGAACTTGCCTACAGCATTGACAAGAGGACCAGCAAATGTAGCAGCTATCAGAGATCCCAAAAGCAACATCACTACTGCTTTACAGGCACTCCATTTGGGGCTTTCAATCTTCACAACCTCATCACTCTGAATACCCAGCTGTTCATGCTCTTTGCTTGACACCTGCTTAAGCATTTTAAAGATGTCATCACACCAGCATTGAGAACATAATTAATCATGACTGAACCAAGAATAACATGACATTGACATACCAAATTGAAGTGGTCTACAACTAGTCTTGTCTTCATATGATTGTAAGTGGAACAAACTGCAGAATTCTTAGCCTTATTAAGCCATTTTGAGATTCCTTTGGTAAATGCCTCTATATTAATCTTAGAATCCCCACAAGCATCGACATCTCTCATTATATCTCCAACAGTATCATCAATATCTGAATCTTTGTCTTTAATCTGAATTCCTGTTATCAGTGCTCTTATCTCGCTAGTCGAGAGCAACTGATCTGAATTCCCACCAATCATCTTAGATAGCCTGTCATTGTATCCATGAAAGAGTGCATGCATTGAGAATCAGGGCTGATCAGTCATAAGTTAGTAAGAATTTTGTCAACTATTTTACCATTGGTGTTGCCTCATGACGTTGAATTTTTATAATCTAACTTGGAATAGCCTACAACTAATGAGGGAAAGAAGTTGAAACTAAAAAAAAAGACTAACATTCTGATCACTTCCATATCAGGTTCACCATTAGTTGTCAAAAGCCTCTCCAATGGACTGTATTTCAATTGTTTTACAATTCTTGATGTCATATGCTTCTGCTTTGCATATGCAAGCTTTCTTCTCAGAATCGAAGGGTGAAAGACCTGCAACGACATTTGATTGGAAAATCATGAAGAAGAAGCTAGCATAAAAAAGAGTTATGAAAATAAAATTATTTTAACAATTAGTAACGTCTGAGTTCTGAGTGGACAAATACCTGATGAAGGCAATATGCAAGCAATAAAGAAACAGAGATAATGAGTGAAATAAGGATCGCGAAGCAAATTTGTGAAGATGTGTGGAGAACTTGTGCTAGTTGGACTATTATGAATGGCATAACAGATATAACCATGATCCTAGCAGTATAGCTAGCCCTGATATCAGTACTGACAGCTGAACCTGAAAATATCGATAAAGGAACATGCATAATGTGTCAGGATAACAATCAGATTGAACAGCATTTTTCTTGTAAAATGTTAGCTAGAATCAATGGTTCACTTCATGTACATTGATAAGTGAATAGCTAAATTGTTTTACTCACTGCACAACAAACTTCATATGAATTATTTAATTTGGATAATGAAGAAAAAGAACAGTTGAATTCATTGTCAACAATTAGAATCAATCTGTGTTTAAAAGTTGCTACTTGGAATAGTCTTTCATGAATTCTTGACACAAGCAGAGACTTTATAACTGAAGAGTATAGGTAAGTACCAGCTAAGCTGAATCCTCTGGCAGTTTCCTCTGAAGCTTTTTCCCTTAAGTTTTCAAGGTCACACTTATCACCTATGATGCAGCATCCTCCTAGCAATGTTAGCAGGATGGCAGTTGATCCAGTTAGCAAACCGAGCCCAGCGGACACCTGATTTTGAGCAGTTTCTCCGTTTCCACATAGTCTGGATGCTTCACAAATGCAAATAACAAAATATTCCGTGAGCGTGTAGAAAAATTAGATTGCCTGCAGGTAGGCAGTGGATCTATACAAGAACACACTATCAAGTCAATCACAGTAGACCATAAAAGTGTGAAACTTAAATACAAGGGAGCCACAGACTAATAAAGGCTCATAATTGGCATCAGCAACTATGAATCAGCTGCAATAGCCCATCCAATGGCTCACTAAACTCAAGAGACCCATTTGCCACTGAGTAGGAATTCCTGAACTAGTTACATAAATTCTCTCTCTAGTTGTGGGTTTCCAAGTAATCAATCTTGTGGATTTTGTCTTTACTTCTGCATCCAATTGGGTTCTGTACTCACCCGTTTCAGTCACTCCTTTGCCCTGTCCAATCCTCATTTTGGTCATTCTTGACAATCGCAATGCCATAAACTCTTCCAGGTTTTCCTTATTTCCCACTAGGATATGCTTGTCCTTAGAAGTCCTCAATCGGGCATTTCATCAAGCAGTCTAAATAAGTTTCAGTTTCTGTACTACTTTGTTTCTTTTAGTACTTCTCTGCAGTTCCAACTGAGGGGATGGCACAATTAGCATTCCTCAATTCTTTTATTTCCCTTTCCTTTATCCTTACTTTTTTTTTCTAAGTTGATTGTATTGTCCAAAACACTATGTAATCTACCACATTTGATTAATGCGTCTGTGTGCTGGCACTTAATAAAGCATATCCAACACAATCATTTAGGAAAAAGCAAAGGAAAGTTTTGTTGCAGTTTTCACACTAGGCCCAAAGGAAAAAGACACCAACTCAAAACTCAAGCTTCCACTCATTGATTATCGGAATGGCAAAGCAAGGGATATGAACCCTACACCACAAGTCTCTTTGATATTCACAAAATATATACATATGCAACAATTTGATCTTCTGACATCTAGGAAACTTATGCCAACTGTATGGTGGAAGTTTACAGAATATTCTGCATTTTTTTTCCCCACTGATTGGGAACTTAAGTCAATGACATTAGGTTCAGAAAAGCAGGAACTGCTGAAGCAAGTGGGAGAAAAAACTAAATATTAAAATGTTGAAACTATAGTACACAGAAAATGTGCCTGAAATGAATGAATAATATCTCGGGAACTTCAGATTCAGAAAGTTATGACTCTTTATCGCTGAGGCTGAATGAGAGTGAACCATAAATCCTAAAAATACGATGAGTTTCAAGCTTACCAATGTTGATAATAGCATCAAGAAGCGAGCTGAGCAGAGGCAGAAAAACAGCACCAGCAATTCCAGGACTAAGAAGTTCCACCAGAATCGCACTTCCATCATATAAAAGCTTGGCTGCAAACAACATCAAGGAAACGTATACAAGGATAAGGAGTATGTTTCCAGGCACAGTGGCGGTGCATGGCATGAACCCATATGTCTGGTTACAGCTATATGACGAAGCCCACTCCTCAAAAACAATAAAAGCTGGCTGCTGAACCTCTCCATCCCCATCAGAGACCAGCCCAGAGGAGGAAGAGTTATTGGCTGCAACACGTCCACAACTTCCGGGGCTTACCATCATGAGAAGAAGCATGGCTAGAAAAAAGAGTACATGTTTCTTTGCCATGCCCGGGCTTGGCCTCATGATGAGAGGCTAATGTGTCCTATATATATTATTACTCTTGTCATTGTTGCGTTAGATTGCTCATCTTTGACCCTGAAAAGTTGTCTCAGCTGGTTGCAGATTGTCTGCCCACTTAATTGATTAAATAATTGGTGCGTGTACTACTCATTTGCTTTTTCTCCGTGAATACAGATCCAGTGGCGGGTCCTACTGCATTATGAAAATCTATTTTTTAATATTATCCAAATGATACCATTAATCAAATGACTCCTTGTTTTGTACTTAAGTATCTAGTATTTTAATATATATTGATATTATTAATTTGAATTCCGATATTATATATGTTAATCAAACCACATAAACATGAGTACAAAATAAATAATAAAAAAAATAAGATTTTTAATATGATTCTACTATTAATGTAATCACTATATGCATGGAATGCACCAATACTCAATAATCCACTGATAAAAAAGAATAAGAAAAGTTACAATAATAAAACTCTTGAAAAACATCCCGTAATTGTTGTCGCACGCTCTAAAAACAAAACTCTAAACATAAAAGGGTTAAATATATAATAGATACAAACTTGTCAATCATCAATTAAAAAAAATTCTCTAAGGGGTGTTGTTCTCTTTAACCCTCATAAACTGATTAGATAGTTCGACCCCTACAAACTTAGCAAAGAACTCAACCCCCACAAGTTAATTGGACAACTCGATCCTTAACATTTTCAATAAAAAGTAACAAAATTGATTTAAGTTTCACAATCCAATAATATATCTGTATTTTTTCAATCATCCATATTCCATCCTATATTTTAGATATCAATTCAATATATTTTAATATTTTTTGTATAACGGTATAGGTGTGATTTCTTTTTTTCCAAAAAAATGAACTGTTGTTGCACCTAGTTGGAGGCAATGCAAAATAACGCTTCATCCCATTCAATGTTATTGCTAATATAATAATGTTACAACCATGTGATTTCTAACAACTTGGTAAATATTATAGTATGAGTTGGACTCGTACTTCTAAAGTAGTCGATTTGATGATCTAGAAATTCACGTTTGGTTATCTTCATATTCAAACTTATCCATGACACTATGATTTTAGCTGATACGTTATCTTACCTTCAAAATATATATATTTTTTCGTTTTCGAAATCATCTTCTCAAGGAACGGAGCTCATGGTCAATATAGTGCACCATACAACATAAATCCCCAGGTTCAGGGGGAGGTGGTTCTTATCACCAACATTTCGAGTAATTTTAAAGTAATAATAAAAAATAAGTGAAGAATATTTGAATGATGTACCCAAAATTTTTGTTAAATATATCTAATTTTTTAATTAAAATTGTAAATTATTCGGTAATTAAAATTATAAATTTTATAAAAGAAGATTACTTTTATAACCAAAGATTTTTCTAATTAAATAACCTTAATATTATTTTTTTTATAACATTAATATTACACAATAACGAGAATAGATAAAAGAAAAAAAAAATCAAAATAAGAACCCATAGATTTACTTAAAAAATCTTAAACGGAAAAAGTTACAAATGGAGAAAAAGAAAATACATTATATCAAAAAATTGGTATAATAGAAAAGAGTTGTATGACCTATCAGTCGATTCATCCACTACCATTATAGACCTTTCAAAAAATCTCATAATTATAGTTTAATCACATATTTCGTATTGTAAGTTTTTTGGATCTAATTTATTTGATTCATCAAAAGCATATATATATATATATATATATATATGTGTGTGTTTTATATGATGTTTTTTATATAAATAAATGTAAAATATTAAATAATAATATGACTTTTGTCGTAAAAATTTAAATACAACCGATAAAGAGACATGTGAAGAGCGTTTTTTTTGTTTATTAAGATGTGAATAGAAGAATTGAGTGTAGCTCGCGCTGAAATTAAATGAACCGTCCCCGGGTCACGTTGCTCGAGATGGGGTTTTGGTTTTTCCGATCTTTCAGTTGACCACCTCCGTGACTTGGGGGAGGAGGCACATTTGTTTTTGTATTTTTTTTTTTTTTAATTGCCTTGTAAGCATGCCTTCCTTGGTAGCCCCCACTTTGAGTGAGATGATGCATGGCACGACCCTCTTTGCATTTTGCAAGGTGGCGTCCACTTCTTAATTGTTGTTTACTTATATTTATTTATTATTATTTTTTTCCTAAGTGAAACTTAGACATATAAACCAAAATATTTCTTTCTTTTTTATTTTGTTTTATTTATTACTATCAATAATACCTTATCCTGTATTAAAAGTAATTTAGATTATTAGAAATATAACGTACCTTCTACTGTAGCTAGCATGTATTCAAATATTTGGGGAAGAAAAAGAATACACTTATTCTACGTTCCATAATTTATTATTATTATTTTATAAATATGAAAACATGCAAATTTTGTTATGAGAAATTGAGTATTCCTCTCTATTTTTTTCTTCTTCTTCGGAAGTTCTCCCTCTCATTGAAACGTAAATATATATATATATATGAAAAAACAATAATATAACAATTGAAACAAAATGAAAGAAGAGTTGATCTAATTTTGTGAAACATGTGACAACATGTTGTCTTAAAACTGCTATCACCTCCTTACATGCAGTGTTAAGGAATGGTAGTCGTTTTAAGATACAAATCAATTGTTGGATAGTAGTAGTGTCTCCTTTATGGGTACATCCATAGGTAGACTATGGGAAACCTATCCATAATTTCGTTGTCTAAAAACTATGAAAAACTTTAAAGAAGATATCTTTATAATAATTTTTTTCCATAAAAATGAAAGGTCTTTTTAATAATAAAAAGATGATCATTGTTTGAGTATTAGTTATCTTGGAATGGTCAACTCCATAAATCTCACAAATATTAATAAAACTCATCAAATCCCACACAAGGTTGGAAAAATAAAAGTTACTTATTGTCTTTTACTTTTACAATAATAAAAGGTATGATACCAAGATTTTAACCTTTTCCTTTTTTGTAAAAGAAACTTTTAAATTTTATATTTTTGAGTAAAAACTTACATTCCTCCACAAGGTTTAAAACTTCAAAATAATAATGAAAATAAGTAAATAGGTTAATGGACAACTTTATACTATGCAATATCTATAGGTTATCTTCCGGACTTGAACTTACATTTAGTGTTGGCAATTTCCATTTGAGGATCCATAGTGAATTATGTCTTGAACTGCATCCTTAAGCCAAACTTTAAGATGACACACACATAGTATTGATATGAAACTTGATTCTAAGAGAGTTAGTGCATGCTATTAATTGTCATGCACTAGTATCTTGATTCTCATAAGAGTTACTAAGGAACTACTCCTATAGTCATGGTTATAGGATGACTCTCATTTAGGTGAGTCCTCCAAGGGTACATATGACTTGTACCTCATAGAATTTCCTATCTTGGACCCATTCAGGGAAATACTCTTCCTAACATCACATCAAAAGCACTATCACCATAGTGATGGAAATTAGACTCTCTCCTGAAAAATAGTGCTATAAAGTTACGTAGTGCAAATTATTTCTATCCATTGAACCTTCTTCATGAGATCTCCAATCACAAATGTTAGGTTAACATTGGAGGTGACTCCTTTAAGGCCTTCAACCCCATCCCCCTCAATGATTCTACAATAGCATTTCTAGAAAGACCCTTGGTCAACTAATCGACAAAATTCTTTTCAGATCTTACAAAATCCAAGGATGTCACATTTTTACTCAAAAGGTTTCTTATTGACTTGTATCCCACTTGTATATGTATATTCATCATCTTGTTTGTGCGAAACTGGTTCACCAAATCTATTATAGTTTTACTATCACAATGCATGGATTTAGGGACTTATTCACTAAAAGGATGTCTAATAGTAAGTTTTTAATGCATTCCACCTCAATGTATATTATATCTAATGCAATTAACTCATATTTCATTGCTTCTTGATATTAAGTTTCTCTTAAATCCCCAAGAAATAACAACACCTCTTAGAAGGATATTGTATCTAATAGTGAATTTTACATCTAAATTTTCAATTATCTAATTTACATCACTATATTCTTCCACTACATTAAGGAATCCTTTGTAACATAAAGAGTAATCTAAACTTCCTCTAAGATACTTAAAAGTTCTTCAAAGCAACCCAATTTTCCTTACTTAGATTATGAGTATACCTACATATGTTATGTCGTTGTTAGTCTAGTTTTATTTGTAATATACAATAAAGACCCTATTATTTTGATAATCATTAATTGTGGTACTGGCTCTTCAACAATTTTTTTTTTCAAATGCATAGTGGAATCATATGGTGTGGATATTGGTTTACTATCAAAGTAATTAAATTTTCTTAATATTTTTTCAATGTCACTTCATTGATCCAAATTTGTACCCTCACTTGTTCTTAAAAGTCTCATTCCTAATATTATGTGTCTCTCCTAATTATAAATCCTTTGTCTCAAAGTTCATAGATGAATAATCTTTCATATCATTCACTATTCTATACTACTTCCAAAAATTAGAATATCATCTACGTAAAAACAAAGTAGGTTACATTCTTTTAGGTCCATTTTATAATAAATACATTTATCATAATCATTAATCTTAAACCTAAAATCTAATATGACTTTATCAGACTTTTTATGTCACTATTTTAGAGCTTGCTTAAGACCATATAATGACTTCACTGTTTTCAAGAATAGGGTGACTTCACCAATTTTTATTTAATTTCTCTCTTAATGTTGTTTATGATTCCTCTAGTTTACGGGTCATTACTAGGCTAAATTCATATGTTACCTAATTTTTATTTATTCCACCTCATCAAAAATTCATGTTGGTTAGACTTTCATTCATTCAAAATCATCGATGATTATATAGGTTATCCTTTCATTCATTACAACTCATTAAGGATTCACATAGTTGCACTTGTAATTTTTCTTCTACCTCTCCATACCATTATATGCAATTATATAATTATATTTTTATTTTTGTAAATAGTAGAAGAAAAAGCAAGGATGTCTCTTCCAATCTTGTGAAATAATAAACATTATAAAGTTAAATTTTGGATGCATAAAAATAGAAAGTTAATTAAGTATTATTAAGCAATCTTACTTTTTACCTTAATCCACAACACATAATATGAAATTAATTGATAAATAGACTAAAATTCGTATTTCACATCATGGATAAAGGTAAAACATAATACCAATTAATTAATTTTTTATTTTATCATTTTTCTAATCCAAGTCTCTAATTGGTTGCCTTATAAATTACATCATCTACCAAGCTTTTTATATACATTTCAAAAGAAATAAGTCTATAATCAATAAACATAATCATGCACGACCATAGTTAATAGAAATGCTAACAGTCATAGGTGAAGAGAGATGTCCATCACTTTGGGAGTGAAAAGAGGTATGATGTTCGAAAGAGCCGGGCAGGGTTATCAATTAGAGGCTTACTCATTTTTAAACCATTGGCTGAAGAGTAAAGGTCTCCCGACACATGGCTTTTATTACTATCAAGTCAATTATAGATGCCAATTATCAAGACAAGTTCTGACACTAACTAGTGCACATGGTGAATTCTATGCTAGGCTACCATATAGATGATCATTATAGCTTTGCATGTGAAGTAGATGTAACATCTAGTGACATCCTTCTGCAACAGAGAGATCCTTTCACGAGTAGCTAACAAGACATCAATTGAGCTTTAGAGGATGGGTTTGGCCACAGCAGGAAGAGTACTTTTTTTTTTTACTTTTCTTTATTTATTTTTTATTTTTTATTTGTCAAGCCATCCCCGTATCGATGATATCAAGTATAAAATTTTGTTTTATTTGTTCATACTCTTATACTTTAATCTCATTTATTTGTACATTTTAAATCCTATATATTATATATATTTCAATGACCCAAATCTTTTGTTGTACCACTTTGGTACCTTAGTATTTTCCTTGAAGGATGGGTAGTTGGAAGGAGTCGATTTCAATGGAAGCTGTGAAATGATATGCTTAGAAAAGATGAGGTTAGGTGATGTTATAGTATGTGGCTCATATTTAAACGAAAAGACATATGGAGAAAAAAGGACAAATATAGGAGCGAAGCGGAGTGGAACAGGAGAGTAGCGAAGTGGAGTATTTTTGGAATTTCGTTCATAAGGATAGTACAAATACCCTTTTATATAACTCTAATTTGAATATAGTAAAAATTCTCTTTTCCTATTCCCATAGACGTAGACAATTAGTCAAACCACGTTAAATCTTTGTATTCTTCTTTCTCGCTTTTCTATTTTTTGTCATTAATTATTGCACAGATTCCAACAGGAAAATTAGTAATAGTTTCAGGCAAAGCAACAATAAGAGACATGGTGAATGAAAGAGAAAAAGAAGATACTTGTTGGAGCTTCACAGTCTGATACCATAACAGGAAAAAAAAAACAAAGAAAATTTTGAATTGTATTATGGATACACTAATTTGATGTCACAGATGTGTACAGGATGCTAGAAATTAATTTACAGTAATAATCACTAGTCAACCTAAAATCTAGAGTCTTTTTTTTTTTTGGGGGTTATCCATATTCTTTTGGGAGAAAGCTCCAAATAATGAGTATAATCAGCACCTCAGATGTGAAGTTCCACGTTAAATGGCGAAAATAAAGCAGGCCTAAGAAGACTGACAGGCAAAGGAGGTTGTTCATGTTTACTGCCCCATAAATCTGCACCAAACAATTCATATAGTGTTATGGATTAGAATAACACGACAGCAACACAAATTTCACTAAGATAGAGAAAAGCAGCAATGAAGTAGTCTAACATCAACTTCTATATATATAAATTTGTAGGAGAAGAAAACCTCTGAAACTGTTAAAGGAGCAATCCTCAATTTCTTTTGGCTGGCAAAAATTAGAGCAGACACTGCTTCACTTGAGCTAGCAAAAGGCAGAACAATGAATGAGACAAAGAAAGGAGGAATGTTTGTAGCAGAGTAGAAGTTGCCAACAGCATTGACAAGAGGATCGACAAATGTAGCAGCAATAAGAGTTCCCAACAGCAATATAAACACTCCTTTGAAGGCACTCCATTTGGGATTTTGAATCTTCTCAGCCGTATAAAACTGAATCCCCAGAAGCTCATTCCCTTTGTTTGTGGGCTGAATATGCATTTTAAAGATGTCAGATTACTAGTAGTGAGGACTCGATCAGGACTAAACCGAGAATAACATGAAACTGACTAACATACCGCGTTGAAGTCATCTATAATTATTCTTGTCTGGAAATCACTGTCACTTGAACAACCTGCTGAATGCTTAGCCTTATCATACCATTTTGAGATTCCTATGATAAATGCATCCAAGTTAATTTTGGAATCCCCACATGCATCAAAATCTGTCATTACTTTCCCAACAGCCTCATCAATATCTGAATCTTCTTTAATCTGGATTCCTGTTATCAGTGCTCTTAACTCACTAGCCGAAAGCTGCTGATCTGAATCCTCTCCAATCATCTCAAATAACCTGTCATTGTATCCAAGAAAGAGTTGATCCATTGAGAATCAAGGGTGATCAGACAAGTTAGAAAGGAATTTGCTGAGTATGTGAGGATTGGAATTGCTTCATGCAATTGATGTGTTCGAATCTAATTTAGAAAAGCCCTATGACTAGGGTTAAAAGGGACATATTCAAAGAGGAAAGAAGTTGAAATTATAACAAAGACGAACTTTTTTATCACTTCTCTATCAGGTTCCCCATTAGCTGTTAAGAGCCTCCCAGGGTACAACATTTCAAATGTTTTACAATTCTCGACATCATATGCTTATCCTTTGCATGTGTAAGTCTTGTTTTCAAAACTGAAGGGTGAAAGATCTGCAACAACATTTGACTGGAAACTTGAGAAGATGGCATAAGAAAAGGTTTGGCTACCAAAAAAAAAAAAAAAAAGTCAACAAGAAGCAGCCTCTGAATTTGAGTGGACAAATACCTGATGAAGGCAATATGCAAGCAATAAAGAAATAGAGATAATGAGGGAAATCAAAACTGCTAAGCAAATTTGTGAAGTTGTGTGGAGAACTTGTGATAGTTGGATTATTATGAATGGCATAACAGATATAACCATGATCCTTGCTGTATAGCTAGCCCTGATATCAGTACTAGCAGCTGAACCTGAAAATAGCAATAAAGGAACATGCATTATGTGCTAGGACAATAATCAAGCTAAGCAGCAATTTTCTTGTTAGAGGTAGCCAGAACTAATAATATGCTTTAGCACGTATACTGATATGCACAGAACTAAAAAAATTTTACCTACTGCATAACAAACTTCACATGAAGAAATACTTAATTTGGACAGCGAAGAAAAAGAACAATTAAATAGTAATAGCATTTCATAATTCGAAGATTTGAATTAATCCCAGTTGAAAAGTTGCTCCACAAAATATTCTCACACATGACACTAACAGAGTCCTAAGAAGTGAAGAGGGGAGGTAAGTACCGACTAAGCTGAATCCTCTGGCATTTTTCTCCACAGGTTTTGCCCTCAAATTTTCAAGATCACACTTGCCAACTATGATGCAGCACCCTCCTAGCAATGTTAGAAGCATGGCAGTTGATCCACCCAGCAAAGCATTCCCAGCTGACACCTGGCTTGAAGCAGTATCCTTGTTTCCACATAGTCTGGATGCTTCAGAAATGTAAAAGAGCATTCCGTAAGTGCATAGAATGATTAGATTACACATAGGCATTGGATCTCCAAGAACACATCACCTAAACAATTTCAGTGGAACAAAAATGATGAAACTTGACAACTGGGAGGCTACAGACTAACAAAGGCTCACAACTGGCATGAATAACTATGAATCATCTGCACTAGCCCACCCAACGGCTCAGTAAACTAGAGGGAAAAAAACCAGATTTGTTTTTGAGTTGAACCCTTGAACTAATCACAATTCTTTCTCTCTGGTTGTACATTTTCAAGTAAACGTATACATTTTGTTCCTTCATCTGCATCGAAATCACTTGAATTTGCACATCTCAGCCACTCATCTTCTCCATCCAATCCTCATTTTGGTCAATCTTGACAATGAAAATCCTCTGAACTTTTTCGAGGTTTTCATCGTTTCCCATTCGCATTATCCTCGAAAAGTTTCATTCAGGCATTTCATCAAGCAGTTTAAACAACTTTCAGTTTCTCTACTCTTTGCTCCTTTTAGTACTTCTCTGTTTTGCAATCAAACCATATACTTCTAATTAAGTTGATACTATTGTTGAAGTTTTGATCACTACCTTATCTACCACAAACAAAAATACCCTGTTCACCTCCCCTTCTTTCAGTTCATGCATTCAAACACAAAATCTATATAAACAATTAGCCTGCAAGTACAACAGAATCATTATAACATGCATGTGATGCTAAGTGCACATACCTCCCAAGCTGCATCTGGTTGAATTGAACTAAAAATCAAATTTAGTTTCCTTAAAACATCAGAACCACAAAAGCAAATCCACTGTCACAAGAGGTTTTCCAAGTTCTCTAGACCTACAAATGTCTGCATCTAACACATGTAGAGTGAATTTTGTATGTTGACACTTACATAAGGTTTGTGTATATATATGTCATCAGCATAATAATTGACTGGGGAAAAAGAAGGGAAAGTTTTGTTGTTTTTTTCATATCAAGGCAAAATATATATATAAATAAATAGAAACTGTTAGGGTCCCACCTGTTGATAATACTAATAGTAATATAAGGGATATCCCCATACTACAAGCCTCTTTGATGTATAAAAAAAATATGCTATGGTTATTTTATTTTTTTATTTTTTTGTTGATATTTTGGCTACTTATGCCACCAATTGTCTTTGTGCCACTTGTATGGTAGATGTATGGAATGTTCTATATTTTTTCTTTTCTCCTTGACTACTTTGCAGCTTTATGTCCATGGTATTGGGTCCAGAAAAATGGCAACTAGTGAAACAAATAGGAGAAGAAAGATTAAAATCATGGCCCCTTTTTTCATGGTCTTGAAACTAAGAACTTGAATCAGAGAAGGTGCCCAGATTGAATCAATAATATTTTTGGAGTTGCAAATTCAACAAATGGGTTGAGATATGGAATGGATGCATACAAGCAACTTCTACTTGATTTGGCTGAAAATTAAAGTGACCCATAATTCTAAAAACATGATAGATTTCAAGAGAGATCTCAGCTTACATCAAGCTTACCAAGGATGATAATAGCATCAGGAAGAGAGCTGAGCAGAGGTAGAAAAACTCCACCAGTAATCCCAGGACTTAGAAGTTCCACCAGAATCTCACTTCCATCATACAAAAGCCTGGCTGCAAAGAACATCAAGTAACCATAAACCAGGATAAGGAATACATTTCCAAACACAGTGGTGGTGCATGGCATGACCCCATGTGTCTGTTTACAGCTATATGGTGAAGGCCGGTGCTCAAAAACAACAAAAGCTGGTTGCTGAACCTCTGCACCTCCATTAGAGACCACCCCAGAGGAAGAGTATTTAGGTGCAATATATCGACAATTCCCAGGGTTCACTTGCAGGAGAAGAAGCAATAGTAGAAGAAGTAATGCATGTTTCTTTCCCATGTTTGAGCTTGGCTTTGTGACCAGAACCTAAAGGGTCCCATATATGTAGTAACCATTCTTGTCCTTATTTGTCTTTAATGGTTTTATATTTGATGCTGGTCGAAAGCTTGTGTCTGGTCGTTGCGCCTTGTAGGCCCACCAGGAACTGATGAAATAATTGGTGCGTGTTGAATGGGAACTTAGAAAATGTGATGGGAATTATTTGGCATGAGAAAATATTGTTAAATAACGTAAATTACTTTTCCGAATAAATACAAATACGTGGATGTTGAAGCAATATTTAAAAATAAATAAATTAAATAGTGGTTCTTACTTGTGTTATATTGATTCATTTCAACAATTGCTTTTCCAAATAAGACGTGGATGCAATGTTTTGATAAAATAAATAAATAATGATTTTTCATTACTCGCACCATTTGGAACTCTAATATTAATGTCAAAAAATTATGAGTAGTTAATCCAACAATCACAGGATTGTTAAGATAATTTATGGGATAAAGATAATGTTAAATGATATCAAAAAAGTCAATTCTACAATTAATTGATTATCAACATATTAAGTATTATATCATGAGCTTGATTTAGGTTGTTGCACTTTATTATTCATATTTAGGGTTTGGTTTTAGCATCAAATCAGTGCCTATTGAAAAGTATGATCAATCACAATAGGTCATGTATATAATTTGATCTCATGATTTTATATCTCATTCATAAGTCATTAATTTATTTGTTTTTTAACTTAGTATGATATTTTCCTATTTGTTTATACTTGATCTCATATATTTGTATTTTCATGATTAAAAGATCACTAAGTACCAATAGCCAATCATTTTTCTTCTTATATTTATGCGAGTCTTGGTTCATTTCCACAATTTATGATCAATCCTTCGATGATGTAGAATTCAGGTTATTTTAACTTTTGGGTCTTTTTCACACGGGATTTGAAATATTAAGAGTAGAACCATGATAATGTAAATTAGGTAGGAAGCAATGTGGACTGCAACCAAGCCATAAAATGTCCAATACGTTTCTAAAATTTTTAATTTTATGCCCCTACAAGTTTTGTTTTGTTTTATTTTCAAAGTAACGTGATGTGTAAGCTTCAAAGTGCTCATGCTCACCTATCTCATTCATATTCACAAATTATTATTATTATTATTATTGCAAAATCTTTGAAGAAGTCACTTCTCTTCATGTTGGAGAATTGTAGAAGAAGCCATTGACAACAAAATCATGAATGTTCTTAAGCTACAAATTAAACTTGACACCATTGGCACTTTTCTAATACAATTTCGCGGCTCCCACACAAAAATAGTCTTAGGGGAGTGGTCAATTATGTGGCTACAATGATGAACTCAGGGAAAATTATTGAGACATATAAGATCAAAGGTGTATCAAATTAAAGCCTTAGTTATGACTAGTGATGTATAATCAACTATAATATATAATATTAATTTTAATTGGAGTTGTAGAACCGATGGTTACGATTTGAAAAATATTATAATTAATATAGGGAGACATGATGCCATGGGTGGTCCAATCCGATCGGTTATATAAAATATCATTTGATGAAAAGACTAATATGTGATATAACATAAGAATCTCCTTAAATATTTTTCTATTTTTAAATAAAATTATAATTTATTGATAGGCTCAATTTCAATTGCAAAGTCAAAAACAAATTACCCATGAAAAAAAGTGTTTTAATCATGACTTTTAATACTAATTTGTTAAAAAAGTTGTTCATCATAACTTTTAAGACTAATTTGTGCATGGCAATCAAATGCTTAAAAGAAAAGTTGTCTAACCTTTTATAAGATTCATGTGAGTTTGAAAAGTGAAGTTGATGCCTTTTTTTGTAAAATTCATGTATCTTGATTAAAAAAAGTTGCTAAAAGATTAATGGAGTTGGTTAAGATAAAAACAAAAAAGAATAAACAATTAAAAATTAACATATTTCTTAATTTACCTTTACTACTTTGTATTTGTGGAAAATCTTATTCGATAATTTTTTTAATTCTTAGGCATCAGAAGTGTGGATAATATTGAATAACTAATTTTCCTAAAAGCTTAGAATTGCCCCATACCCATACATGAGAATTTGGATTCATATTCAATAAAGAATTACAAAGAGTGAGATGAAAACAAATGTGAGAAACAAACATACAAATTACAAATAGATGACTTGAATCACAATCTTTTGTCAAATCAAGTTCTGATACTACGTTAAATAACCAATTTTCCTAAAAGTTTAATCTTATAGGATTTAAGTTCAATATGCATATTATGCCTCCTTATCAGATAATATATTTTTTAAAAAAAAATAGCGGTATGTGATATGACGTGCATAAATTTCAATGGAAGTTATTAAGAAAATGCAATGAAACATCAAATACAAACAGGTGTAGAGCTTCATATATAGTCATCAACTGAAAAAAGAACTGAAAATGTGGGTGTACCCTTGATGCTCTTTTTGCTGTCTTTGAACTGAAAATGTGTCTATGACCATCCCAAATAATTGTCAAGAACATACACCAACACCAAGGATAATGGGTAAAGCAGGAAGGCCATCAAGCTTGTCCAAAGAGGGAAAGTTGTACGGGTACCAGCAAAGACTCCCATCAGTATGCATACTATCAGAATAATCAGCACCTCAGATGCGAAGTCCCATGTCAACTGGCGAAAGTAGATGAGACCCAAGAAGACAGACAAGCTAAGGATGTTGCCCATTGTCACTGACCCATAAATCTGCAGAAAGGAACTCAATGGTTATGGAGTAGGCCATTATTACGCCTAATTTTAAGGTTGAGAAGAGGAGAAGCAAACCTCAGAAAATGTTAAAGAAGCAGTCCTCAACTTCTTTCTGCTGGCAAAGATCATGGCTGATACTGCTTCACTGGAGCTAGCAAAAGGAAGAACAACAAATGAGACAAAGAAAGAAGGGATGCTTGTAGCAGTGGAGAAGTTGTCAACAGCATCAACAAGGGGATCGGCAAATATAGCAGCAACAACTGTGCCCAAAAGCAAAATGGCTACTGCTTTAGAGGCATTCCACTTGGGATTTTTAATGCTCTCCACTTCCTCCTCTTCATTCTGATCCTCCAACTTCTCCTGCTCCTCTCTTGTTCGCTGCATATGCATTTTAAGGATGTCATAATACTAAGTTACAAACATTCGGGACTGGATAAAGAAAAACTTGACCCTTGACCATGACATACCAGATTGAAGTCATTTATATATCTTGTTGACAGGGAATTACTGCCATCACTTCCAGCATGAATTGCTGAACGCTTAGCCTTAGTAAGCCATCTTGACATTCCTCTGACAAACTCATTCATATCAATTTGGGAATCCCCCGTTGTATCAAAATCTTTCATTACACTTCTCACAGTTTCATCAATATCCAAATCCGCTGCATCAAACTGGATCCCTATTATCAGGGCTCTTATATCAGTAACAGAGAGGTACCCATTCGAATTTACATCAATTGTCTCAAATAACCTGCCATCATATCCATGAATTAAAGGGTATATTGAGAGAATCAAGGTTGATTAATTTTCAAGATTCCAGTCATGATTTTGTTAAGTATTTGTGCTTCCCTTCAGGCCTAAGTAGTTTGTTAATAAGATCTCATTCAGTTAATTTATGTGCAGATTCCCATAGTGCCTAATTCAGTGAAGTGGCCAAGAGACAGATTCAACTCAAAAGTGCAACAAAGACTGACTTTTTTATAGCTTCTGTATTAGGTTCACCGTTATTAGTGAAGAGCCTTCCCAGGATATGGGACTTCAAATGTTTTAAAATTCCCGACATTAGATGTTTATGCTTTGCATATGCAAGTCTTCTCTTCTGAATCCTAGGCTGAAAGACCTGCAATGGTGTTGATTGGAAAAACGCAAAGAAGCTCAGACAACAAAGGATTTGGTTACTGAAAAAATAGACATCTTTCAACAAGAAGCAACAAGGGAATGTATATAAATCCAAGTAGATGAACATATACCTGATAAAGGCAATATGAAAGCAATAACGAAAGAGATACAATGAGTGAAATCAAGACTGTTAATCGAGCTTGCGAAGTTGTATGGAGAAGTTGTGATATTTGGACTATAATGAAAGGAATAACAGATATAACCATGATCCGAGCCGCATAGCTGGCCCAGATATCAGTACTAACACCTGAACCTGAAAAGACCAGATAAAAAATAAAAAAAAAACACACACACACACACATTATGTATCAGGATCATTATCAGAAAATTTTGTATTAACTTCTGTAATTCTGAAGTCTTGTTTAATTACTCTTTCAATTGAAAAGTTCATCCAGTAAATAGTTCATGACTGATCAATAAATGGCCAAATGCAGAGGCTTATAAGTGAATGAAGTTGAGGGAATTACCAGTTAAGCTGAATCCTCTGGTGTCTTTCAAATCAGTAGCCACTGAATTTTCAATGTCACACTTGCCAACTATGATGCAAGATCCCCATAGTATTGTCAGAAGCATAACAGTTGATCCAGCTAGCAAGCCCATACCAATTGAGACCTGACTTTGAGCTGTTTCTTTGCTTCCAGATAGCCCAGATGCTTCAGAAACACAAAAGTTTCACAACAAAAAAGTCAATAGAAGTATGATTAATTAGACTACATAATGATAGTCATCGACTGTGTGCAAACACGTTGTTGAATTTATTGAATAGTATGAAGAAAGTCTATGAAAATTAACAATTGGCAATAACAATTGTGAATTAACCGAAAACCTGGACTTGGGGTAGCAGCTATTTTGGATCTGTTTTGTTTTTAGTTCCAGTTAAGTTTGCCCTCAGATGGATCATTGAGTCTTTTATCAATATCCTCACACTATTTCACGCCATTTGGCCATTTGTAAACAACTGATTTTTTCCTACTAATACAGACTGCTAAAGGTATTAATACTATTAGCTTTATTTGGTTGCATAGAATTGGAATCCAATTCCCCTAAACCCCACAATCCAAAAATAAACAACTGAATAAAAGAAAATAGAAGGAAAACCCATGGTAAAAACAAGGATTTGAATTCCAAATTGTCCGAATCTGCAGAACCAAGAACAACCCAAATCTTCCAAAAATCTAGGAGATGTGTAGCCCTTAGTCCTAGCTGATATCATTGTAGGCAACTTGAATCAGTTTTGGAAAAAAAAAAATTCATCTATCACATGTGACCAGTCCATTTTGTGCATTAAGACTTACAGAGGGTAGATATTTATATATTAAGAAATCAAATATTCCAATCGTATTTACTTGCTTACTATTAATAATTGCACCCATCAGGATAATTGACTAAGGAATAAGAAGAATAAGTTTATTGAAGTTATCTTAGATCTGATAATGGAGTTAGTAAGGTTGAACTTTCTTTGTTGGCAATAAAAAATAAAAGAGATAAGCACATGCCCATGGAATATTTTTCTTATATTTGCTGACATCTTTGTAAACTTTTGCCAGTTGTATCGTGATGTCCATGCATTAATACTTTTCATACATGTGTTTTTCTTGACAACTTGGAACTTATGTCAATGGTTTTAGGTATAGAAAAGTTGCAGAAAGAGAGCAAGTGGGATTATATATATATATAGATATGTCTTGGGCCCTCTTGCCATGGTTCCAAAAATCAGAACTCAAGTTAGACAAGGTACCCAAATTGAATTGAGAAAAAATAATGTTTACAATTCAACCTATTGGTCAAGAACACAGACCAGAATGAAGAGAAAAGCAAATGAGATCAGTTTTATCAATTTGGGCGGGAAAAGTGAATGATGAATCAAAAGGGTATGATGGATTTCAAGCTTACCAAGGATGATAACAGCATCAGGAAAAGCACTGAGCACAGGCAGGAAAAGCCCACCAATAATTCCAGGACCAAGAATTCCCAGCAGAATCTCACTTCCATCAGACAAAAACTTGGCTGCAATAAACATCAAGTAACCATACACAAGGATTAGGAAGATGTTTCCCAGCACAGTGGTCGTGCATGGCAGGAATCCATATGTCTGGTGACAGCTATCTGATGAAGCCCAATTCTTAAAAACAACAAATGCTGATTGCTGAACCTCTCCAACTCCATCAGAGACCAGACCATAGGCAGAGTTATCTGCAACCCCCTGACCCTTTCCGCCATTGATCAGCATCATGAGAAAGAGAAAAGCTAGAAGAAAGAGAGTATGCTTCTTTGCCATGGCTGAACTTGGCTTTGTGATCAGAAGCTAATATGTTAGGTGTCTTCTTGTTCTTTTCCACATTGCCTTAAAACATGCCTCATGCTTGGAGAACTTGTAGGTGAGGAAGAACAGGTGGTATTGGGAAATTTAAAATGGGAGGCTTGAGTCAAGTCAATGGAAGAGGTTTTACAGATATGGGGAAAAAATATCAATAGAGAAAAGAACAAAAAATTACACAAAACAAAGTCAATCCTAGGTATGGTATCACATCATGTGGTGAATGAGTTAATGACACACCAATATATCATACCATATCAAATCTATAGTACCATTTGTCATATGGTTGTTTAGCCCAGATTTCATGTGCCTTTGAATTTTACCAATTACATTTATATGACACTCATGCAATATTTTTGTTATTCTTTTATTTTTATAAAATTGTATGTTCATGAAATAATGAGTAAGAGATAGAGAGGGGGTGTTTTCAAATATAGGGCGTTGTTTAGCTCTACTCGAAATAAATTTGATACTATTTATTTAAAAGTCAAAATCAATTAGTTACTTAGTACGGTATCAATTAGGAGCGATTTCATGTAATTCTAAGTTGTTAATTAACATTTGTGTGATTTTATTTTTTTTAAAAGCATGACATTGTTGAGCTTTAGTCGAGGTAAACTTGATGTTAAATTTTGATTAAGATTAATCGTGTTTATATCATGTTAATCCCCTTAACCCATTCTCAATTGAATCCTTTTAACTCAAACACAACTTATGAATTTAATTCATCGGGTCTATTTTAACATGATTATAACTCAACCAATAATATAGTACTATTATGATTCAACCCATCACCCATTTATTCTTATATATGGTAATAAATTTTAAGATTAAAAATAAGGTTGTTATTAATAAGTTATATTAATTTTATTAATTTTTTAGAAACCATTTAAAAAATAAATTAATTTACAAATTATCTAAATTTAGAGTTTGAATGAGTTGCATGAGTCAAAATCATATTAATTGTATCATACTTATATTTGGATTATTAGTTTTGTATCAAGCTAATATAGTTTAATTTAACCTTGTCAAATAATTTGTCCTACCTATGTAATAAATAATTCATATTTGTGTTTAAAAAAAACTAATATTATTATTAACTGAATTAATTAAAAAAAATTAATTTGATATAAAATTTGCAACATGACTTAGAATTTGTTTAATAGTATTTTTAAAAAATATTTTAACATAAAAAATAAAGTATTTTTGGAGAAAAATCATATAGTTTTCAAAAATTAGAAAATCACTTATAATAGCTTATTGATGATTCACCCAAAAACACTTCTAAAGAAGGCATTTTAACTAAAAACACCTCAAATATAAATGTTTTCAAAGACACCCTTAATTACCATTCTTCCTATTAGTGCCAAGTTTTGTAAGAAGGCATGAATTTAAATATTTGTTCTTATTTATTTATTTTCCTATTTATTAATGAAACTTACATGTGAGCCAAAAATAAAGAGCACATGGAATCCATAATCTATCGGTTTCTGATTTTTTATAGTGTTTTACTATATAACTCTTATACGAATAATAATATTGTCAAAAATATAAACTTAAATACTATTTAATTATTAAACATGTAATGCATCGTATATCTTATTGAACCCATTTAATAATCAAGTCATTCTATTTAATAATTAGGTTAAGTTAGGTCTTATATATGTTTATATGATTAATGTCTCAATTAAATATGTGTTATGATTTATTATACTTATTTTTAAAAAAAATCAAATATAGGTTAAATAATTTAAAAATATAATTAAGTTAATAGTAAGATTATTATATGGATCAATTCTCAATGAGATTGATTTAAAAATTACTTATTTATTAAACAAGTGATGTAAATTAATTTGAATTTAATTTAAACTCATTTATATTCAATCTAAATTCACGAAAAGCTTGTCATGTTAAACTTTGCCACCCCTAATCAATAGAGAAGATATCTTTTTATCCATGGCTCCTTAAGTATTTAATGGCTTACGAAATTAAGGAGGAAAATTAATACCAATAAATGACATAACAAAATAAAAATAATAGGAAGTTAGATATGGTACAATGAAAGTGGAAATTGGAAACAAAAATTGTAAATTGACCATCTTGACCCTCCTACAAAAAGAGCAGAGATACTAGAACTGGGAAGGCCAATCGCTGGTAGGCTCTTGCTCACTTCCTTTGATGGTGAATTTCAGAGTGGGGAAACCAACGGTAAAACCATCACGCCAATCACCATGTCCTCTCCTTCCGATTCTCAGGGTCCAGAAGAGGCTCTCATCACCCAAAACCCTAACATGCCCGCTGAACAACATCCACAATCTCAAGCTCAAGCTCTCTCCCCTAAAACCCTAACCCTAGAAATCGCCGATCCCCAAAACCCTGAACCAACTGAACAGCCACACCCTCAACACCAGCAAATCTCTATCGAAGATGATCAAGATGACCCAGAAGGTACGTCTCCTTCTTCTTCATCAATTTCCGTTTCACACATCACCATCACCATCCCCGACTCATCTACCCCTCAAAATCCTCCTCTCACCACGCCCACCAATGCTCGCCGTTCACTCAAGCGCAAGAAGGGAGCTCAGCACAAGCGACGTACTGCTCTTGAAAAATTTCAGCAGCAGAAACTTGGTGCACTTATTAAAACCCTAAATCCGATCCCCTTTGTGCCTAATAAAACCCTAGATTTTTCCAAGCACGAGTCGCTGCTTAATCGTCTTGGGTTGTGGGAATTTGTTCATATTGAGTTTGATCAGACCATTCGCACAGATCTTCTTGCGCAGTTGATTGCAAATTATACGCAGAGTGCGAGAGGCAGTGTTGTTAATGGGGTTAAGATTAAGGTCAATAGGGCTGATCTTGCTCGGGCGATGAAGTTGCCGGTGAAGAAGGAGAAGGTCAGTGCATCGTCGGAGGGTGTCTTGGAGGCTCCGGCGGCAGAGGAGGCGATTGGGTTTATTGAGGATTTGGTCTCAAATTGGGTGCTTTTACACGAGGATACGTGGATGATGCCAACGGAGGTTTTGACTTGGACGCGGGTGATTAAGGAGGGGCACCCGGAGAAGGTAGATTGGGCGGGGTTGATATGGTTTATGGTGGAGAAGGAGTTGCATGCAGAAGAATTGGTGAATTGTTACTATGCTTCACATTTGCAGTGTTTGATAAGAGCACAAAAGGAGGAGCTTTTGAGGACAGAGGCTAAGGATGAGGTTGAAGTGAAGGAGGAAGAGGATGGTGGTGATGTGGAGATGGGTGAGGAGGGTGATTTTCCAGATCGTGAAGCAGATGATGAAGATGTGAAGATGGATGAAGATGTGAAGTTGGATGAAGAGGTGAAGATGGATGAAAATGTGAAAATGGATGAAGATGTGAAGATGGATAAAGATGTGAAGGTGGATGAGTATGTGAAGTTGGGTGAGGATGTGCAGGTGGATGAAGATGTGAAGGTGGATGAAGATGTGAAGGTGGGTGAGGATGTGAAGGTGGATGAAGATGTGAAGGTGGATGAAGATGTGAAGGTGGATGAAGATTTGAAGACTGTGGGCTTGGATGATATTCAAGGACATGAATTGGAGGAACATAATATTGAATTACGTTTGGGTCAAGATGGTGTTGGGAAGGAAAAGGTAAAGGATGAGGACAATATGGATTTTGAAGAGTGCAAGGAGCAAGAACCTGGGCAGTGGTTCTTGGACGGGAAGAATGATGATAATGAACCATATTTGCGTCATTGTACTCTTGATGACCTTAAGGGTTCAGTTTGTGATGAGGAAAGGAAACACGAAGTAGATGAAGAAGAAGGAGAAGGAGAAGAGGAAGAAGAGCAGGATCGTGGTTTTAATCTTTCACCAAAATGTGACAATTTAGCTGGTCTACCCTCGGAGAACCTTATTCACACAATGGAAGCATCACAAGTTCCTTTTAATTCATCAATGCAGCTTCGTGATCATTCTTCCATGGAGCTTCTCTCATCAAGGGCTGAAGCAAATATGATTCCAGGGGGTCCATCCATTTTCAGTAACTCTAGCAAGAGAGATATCAGCCATGAACATGATATTTCTCATCAATCTCTAAATAGTAGTCATAAGAGGTTGAGGAGTGACTTTGACATGTGTATGGAGCAAATAGAGCATTGGATGGGAAAGGCCAAGATGCTTCATCAGGCAAAAGAACAAGCTTTTGCTGAATCAAGTATGAATCAGCAATTCTTAATGGGTGAGCTGCAACAGCGAGACCACCTGATTGAACTTTTGCAGAAAGCCAAGTTTGAGGAGTTTCAGAAAAGAGAAGTGGAAACATACCGGCGGGATCGTGAACTTTTTGTGATGGGAAATCTCTTAGAGAGCTATAGGAAGGCTTTAAGAGAAACACAGCGGGCATTTTCTGAATATAGAGCACACTGTCCACTGCCTGATGAGCCACTTTACAGTGATGTTGGTGAGACAGGGGGTGTTGTTCTGAGCACCATGGAATTGGAAAAACAACATCGGAGGCAGGAAGAAGAATATAGGATGAACTGTTTGCTGGTGGAACAAAAGATTAAGGACTTTGAGGTTGTGTGGTTCAACAAATTGGAATTGCATCTGAATGTGGTTCATATGCTTGATAGCAGGTTGATGGATGCTGAGAAGAATGTAAAACTTCTCAAGGAATCATATGCTAAACGGAAGGTTTCAGAAACATCAGAACCTGCTCCAAAAGAATGATAAATCGTCTAAAAGGTTTTTCCTTTTGGAAGTTATCAAAATGTCAGTGAAGGACAAATCATAATTGTAAGTCCTCTTTAGATTTTGGTGTAGCTTTTTGTATCCTTGTATAATATATGTGATGCTGCATTCAAAATATTGCTGAACTACAGACCAACACGTAACTGTACTACTAACTGGAAATTTGGTTTATGGTCTCTGCTGATCTTTTGTCTTTTATCAGTCATATTTCCTTTCCTGGACCATATTATCATATACATTTGAAACTGAAATGCAAGTGTGCCTTGGCCTCCTCTGTGTGTCTGTGGATTATGGTCAACTTGTGGATTCTATTAGGAGTCCATTTGGTCATTTACTGATTGGAATATTATGGAGAGCAAATATCTTTCAACTTTATATTAAGTTCTCTAAAAGCTAATCCAAGTGTATAGTACAGATTCAGATTCCAATAAAAAAAAAATAGTACAGATTCAGATGGTGCAGGAAATGGATATGCCAACATGGAAAATTCTGGAGTGATAGTACATGGACATGAGAGGGCACTATCCACAATGTTTTAATATATATACCTTTGCATAAGTTAGACTTGAATTTCTTTTCCTTTGTTTTGATCATGTTTGTAATTAGGGAAGCATTGCTCATCCTTCTCTTGTTTACTCCTTTTTAATGGAAATGTTTTTATCTTTGATCCAACAAAAAAAAAATGAAAAATCTTTGCACAAGTTTGGTTAAGTTTGTTAAAGTTTTTTTATGATTTTTCTTTGGAACTATATTTTTTTTTTTATATGCAAAGAAAAGATTAATTCTATTAAAAGCGCTTATCCAAAGAGTACACAAAAGTATGCACAATGTATACAAAGATGCTTAAAAGCTAAACAAAGCAAAGAGAGACACAAAAAACAATATTTTCTCCATACTTAGAGCTCAATCAACCAATGAAGTCCAATATGGACATTGAGTAATAACCTATATAAACTCCTATCCACCCCAAGAAATTATACATAAAGATTGTTTGATTGCTTGATCCCCATTTTCAATATTTTCAAAAGCTGTCCAATTTCTCTCATTCCATATTGTCTAAAATAAGCACAAAGAAGTTGTTGTCTAAGCTTTCTTCCTCCTTTTTTCTGATAAAGGATACAAGCAACCCAAAAGGACACTTCTAACTAAGGATTGCATCATCTGCTTTATACCAAAAAGGGCATAAATGAGTTCCTGCAAAATAACTGCCCATGAAACTATACTCTTTTTTCTTATGTGGAATGTTGTTTCATTTGCTAGCATTCCACCAAGTGTTTGGCTTGCATAGACCGTGCACAAAATACACTGTCAACAAGGCTTCTTTTGTCCAAACCTTTGAAGCTCCTAAAGTCCTAATAGCAAGGAAAATGATAAAACATTTATTTGAATGTTATGTAGATTTCAGACTTTTGAACCTCCTAAAGTCCCTAATAGTGAGTTCTTGTGCCATTTTCTATTTGGCTCTAGGTTCATGCTGAGCATTTTCTAACTTTTAATGATTGTTTTCCTTTCTTATTCTATATTGATGTTTTTCATTTCATCCAATTCAGCCACAATAGTCAGAAACTTAAAATACATATAGAATCATATGATCTCCTTGTGGACTTAAGGTGTGCCCCCTTTTTCTAGACTCCTTCAATTTGAATTGTGGTGTGGCTATCCAAAAAAAAAATTATATATACATAGATAAATAGATAGATAGATAGGTATCAAACAAAGACATTGATCCTTTACTTATGTACATGCTAACCCAAGCTGAAAAATTACAAAGGAATGTAAGTTTTATTTTTTGATCAGTTTGCCCCTTATTTTCAAAAGCTTTTTAATTTCATCCCTGCCAAATTGTCCAAAATATGCAAAGGGGGGCAGTTTTCCACACATTTTTCCTTTCCTTCCCTACAAAGAAACCATGCCAACTAAACAAGATATCTTTCACCAAAGAAGGGATCGCCCAAACTACATCGAATAAGGAGAACAAGAGATGTCATAGAATCTTTGCTTTAGTGCAATGAAGTAGATTATGGTCAATAGACTCCCCCTCAAGTTTGCAAAGAAATCATCTATTCGCTATCAGTCGCCATCTTTTGGAGATTATCTAAAGCCAACTTTTGCCCCAATTGGCTTCCCCCCAAAAAAAGTTTACTTTGGATGGGACCCATGAATTCCAAATAATGTTTGTTGGAAAGTGGATTACCTTCCTCATTTCCTAGACTGAATAGAAAGGTTTGATTGAAAATAGACCCTTTTTAGCATCCTTCTAGATCACCTTGTTATTATCTTCCCTTCTAAATGTGTTCATTAGCAAGTGGCAGTGTGGAGAAAAAGGTCTCAACAACGTCCAACTTGTAATCATTAAAGTGCTTGGTGAAACACGTAATCCAATGACCCCCCGCTCCTAAGTCTTCCCATAAATTCATTGCCCAAGCCTCCTTTGACAAACCTAACATGGGTGCATGCACATATGCATAGATATGGCATACACACTCACTCACACACACACGGACACACACACATTATAGGGAGCCCTTTCATTTTGAATTAAAGAATTAAGAATGAATCAAATCTCCCCAAGTAGGTTTGGAACCTACAACCAATCTGTTAATAGTTGACTACTCTGCCATTGAGCTACTGAGGAACAACGAAAAGATTATAGGAAGTACTAGTTTTAGAATCTAATTGAACCAAAAGGGTGTGGCATTTGGGTGTTTGTTCTTTTGAAGGAAAGAGATTGCAACTGAGGTGGCCTTGAAGTTGGTTGTTTCCAAGAATGGGCTTGTGCAAAAGATTTTGGGTGAGACCGGTTGGATTGTCATTGCCCTTGTGGGGTAAGGACTTCTTCAAGAGAGTGGGTGATACTCGTGGAGCTTTTGCAGCTATGGATGTGGATAGCCAAGAGATGCCATTTACAATGGGCTAGAATTCTAGTAAGCTCCAATAGGAGGGTCCCTAGTCCTTATGATCTTGCATGTGGTGGTAGGGTTTTTAGTCTTCATTGTTCAGTTATGGTGGGAGATCCCACCATGGGAGTTGGTGTTTGTTTCAAAGGAGGGTTGTAGGGTAATGGAGGTCAAGGATGACAGCAAGGGCATAGTTTTAAAAGGTGTGCTTTAAGTGCGCCTAGGCTCAAGGCACAACCACTCCCTAGTTATAATGCCTCTCTTGCCAAGACATGTGCCTTATTGAAGAGGCATGCCTTATCAACTTTGCTATTCCTTTTTAAATGCTAGTCTAGAAATTTCTAGTTGTATATTGAAACTTATATAATTTTATTTTTTTTATTAAATACTTCTTTTAAATGTTTGGAATCTTAAATTTTTTATTGATTAGATTAGATTTTAATCATATTTTATAAGATTGATATGCATCCCAGGTCGCATTTCACTTCACTTAAACGCACACCTTGTGTTGCACCTTGTTCCTAAGCTATAAGAGACTTTTGTGCCTTAGGTGCACCTTGTGCCTTTTAAAACTATGGGTGAGGGAAGGGCACACACAGAGTGAAGTGGAGTTTGAGGTTGGGAAGCGTGCAAAAAGTTTGGGGCAGCCTAAGGTGATTTTGCGTGCAACCCAAGTTGCTTTTACATGTTGCCCAAGTTTCAGATGGTGCAATTTTTTCTATCTACACTAAAGCTTTGGAGGCTAGTAGACAGGTTGTGAGGATAGTCTCTAAGCCTCCTTGTTTGGCTTGAGTTGGGCTGGTAGGCCAAGCAGGTTCAAGGCCTCTTTCTCCGATAGGTTGTGAGTTGGAAGGCCTTGAGTGCTTTAGGCCTTGCTCTTTGTCTATTGACCTAGACCAACCCGTGTACTTATGTTGTGCTTCCTTTTGTTAAGTACTTGTTAAGCTCCTGTTAGATTCAATTCTTGTTTGCCTATAAAATGCAGCACAGAATATAGAGTACATGCATATTTTGACCCTTTTTTTTGGCTATTTTGAGAAAATCAATTTTATATTTCATTTTTATTTGAAGGATTCTTTTACTACCATATGGGGAGATGTTATTACATGGTTAAAAAAAGCGTTTAAATTTTGTTTCTTTCTTCTGCCTCCCCTGATAAAAATCTTCCATGGCATGATATTTATTTGTGATCTCTGCATTGAGGAAAGTTTGATCGTCACATCTTTTCTTCCTTATATTTGTCAGTTCATGGAGAATTCTCTGTTGAAAAGTTGGAAATTAGGAACAAGTTGTAGCAACACATCAAGCATGATGTGACACACAATGACAACTATAACCTGATGTCCTCATATTTGCTATACCTTTGGGTGCATTGTTTCTTACTATCCAATATGCTGTAGTAGAAAGTGTTGACTGGCTAGCATTTTGTTTCTTACTATCCAGTATGTTCATGTTTGAACAAAAGTTATTTGTTTGGAGCCTGGTGTTGGTTTTACTAATTTATATGTTAATTTTATGAAAATTGAACAATAATAGAACTTCCATTAATAACCTCATGTGAGTGTTATTATTACCTTCCATTTCTTGCTTGGACTGGTGAATTATGAAATAAGTGATAAAAACCAAAATAGTTTTTGTTTGTTGTGTTTTGTTTAATCTACTGGAACAATTTCCAGTTATCTACATAGTGGGGCCAAACTAGCTGTGGCTGAGTGTTTTTTGCAGGCTAATAATGGGTGAGACCCAGGATAGACTCTGAGATCACAAGCCCTTGAGGTAGATTAGTGTGGTTGTCAATAAAAGCTGTTATGCAATGTTGCTCTTATGTTTAAACAAAACAAATTGCAACCCCATTTTCCCCTCCACCTCTCTCCCTCCCCTTGCAAAACTCAATTAGGGATCTCAGACTCTGTTCCTGTCACCAGTTCAATCTGGGGTTTTAGCTTATGCTGGAATCTACTCAACATTCATTATACTTGGATTATATTTATGCTATATATAACCTTTATTGTGGCCTGACCTGCTCTGTAATTTGGTACTTGTGGGGCAAGAAAGGACTTTGAATTTCTTTGAATTTTTATGATGTTGGACAACCTAACTCTTCATAGTTATCTTATGAGCATGTGCCACTGGAGGAAATAGGTATTTGTTTTAGGACCTAGACAATTTTTGCATATGTTGAGCTACTCTTTGTTTATAAGATTTACCATGATTTAGCATGTTATCTGGGTCTTTGGAGAGTGTTTAATCACAATATTATGCCATCATGTGCCAGTGATTTCGTTTTAGAAGATTGTTCCCTCAAAAGAGTTTTTCCTTCCATCATGCAGGTTAGCATTAGTATTTTATGAATCAGCCATTCACCCCTTCTGTGCTGCCAAGCTTTCAAGTTAATGGCCTTTTGGGCCTGCTGACCTCGCAGGGTTTTGGAGTGGTCGATGATAATCATGTCACAGCAATTTGTGTTCCGAATGGAAGATGGATGAGCATACTTGCCACTCAGTTGATCATTGCTACTAGCAGATTAAATATGTTGTATAGACCTCGATGTAGAATTCTGTCTTGGATGACCGACTTTAATCTTAAAAAGGTTATTTCTTATATATTTTGTATGTGCTTCTTCATCCTGCAGCAATATTTGTCTCCTTTTTTCCTCCATTTCTATCCTTAAAACGCAAGAAACAAGTTGTTTAATGGTGGAGGTCCAATAAAAAAATAAAAAAATAAAATCAATTTTAATATTAAAACATCTGGCATGAGCAAGAAAGAAAGAATCATACATAACTGATAAGAATTTCAAAACTCATCCCCCAGATGTTCTTGGGATCCATCACAAATACGGTTGGCTGTCAAAATTCTTACTTTCTTTTTCCCACGCCTCGGCAATCAAACGAGGATGAATTTTCCCGGAAATTTAATGGGGGATGGAGACCCCTAGAACATCAAATGAGGATGAATTTTCCCGGAAATCAAATGGGGGATGGATACCCCTAGAACATATAAAAAGAAAAAAAAAAAGTAATTTTTTTGGTTTTCTTTGAGGGTTTTGCATGGATTTTCTCGGAAACCAAATGAGGATGAATTTTCCCGGAAATCGAATTGGGGGGGGGGGGGGCGGGGGCGGCGGTGAGAACGTATCCAGAAAGCATAGGGAGCAAAAAAAAAAAGCAATTTTTTTGGTTTTCCTTGAGGGTTTTGCATGGATTTTCTCGGAAACCAAGCGAGATTTAATTTTCCCTGAAATTGAATAGGGGCGGCAGCACCGCGGCAAGAATAGATCCAGAAAGTGCAGGAAGCAAAAAAAAAAAGCAAATTTTTTGGTTTTCTTTGGGGGTTTTGCATGGCTTTTCTCGGCAATCAAACAAGGATGAATTTTCCAGGAAATCGAATGGGGGGTGGAGACCCCTAGAATAGATCCAGAAAGCACAGGGAGCAAAAAAAAAAAAAAAAAAAAAAAAAAAAAGCAATTTTTCTGGTTTTCCTTGGGGGTTTTGTATGAATTTTCTCGAAAATCAAACGAGAATGAATTTTCCTAGAAATCGAATGGGAGATGGATTTTCTTGGGGATCAAACGGGGATTTTATTTTGCTTCCTCCGTCGCCACCCCCATTCAATTTTCGGGAAAATTCATTCCCGTTTGATTGCCGAGAAAATCCATGCAAAGCCTCCAAGGAAAACCTTTGCTTGCTGATAGAAAGACTAAAGGATAATTTCGAAAATAAAATTTTAAATAGTAAATAGTGTATGAAACCTATAATATTTTTCTTATTATTAGACATATCTCATATTTCACTTATATGGGTTTCCAAAATCATATATTTCCCGTATATACCTATAAACACAACTTTCCCAAAATAAAACACGAGGTAGCAGAAATAAATTGTTCTGGGCTTTAATTCCTATTGGCCCATTTAGGAAAGGAGGAACGCATAAAAAATGTGGTTGTCGGGTTGAGGGTGGCTGGAAATTCATTCCCGTTTGATTGCCGAGAAAATCCATGCAAAGCCTCCAAGGAAAACCTTTGCTTGCTGATAGAAAGACTAAAGGATAATTTCGAAAATAAAATTTTAAATAGTAAATAGTGTATGAAACCTATAATATTTTTCTTATTATTAGACATATCTCATATTTCACTTATATGGGTTTCCAAAATCATATATTTCCCGTATATACCTATAAACACAACTTTCCCAAAATAAAACACGAGGTAGCAGAAATAAATTGTTCTGGGCTTTAATTCCTATTGGCCCATTTAGGAAAGGAGGAACGCATAAAAAATGTGGTTGTCGGGTTGAGGGTGGCTGGAAATTCATTCCCGTTTGATTGCCGAGAAAATCCATGCAAAGCCTCCAAGGAAAACCTTTGCTTGCTGATAGAAAGACTAAAGGATAATTTCGAAAATAAAATTTTAAATAGTAAATAGTGTATGAAACCTATAATATTTTTCTTATTATTAGACATATCTCATATTTCACTTATATGGGTTTCCAAAATCATATATTTCCCGTATATACCTATAAACACAACTTTCCCAAAATAAAACACGAGGTAGCAGAAATAAATTGTTCTGGGCTTTAATTCCTATTGGCCCATTTAGGAAAGGAGGAACGCATAAAAAATGTGGTTGTCGGGTTGAGGGTGGCTGGAAATTCATTCCCGTTTGATTGCCGAGAAAATCCATGCAAAGCCTCCAAGGAAAACCTTTGCTTGCTGATAGAAAGACTAAAGGATAATTTCGAAAATAAAATTTTAAATAGTAAATAGTGTATGAAACCTATAATATTTTTCTTATTATTAGACATATCTCATATTTCACTTATATGGGTTTCCAAAATCATATATTTCCCGTATATACCTATAAACACAACTTTCCCAAAATAAAACACGAGGTAGCAGAAATAAATTGTTCTGGGCTTTAATTCCTATTGGCCCATTTAGGAAAGGAGGAACGCATAAAAAATGTGGTTGTCGGGTTGAGGGTGGCTGGAAATTCATTCCCGTTTGATTGCCGAGAAAATCCATGCAAAGCCTCCAAGGAAAACCTTTGCTTGCTGATAGAAAGACTAAAGGATAATTTCGAAAATAAAATTTTAAATAGTAAATAGTGTATGAAACCTATAATATTTTTCTTATTATTAGACATATCTCATATTTCACTTATATGGGTTTCCAAAATCATATATTTCCCGTATATACCTATAAACACAACTTTCCCAAAATAAAACACGAGGTAGCAGAAATAAATTGTTCTGGGCTTTAATTCCTATTGGCCCATTTAGGAAAGGAGGAACGCATAAAAAATGTGGTTGTCGGGTTGAGGGTGGCTGGAAATTCATTCCCGTTTGATTGCCGAGAAAATCCATGCAAAGCCTCCAAGGAAAACCTTTGCTTGCTGATAGAAAGACTAAAGGATAATTTCGAAAATAAAATTTTAAATAGTAAATAGTGTATGAAACCTATAATATTTTTCTTATTATTAGACATATCTCATATTTCACTTATATGGGTTTCCAAAATCATATATTTCCCGTATATACCTATAAACACAACTTTCCCAAAATAAAACACGAGGTAGCAGAAATAAATTGTTCTGGGCTTTAATTCCTATTGGCCCATTTAGGAAAGGAGGAACGCATAAAAAATGTGGTTGTCGGGTTGAGGGTGGCTGGAAATTCATTCCCGTTTGATTGCCGAGAAAATCCATGCAAAGCCTCCAAGGAAAACCTTTGCTTGCTGATAGAAAGACTAAAGGATAATTTCGAAAATAAAATTTTAAATAGTAAATAGTGTATGAAACCTATAATATTTTTCTTATTATTAGACATATCTCATATTTCACTTATATGGGTTTCCAAAATCATATATTTCCCGTATATACCTATAAACACAACTTTCCCAAAATAAAACACGAGGTAGCAGAAATAAATTGTTCTGGGCTTTAATTCCTATTGGCCCATTTAGGAAAGGAGGAACGCATAAAAAATGTGGTTGTCGGGTTGAGGGTGGCTGGAAATTCATTCCCGTTTGATTGCCGAGAAAATCCATGCAAAGCCTCCAAGGAAAACCTTTGCTTGCTGATAGAAAGACTAAAGGATAATTTCGAAAATAAAATTTTAAATAGTAAATAGTGTATGAAACCTATAATATTTTTCTTATTATTAGACATATCTCATATTTCACTTATATGGGTTTCCAAAATCATATATTTCCCGTATATACCTATAAACACAACTTTCCCAAAATAAAACACGAGGTAGCAGAAATAAATTGTTCTGGGCTTTAATTCCTATTGGCCCATTTAGGAAAGGAGGAACGCATAAAAAATGTGGTTGTCGGGTTGAGGGTGGCTGGAAATTCATTCCCGTTTGATTGCCGAGAAAATCCATGCAAAGCCTCCAAGGAAAACCTTTGCTTGCTGATAGAAAGACTAAAGGATAATTTCGAAAATAAAATTTTAAATAGTAAATAGTGTATGAAACCTATAATATTTTTCTTATTATTAGACATATCTCATATTTCACTTATATGGGTTTCCAAAATCATATATTTCCCGTATATACCTATAAACACAACTTTCCCAAAATAAAACACGAGGTAGCAGAAATAAATTGTTCTGGGCTTTAATTCCTATTGGCCCATTTAGGAAAGGAGGAACGCATAAAAAATGTGGTTGTCGGGTTGAGGGTGGCTGGAAATTCATTCCCGTTTGATTGCCGAGAAAATCCATGCAAAGCCTCCAAGGAAAACCTTTGCTTGCTGATAGAAAGACTAAAGGATAATTTCGAAAATAAAATTTTAAATAGTAAATAGTGTATGAAACCTATAATATTTTTCTTATTATTAGACATATCTCATATTTCACTTATATGGGTTTCCAAAATCATATATTTCCCGTATATACCTATAAACACAACTTTCCCAAAATAAAACACGAGGTAGCAGAAATAAATTGTTCTGGGCTTTAATTCCTATTGGCCCATTTAGGAAAGGAGGAACGCATAAAAAATGTGGTTGTCGGGTTGAGGGTGGCTGGAAATTCATTCCCGTTTGATTGCCGAGAAAATCCATGCAAAGCCTCCAAGGAAAACCTTTGCTTGCTGATAGAAAGACTAAAGGATAATTTCGAAAATAAAATTTTAAATAGTAAATAGTGTATGAAACCTATAATATTTTTCTTATTATTAGACATATCTCATATTTCACTTATATGGGTTTCCAAAATCATATATTTCCCGTATATACCTATAAACACAACTTTCCCAAAATAAAACACGAGGTAGCAGAAATAAATTGTTCTGGGCTTTAATTCCTATTGGCCCATTTAGGAAAGGAGGAACGCATAAAAAATGTGGTTGTCGGGTTGAGGGTGGCTGGAAATTCATTCCCGTTTGATTGCCGAGAAAATCCATGCAAAGCCTCCAAGGAAAACCTTTGCTTGCTGATAGAAAGACTAAAGGATAATTTCGAAAATAAAATTTTAAATAGTAAATAGTGTATGAAACCTATAATATTTTTCTTATTATTAGACATATCTCATATTTCACTTATATGGGTTTCCAAAATCATATATTTCCCGTATATACCTATAAACACAACTTTCCCAAAATAAAACACGAGGTAGCAGAAATAAATTGTTCTGGGCTTTAATTCCTATTGGCCCATTTAGGAAAGGAGGAACGCATAAAAAATGTGGTTGTCGGGTTGAGGGTGGCTGGGTAGGCGTTGTTGGGTCTTCGGAGCCCCGGCCCGTTATCCTTCCACCGAAGAGAGCGGGAAGTGAACGCTGCTCTGTGAAACCAGCCTCACGCGGTGCCCTCCATCTCTAAGAACCCTAAGACCCAGGCTTTCGCCCGGATCTCGGGGCTCAACTCCCCACTTGGAATGGGCGAACCAGGTGAATTACCCCATCAGGCCCTACCAACCCAGCCAAACCAATCTCCAACCACACTGATGCCCTCGCTTGAGTCACAAACTCGCGCTACTGAGTTTGGCGGTTTAATCTCTACACCACAGATATTTTAAAGACTTCTTTTCTTATATTTCTTTTCGATGTGGGACGACCTAGAGAATTGCTGACTCATTCTTCACCACACATATAGGGAAAGCCAAAAAGGGGTATGATATGCTGCCTTTCTTGAACTTTGCTTACAAGATCGAAAGTAATGTTTCTTCGACATGTGTGGCCTGTATCAAAGAATAGGAATTATGGTGAAGGAGTCTGTGCGGATTGCCAGAGGCCACATTGCCAATCTACATTCATTCCTCTTAATTAACGCATCCTTCATCCCCTCAATGCAAGGTGTTTTGGTAGTCAAAACCTACTACTCCAATACTGGGAAAATATTTAAACATATCTATTCCTGATTTTAGGTTAAGTGTGGCTTCATTATTCTCATAATTCACTTGGAGAAACCAGGGATCTCTCGTTACCTTCCAGCCTATGAATGCTTTGTGGTTCTCTCAATGGGGACATTAACCACCATTAGGAATTTATCACAAAACAATGCTCCTAATTCCTATGGTGGCCTCTATCAGTGGGCAACAGTTGCTAGATTTTGAGGGCTTAA
Source organism: Vitis riparia (assembly GCF_004353265.1). Lineage (NCBI taxonomy): Eukaryota > Viridiplantae > Streptophyta > Magnoliopsida > Vitales > Vitaceae > Vitis > Vitis riparia. The sequence goes on along the minus strand of NC_048442.1, from coordinate 19,908,241 downwards.
CCAGTAGCTTCAATTTTAAAGAGGAGACATTTTGCTCCACAACTCATTTACTGGTCCTTATTGTGGTTGGGAAGATTTACAGAGATCAGAGGTCAGAAGAATTGGGCTTCTTCTTTGTGAAGGGAGTAACTCTAACAAATCCTCGACTACATTTAGAATTTGTAAATATCTGAGATATAATCATCTGGGATGATCCAATTGCTTGTGGAATTACCCCTTTAGTAGGACTGTTTGTGGAATTAGTCATTTCATCAAGTTATACAGTCTGTCTCACCAGCTTACTCAACCAGGAATGCCTTCATCCACAGACAAAGTTGAAACGCTGAAGAGCGCGGAGAACACGAGTTGGGATGATGGGAATTCCTTTCTTGTGAAATACTTGGAGGTGATTTTTTATGTTTTCACCCAAAAAACATCCAGAGAGTGTATTGAGGGGATGACTATCCTCGAGCCAGTCAAGCTCTCATGAGCAGGGAGATACTGGTGGACCTTCTTGAAGTTCCATGTTTTAAAAATTGCAATGATTTTGATACTTCAGACAATCATTCAAATTTGGAGGTCTCGGATGTGAAGCAAATTCAGGCTCTTCCATTCATCTCTGTATGGTTTTTCCAAGGGTGCTCTGGGGCTTCATTTCATTTTCTAAGTGGTTCTAAAAACATCTGAGTGAAAATTTGTGAGAGCTAGAGAATCCAGTGGTCTCCTCTGCCTGCATGAAGATATATAGTTTGAGGATGGATGGCTTCAGGGGGGTTCTCTTTTGTGATCATCCATTTTTTTCTCTAAATATTCCACCATGTTTACTAAAACTGAGCTGTTTTGAGGTCCAGTCCATCATTTTTGTCACCACAACAATTCCTCTCGGGGCTCATTTAATTCATCATACATAACCGCTATAAGAGAGACTTAACTCATACAAACAAAGGTAGTTGGGAGTCTCCTGATCACACCCCTTCAACAATGAAGGTTAGACAACTAACTGTTTTCTCTATTATACCAAAATATTAAACCTTTTTATATAACAACTTTTGTTAAGAAAAATAAGAGTAAGTTTCACTACAACTTTTATAGTACTTCGAGTAAGTCTGGACACCTGAAAATTATCAAAACTAAGCCAAAGTGGATTGCGTGTTGCCTATATAAATGAAATTATTGAGGAGACTGATTTTTGCTACTACAAATTATTAAATTAATAAAACAAATCTAAATAACTTGGCAGAATACTCAAAAGGCTTTTTACTTTATCAATTCGAGACTTGGGGTTTCACGATCCAACTTTAGGAATAGAACCCTAGAGTGAACAATAGTTTTTCCTTTATGATGATCTTAAGGTTTTAATGTATAATGATGGATTGAAATCAATCTAAGTTCTATAACTTAGAGTTGCATTCCAACCCTAATTTATGGTTCAATCCCGATACCTAATTATCATCAAATAAATGAAACTTTACTACTCTTGTAGATTTATTGTACAATAAGTGATGGGAGAAATAATATAAATAACTATGGATCAAGAATTTCAAGTTTTCATATTGATATACTGTATCATCTCCTAATTCAAATTAACTTAAAGAGTTTCTTGTTTTCAATATTTTGACTTTAAATTTTTAATAAAGTCATTATTAATTCATTTTCCCTATTGTTTCTCTTTTAGATTTCTAACCTTAGATTTTCATATTTCACATCCCAATATGGCATTTACCCTCTCATAGTGGTATTGTCACTCACACAATTTATAGAAAAAGTTAAAACATTATTCTTGAATTGATGCAAACCTCAAGAATCTTCAATGCTCTCTCCAAAACCGTAAAGAATGAACTAAAATCCCTGCTAACCCTAAAATGTAAAAAGACAAACTAGTCACACGGCATAGCCATGTATTGGCCAAAATATTAGAAAAAAAAAAAAAAAAGGTCCATGAATTTTCTAAAAAGAACATTATATCTTTGAATCTTGAATCATTGAAATTCTTCTTGGGTATATAGTAGATGCTTGGGAGGTCTAAAGATTGAAAAGTTTGTAGGATTTGAAGGACATTTTTCAGAGTTGGGGGAGCCAAGTTCGGTTTCAAAATGTGGAGTTCAAAATATTAGAACTAAAAAATATATATTTTGGAGGAGTTCATAGTTGAGTTTGAATTTTGGGTGATTTTCAAATTTCAACTTTGATGGATTCCATATTGATATATCATTTAATTCCTATTGGCGGCCCATTTGAAAAAGAGCAGTAAAAATGTGGTTGTCGGGTTGAGAGAGGCTGGGTAGGCGTTGTTGGGCTTGAGGGGTCCCGGCCCGTTATCCTTCCACCGAAGAGAGCGGGAGGTGAACGCTGCTCTGTGAAACCAGCCTCACGCGGTGCCCTCCAGCTTTAGGAACCCAAACACCCAGGCCTTCGCCCGGATCCCGGGGCTCAACTCCCTACTTGGAACGGGCAAGCCAGTTAAATCACCCCATCACGCCCTACCAACCCAGCCAGGCCAATCTCCAACCACACTAATGCCCTCGCTTGAGTTACAAGCTCACGCTACTGAGCTCGGCGATTTAATGTTTACACCACAAGTACTTTAAAGACTTGTTTTTTTATGTTTATTTCCGATGTGGGACGGCTTAGAGAATTGCTGACTCATTCACTCATTCCTAAATCCTCACCACAATAGGGAAGCCAAAAGAGGGTAAGATATGCTACCTTTCTTTAACTTTGCTTACAAGATTGAAAGCAATTATCTTCCGACATGTGTGGTCTATATTAGGAATTATGGGGAAGAGTCTGTGTGGATTGCCAATCTACAGTCATTCCTCTTGATTAAAGCATCCTCCATCCCCTCGATGCAAGGTGTTTTGGTAATCAAAACGTACTTATCCAATACTGGGAAAATATTTAAACAAATTTATTCCTTATTTTAGGTTATGTTTGGCTTCATTATTCTCATAATTCACTTGGAGAAACCAGGGATCTCTCGTTACCTTCCAGGCCTATGAATGCAATGGGGACAAGAACAATGCTCCTGATCCTAAGTCCTATGGTTTCAATAGTTGGGCAACAGTAGCTAGATTTTGACGGCTTAACCACTGACTTCAATTTTTAAAACTTCTTTTTCTTTTTCTTTTTTTTTTTTCCTCTCCTTTTTGGATTCTTTTATAGAATAAAAATTTTCTACTAAAATTATATAAATTGGAATGAAAATTAATAAATGAATGATATATATTTGAATAGAATTTGGTTTTAGATGTTTCCTCATAAAATAAGGAAATAAGCTAGAAATATCTCTTTAAAATATTATAAATCATGTGAAAAAAATTAGAAATTGTAAGATGGAGACTGCATATAAAGTGTATATTGAATGGATAAAGATACCTGAAAAAGTGAAAGACATCTAACAAAGCTAAAACTTATGATTCAAGGTATAGATATATATTAGGGACACATGCATGAAATTTTTCCATGACTCAAGAATTGTATTTATTTATCATTCCTTTGTAATTTCTCTATAGTATATTTAATTATTTAATTATCTTCGATTTATAAATGTAAGTATGGTTAGTTAAACTACGTGAAAATCTAGTATATCTTTGTAATACATTGATTTTATCTTTACATTATTACATTAGAAAATGATATTGAACATTTTGTTAGCGTTGTCTCAACATTTACCCACACAAGAAGTGATGTTACAGTTTTTCACAACACAATAGAGTGACAATAGAGCATGGTGGAGATTTATAGGAGAGCGGGCAAAATGTCCAAGGTTGAAGATTTTAAAAGTACAATTTTAACATAAAAATTGTTAGATAATTTAGAACTTAGAAAAGGATTACAAAATGAATTTTGGATGAAGACAGAACTAGTAAAGATTTGTTCACTAGTAAAGATTTGAGGTAGAATATATTGGGTGATTGCCTTAATTATGGTTTATTATAGGATTATGTATACTAGTAAAGATTTGTTCACTAAAATCAAGTATACAATGTAGGATGTATCATAAAGAGATGGAAAGATTTACTTAATGGAATTTGAACTACCATGGAAATTGTTAAAAAAATAATATATACATTTTGGTAAAAGGGTATTTTGAAGAAAAGTCTTATGAAATTTTTATAAATATTCCAAGTCCAAAGAAAAAAAGTTATGAAACAAAAATGGACATGTAAAAATTATAACGGTTAGATAGAGGCATAAGGAAGTATGAGAGATATTTGGTAGAGTAAAAGCTCATGGTTCAGAATGTAAATTCTAGAAGTAAGAAAATATAGAATTATGTTGTGACCAAAAAGTTGTATATATTTCTCGTTCCTTTATATTTAATTGATTCTCTCATTTTTTTTTATATAAGCCCGATTGACTGAACTACATAAAACATTACATAACTTTATATATATATTGATTTTATTTTCATAATATTATATTAGTAAGTGAATTGAAGCTTCCATCGACATGATAAGTGGTTTCAAAGTTTTCATTTGTAGAACCGATAATTTTTCTTTCCAATCTTAAAAGTGAAGAATCCCACCTTAAACTCACCACTCCTTATTTTCCCAATGATCCATAATTATATCTTTAAAATTATCAATAACTTCCTAGATGTTAACGGCATAGGATTTTGAAAGATTCTATATCACCATCTTAAAAATTACAATTGTCATCTTATAGCTGCTTAACCATTACCATTTTTTAAATAATTAGTAAGAATAATTTTCATGAAATATCCTTCAAGATGCTTGATGTGGGGATTATAACAAAGAAGAAAAAGGATTGTCTTATTTAATGAAGAGGGAATCAAATAGATGCAATCCACAAGAAAAATTAAGAACTTAACAAATTTCCTTATTAATTTAAGACAATTTTGCATTGAGGAAAAATTAGAATCTTTTCATAGGATCCACTTTTCAATATTTGTCCAACTATCATTACCAAATATCACATTAATGGTCCACAAAAGCCTGCTTCTCATCTCCTTTTGTCGAAAGTGACTTAAAGTTCTCTTAAACCCCATACTTCCTCTTTGCTCTTCCTATGGCCCTCTAATTAGGTAGGAAAATTGCTTTTTTTTTCCCCTTTTGTTTGTAGTATAAAAAAAATAAAAACCCTCAAGATTACAACTTTTTAAGGCACTTACACATCCATAATACCAAAATAAATAATTGTTAAATTGAATATTAACCCGTTTATTTGAAAATCAATTGAAGCCCAATAATGATATATTGGAATTTTCATAATATTGGACATCACATCTCCTCGATATGACTAATCCTCGAGTCTAAAAATAATACTATTACACCCTAATTTAAGTCTTTAAACTATTTTAGAAAAAGAAAATAATATTAGGTATGAATTTAGTAATAAAAATAATGATAAATACAAGCATAAAATTAGCATTTTTCTTGATTTTGTATCACATTGAAATATGTATAACACATGGAAATGATGATGAACCTAATCGTCAAAAATTTTCTATATTTACAACCAAAAATCATATGACCATGAACCCAATTTTCACAAATTTTCACTATTTACAACCACAAATCATATTTACATTTTTTTTTTTCTTGGAATCGAATTATTACAACCAGGAAAGACACTGAAAAGGGTACAACAATGAGACATTAAAGTATGAGACAGCCCTGACAACCCCTCCTTTCATACATCCCAATACAAAACCCACCCACTATTCACTGACCTCCACCATATAATTCAATAGAAATTAAAAACTAAACCCACCCAAAAAAAAAAAAATGTTAATCCATACAAAGCCCTAAAACAATCACCACCAACCAGAACCATCCCTCCCTTCCCCCTCCCTAATTAGGACAATCTTCTCATCATTCTAAGCATTTTTTTTCCTCCTAAGTATGGGTGGTGCATGTGTCCTTTTCTTGCCCTCCAATCATGTGATTTTGATGGGGTCCAACCTTGAGGGGAACATATCATGTGAATTCACAGGTCATCTGCAGAAACCACCACAGCCTCTCAATCCCTAGCTAGCCCCCCTTGCCCTAGTCAATTTCTCTATGGTTTCCATGTTTGCATTGAAAAAAAATTGAGTACAACCCGCTCAATCTTTCTTTCTTTCTTTCTTTCCGAATTCATGGTACACAACCCTTTTCTGGTTTTTTTTTCGTTAATGTCGACGTGATAAAATCTAATCTATGACTTCCTCGGAGGAAAAGGGTCAATGGTTTAGAACATCCTCCTCCTTAAAATCCTTAACATCGGAGGCCGTGGGTGGCGCCGCGTTCTCCGTAGTCTTGAGGTTCTGCTGGTGATAGACTTGCCTTAGTCTCTCTATTTCCCTCTTCAACGCATCTTGATGGGCTGCAATTTGGATTCAAAATCACGGGGTTCAATCAATCAGACAGAAATATCATCGAGATAATTTCACTTTCGTGGGACATCCAAATTATATCCACTACTTTTTGCTTAAATTGAGAAGTAATTAATCTTGCTTAAGTAAATATAATTAAGCCTCAAAAGCACTTATCTCACCATCTTTGAAAATCTTATCTTGCGCCAGAGCCGCGATTCTTTGCTTGAGAGCGCTGTTGTCGACGTTTAGAAGCAACCGCTGATGGTCCAGAAACGCCACCCGCGGCGACAACACCGAGACTTCGGTCTTCGTTAAGCAATAATTCACAGAAAGAAGAAGAAAAAAATGTTTAGAGCCAAACCATGCAATAAGCTTCATAATTTTGTAAACTTAAAGACGAAGAATTCACATACTTGTAATGAGGTGACGCTGCGTTCCAGCTCTGATATGTATTGTAGCTTCCTAACTCGTGATCTTTGCGCGGATTGCCTGTTTGCCAGAATTCTGATGGAAAGAAGATGGAAAATGAGATATCACTTTTGGGTACATTATCATAAGAAAACAAGGATTAGAATTGAGTAGACGAGAGAAGCAAGGAAAATCCAACCTTTTCACTCTTTTGGGGTCTACGATCCGATCATTGGAGGTGGTCATTGAAGGTTGTGGTGGGGTTTGTGACTCCAATTTGCAAGAGCTTTGCACCTCCTCCGATTCGTTCTTGAGCTGCTGCTGCTGCTGTTGCTGCTCAATTGTTGTAGTTTTCTCTTCATTAAAGCTGTAATGGTCGGAAGGCGTGGAGGGGTTGGAGGAGGAGATGGTGGGGGCCATGGCGTCGGTGAACATGGACATGAACTGCTCGTCGTCGAATTGATCAAACTCATTGCCAGCCCCCGGCGGCCGGGGGGCCGCCCCCGAGTTGCGGCAATCGTCCGGGGCCTCGAAGAAGGCAATGGAGTCGCTGACGGATCTCCGGTGAGTGCCCCGCTTGGCGGAGGAGAAGTCGAGGAATTCATCGACCCAGGAGGGGTTCTGCGTGGCGGGAGGCGCCAAGTTCCCCATGGAAGGGATCTTCTGGTGAGGAAAACTAGGCCAGTTGGCAGCCATGGCTGGGACCTTTGGAGGCAGTTGCGCCATAACGTGAGAAGAAACAATGAACCCAAACTGTTCCAACCTTCAAACCAAAAACCAAAACCCTCCCAAACAATGGTTTTTATAGTTTGAAAAAACACTGGGAATGTTTCAAGGAAACAAAAGCCAGAAGAACATCATCATCATCATCAGCATCAGCATCACCCATAAGGGCATAACCTTCTTATTTTATTTTTATTAAATTATTATAATTTAAAAATAAATAAATAAATATGAATGTGATTTTTCTTGGATGTAAGAGGGTGGGGTCACATGGAGGGATTGAGACAGCTATCAACAGCTGTTAGGAGGTTGGGTCTCAACGGTATTACTGGAAAGTCGCAGTAGTTTAATAACTAGCGGAATCAGAGACCACGTGCCCTTGTGACCTTCCCTTTAGGCTTTATCCCCCCTCACTTATAAATAATACTCCTATTATTATTATTTTACATTCACATGTGTATGCCCCCTCCTTCATCTTTCATCCATCACCGTCTGATCCACTCACCATTCTTCATCAACCCTCCTCTTCAACCATCTCTTAATTATTGGTTTTGGCACATTGAAATGGGACGATGATGGAAATAAATGACCATATGTACCACATGAAAAATGGGAATCAAAACCTATTTTGTTGTATTCTACTTTTATTTTTTACGTGTAATTTCATGATTTAAATGGCTTATTGAATTTTTTATCCACCCACCTAACCCTCTCATTAATTATTTCTGTTGTAGTTCATATTTGTCTTATCCCGATCTACTTCATCTGGATTATACATATATGATTTAGTTTTTTTTTTTTCAAATTTTCTAACATATTACCCATAAAAATAAATTATTAAAATTTGTATTTATATGAATATAATTAAAATTTTTCTTTAAAAGTTGAATGGAAATGATAAGTCTGAATTGATTTAAATAATCGATTGGCTTTGGGATAGATAATCCCAAAACCCATGATGATCATCTGATGTAAAGATTTGGGCACCATTGTGAATGTAGTAGGAATATAGGGGAGATGTACCCATTAAAGAATAAAAAGGAAAAAAAATTAAGGAAAGAGGATAATAATAAGAAAAGTGGGAAGAGGGAGGTGTGGGATTTAGGGGCATGAGCTGTGAAGGGAAAGGAACTCCCAAAAAAGAATTTTAAAATAAATAAAAAAAAAAGGAAGGAAGATGGGCATGGCCATGTGAATTGTTTGCACGCTCTAAGTTATCTTTGCTTTGTCCCCAAACCATACCCACATGTAGGGCATGTGTCCCTATTCCCCTCTCCATCACTGTTTCTTGCTGCCTTCCACCTTCCTCCCTCCCTCCCTCCAACTTGCCCCTTATCCTCCTTTCTTATTTCTTGTGTAAGGAAGCCACTAATCATCATCACCCGCAAACCTTTTATAATTATATACTTCTTCCGCGTTTCCCCATTACAAAGTGCTTACCAATTAAGCCTTGTCTTGATTCTTCATTAAGCCAAAATGTTGAAAATGAGAAGTATGTTATCTTTACAAGCTTTGCATTAATCACGTGCAAAGAAAAGACAAAAAAAAAAGTTTAAAAATGGTTCTTGATTAATTTCATTAATTTCCGATACCTCAAAAACTCGTTTTAAACTCGATAAACATATTTCAATATGTCTGAATAATTTTGTTAAAAGGGCTTCTAACTTAAAAGAAAAAGTTTAAGATATATATAAAATTGCTTCTTGTAGAAATTAATATTTTGGCTTCTAATTTTAGTTTGTCAAAGTTAAGAAGTTACACCAAGTATAAGTATTTTATCTCATTTAAGTGCTTGGCAATTAAGTAAGCATTTTGTTATCTAATTTATGACTTTGATTAAGGTTTAGTCATATAACAAAACTCAATTATGTTCATAATTTTATTATTCTATTCAAACTAGAATTCGTTCAACCTCAACGTTACATCTGGATATCGGTAAGTATTAAAGAAAGAAAAAAAATTAAGTTTATAAAATACAAGTTTTAAATAATTATATAAAACATATTAACATTTCATACTACTTTTTAATGATATTGGTATTACATTTGATCATCCTAAATATTATTTTTGAACGGTGAACACATGAAATTTGAATTATTTTTAGAGAATTCTTATTGTATAATTATTTTTATACAAATATATGAAAATACATTTCTTCCTAATTCAAATCAAATCACATGCTAACTTGGATTTTTATTATTATTATTATTATTTTTTGGCACATTGTATTATGATTCACATTCATTCTATTCATATTCACGAGTGGATTCTAGTAGGTGAAGGCAACACTCATTCCATGCTTTTTGCCGTTGCATGATGCATCAAGTACATTGTAAGAGGTCAAGCCAACACTTATTTGATTAATATTGATTTGAAAAACAATTATTTGAAGGACATGATATTCAAATTATTTCCGATTAGGGTTCCCAATTTTGTTTGAGCTTGCAGTTGATATAATTACAAGCACGTCCATTAACATGGGGTGGGGTCCTCTATACTAATTAACATGATTATGCCCATTTGGTTTTATTCAAATATTGAATTTATTTTTATGGCTAACTCTCCACAATAGGTAGAGTGGCTCTCTTCATAGATTGGATGTCTTATTTTATAGAACTTAAAACTTAAAAAGGAGGTATTTTAAAACATTTGAAGGGGATTAAGGATGGCAATAAGGGGCGAGTTTGATCCGTCACGTTAAATTTTTAAAAATTTGAAAAATCACTTATAATGTTGAAAAATCAATCACTTACAGTACATTTTTTAAAAATACTTTATATGTAATTCTTCTAAATGCTTTCAAAGAAAACACTTCTATTAAAAATACTTCAAATAAAAACATTGTCAAACACATTTTTAGAATCTATTTAATAATGATTTTACGAAGTATTTTTACTCTAAAAAGTATTTTTGAATAAAAATTAGGTATTAAGCAAAATTTAAGAAACACTTTTAGAAAATCTTTTACCCTAAAAGTGTTTTCAAATAAAAATTAGGCTTTTGGAAAATTTTTGAAAAAAGCTTTTAAAAACATCTGAAAAATCACTTATAATATTGAAAAAAAATTCTTATAGTATTTTTTTAGAGAAACACTTGATAGATGATTCCCCAAAAAACACTTCTAAAGAAAACACTGTCAAACGCACTTTTACTCAACTTTCAGATGAATTTGGAATTTTATTTTTAAATTTGGGATGGGATTATATAACCTAAGGAAAATGTAAGGGAAAAAAAGTAAATAAAAAAAATTGAAGAAAAAAATAAAGATTTCCAATCAATTAATTACCTTAATATCCTACTTTGAACTTTTTTCATTGATTTAATTTTTTTATATAAAGATCAAATAATTTTAAAAAATACATATATATATATATATATATATATATACTAATTTTAATATTTAATTTTCTTTCATATTTTTTTATAATAAAAACAAACGTAAGAAAATAATTTTTTTTAATATTTTTATTCTTTCTTGAGTACTTTTTTCTCCACCATGCAAGGGATTTTAAAATTTTTGGATCTTAGAGGAATGCTCTAATAGTAAAAGTTATCATGGCACTGTTCCATTGTTGAAGGTACTGAATCTATTATGCAATGTGGCACAGCTCTATTATTCCCTTCAATCGAATCGGACAAGACCATATACTATATTGGAGATGAGACAAAAGCTAATGACCCAACAGCCATATGTACGCAACACAAGATTTTTATCAACACAGAGCGTCCTAGTTAACAAACTTGAATGGAATGGCTTCCTGCATTTTGTATTGAACTCATTTCGTGTTGGGTGCGTTCATCTGTCCATGACATTTGTGTGAGCATCATCCTGGTGAGATTTAGGAGTCCAACCCGACCCAAAGTCAAGAATTCCAAACTGTGTTTGTGATACCCCATATCAGTTGGATGAAAAAGTTTTTGACTTAACATAAATAATGGACTGTTCTTAATCATGTAGACACCTTTTAAAGTCCCCAAGCAAATAATATCTATGATAGAGGAAGCAGGTAGAAAATCTAACATAACAATCAACTCACCTGCACGTCTATTGCCCGCAGCTGCAAAAGCCATGGACGAAACGACATAAACCACAAACCAAAAATGAAACATAGAAGACTTCACAGACTGAAACTCACAAGCACAAAAAGCATGAGCAACATAAACGAAACAAGAAACCTAAAGAGACTGAAAAGGATAAATCAGTACAGCAACATGTAGCTGATACAACCAATAGTTTATGTAAAATTTCTCATGCTCTAATCTGCATTAATAGTCACTCAGAGGCATAAGCTTTCATTCTCCATCTACATCCAAACTAACTATGAAGACAGCTATGTTCTGCAGGAATGTTTACTTCGCTCTTCTAATTATGTGGACTGTTGGAGTATCTTGGAGTGCATTTTCTGAGGAACATGAGCCTATGGAGTCTGAAATGAGCGACATGGAGAAAAGGTATGAAAGGTGGCTGGTACAACATGGCCGAAGGTACAAGAACAGAGATGAATGGCAACAGCATTTTGGGATTTACCAATCCAATGTTCAGTTCATCAACTACATCAATGCTCAAAACTTCTCATTTACACTCACTGACAACCAATTTGCAGATATGACAAATGAAGAGTATAAAGCTCTCTACATGGGTCTTGGAACATCAGAGACCTCAAGGAAGAACCAAAGCAGCTTCAAACGTGAGAGAAGTGAGGTTTTGCCAAGAAGTGTGGATTGGAGGAAAATGGGTGCTGTAACTCCAGTCAAGAATCAAGGGGAATGTGGTACAACTTTTTCCTTGGTTTTTAAAACCGAAGAATGACTTCTAGTTATCTATTTAACTCCACAACTAGATATTTGCTTAGGTTTCTAATTCAGATCCACCTAAATGACTTCAGGCCATTACAATTTTTCCTACAAGATGGTCTATCACCTGCTTCTGGGACAAACTGGCCTTCTTGAGTTAGAAATAGATAACCAAACCCTTTACAAATGAAACCAGAAATATGCCATTGAGATCATTGGCGTAATCACTAGAAGTGATTCTCCAATGAAGTTCAACTCCAAACACATTTTTAGGTGACAGGAGAAAGCCGAAATCCTAAGCTGAATATGATCTTAGACACTCCAGACTAGTTGAAATTTCAGTTATTGTTGTGGAAGTCTTAATGCTATGGTTTTACTTGAGGGAGATCTGATGGCACCTACCTTTTGATACAGGAAGTTGCTGGGCATTCTCTACTGTGGCAGCCGTGGAAGGCATCAACAAGATCAGAACAGGGAAATTGGTGTCTCTGTCCGAACAAGAGCTCTTAGACTGCGATATTGACAGTGGGAATGAAGGCTGCAATGGTGGATACATGGTGAACGCATTTAAATTCATAAAACAAAATGACGGCATCACCACTGCAAGAAATTATCCTTACATAGGAGAACAAGGCATTTGTAACAAAGACAAAGCTGCAAACCATGTGGTGAAAATCAGTGGCTATGAGACAGTTCCTCCCAATAATGAGAAGATATTACAAGCTGCAGTAGCTAAACAACCTGTATCTGTCGCAATTGATGCTGGTGGTTATGAATTCCAGCTCTATTCCAAAGGGATCTTCAATGGCTTTTGTGGGAAGCAACTAAACCATGCAGTAACAGTAATTGGCTATGGAGAAGATAATGGTAAAAAATATTGGCTAGTGAAGAATTCATGGGGCACAGGTTGGGGGGAAGCTGGCTATGCAAGGATGATACGCGACTCCAGAGATGATGAAGGCATTTGTGGCATTGCCATGGAGGCCAGCTACCCCATCAAGGCCGTAAGTCTGGTAGGTGAAGCTGGTTCCTCCTCATAGTTATTTATGTAAAATAGAAGTAAAATATGAAAAGGGAATTGGATACAGACAAGCTTATCATAAGATCAAGTGTTATTTCTCAAGCAGATGATAAATAACTAAATAAATAATTGCTTGATAAACATTAGTTCTTTGATACACAATATTCATCTTTTTTCTTAATTTTCTTTTTACAATTCCTGCAAAACATTTTCTGATACAACATAAAAACTAGTAAATGAGGAGGAAAAGAATGCAAACATCAACCTTTCTTTCTGGTAGTACCTCTTAGCTATTATATATGTGATCATTAGAGTGGCAACATGGTTATGGTTGGATCAATTTGACATTACCCTAGACCAACTCAATCATTTGCATTGGACTTTCTGACCCAGTATTGAAAAGGTAACATTGATGTGGCCAGAATGAAGTTCAGAGTCTTCAGGAAACAATTCACATAAGCCATTTTTGTTATGCTGGACAAGAGCTTGGGTAGGATATTTTTCATAATGTGTCGAGGATTAGATTGGATATGTGGGAAGAATAACTTATCCAATCTCTTTTTCTGTATCCCTTGTACATGGAATTTAGATATCTCATTGAAGATAGGGGATTTAGATATCTTTTGAAAAGACAGGATTTAGATGTTCATGAATTATAGATCTCATTAATTTCAAGCTCTCCCATTTATTTTGATCTCAAAAACACTGTTTTTATAGGGGCCATAAAATATGAATGTTAATATTCATCTTTGATATATTTTCTCCCAAAAGAACCTTAATTAGAGATGAAAGTGATTTTATTGAGGAAAAGAAAAAATCAATTGAGTTAGATTTTATTGAGACAATTTAAAAAAGGAAATGGTAAATTATCTATATATATTTGATTGGCTTAGGAGTAATGATACATTACCATATACATTAGGTTTCTGTTTCTATAATTTTTCAAGTTTGAGTTTCTTGAAACCTATAAATAAGGATATTTGATCTTAACCAAGACATTAATGAATGAATGATTAATAATATGAATTTTTATGCAAACCTTGAAATTTCCAATGATGAGAGTCCATTGTTTTTCTTCTGGGTGAGAGTACTAGGGCCTTAGTACTAAGGTTTTCTACCTTTTCTTCTTTATCTTTTCTTTTGCTACCTTTTATTTTCCTTTTTCTGTTGTCATAATTTTATTCCTTGCTCCTCTTTTTACATCCTAAAAGATTTAAGCCTTAGCCCACTTCATTTGCTTGTAAGGAACCACCATGGGGTTGTTGGTTGTCCTACACCAGTATGGTTACAACAATGTGTTGTAGTACAGAGATAGAAAACTCCCAATACCATGCTAATTAGAACTATCTTGGTTATGTGACGTTAAGTGAAAGACTCATGACTCTCTAACATTGGCTACGCCACTATGATACTTGCTGTTGATGTATTAGTATTAGGTTGACAATTTTATTCCAATTCTTATTGAATCTGATGCATCATACTTCCAAGGGTATTATCAGTTCCCATTCAACTTTGAGCTATTTCAAAGTTGATATTTCTTGAGGTATTTATGTATTTGGGATTATTGAAGTATAAGAAATGGCTATGAAAGATAAATGGGTGTTAATGTTGAAGAAAAGCATGAGAAAGAAATTTTTGAACACAAATATGGGGTAAGGCATTCGAATATCAAGTAGGAGCAATCAAATGTTCTACAGGGCATTCAAACACTAAGTTCGGGAACATTCAAATGTTCCATACAATGTTCAAATGTTCCCTTCAGGTCATTCGAACATTGGACTTATTTTTTGCGATTTTATTCTGTTGGACATTTTTGTAAAATTAACATTAGAATGGTTTTCCAAATCTATGCTCTAAGTTTTTGGTATAAATACTTAGATTCATTCCATTGAACATGATGCATAAGAGATTAGCCATCCCCTGTAGCCTCAATACTCCAACTCTTAACCTTTCAAAAGCAATCTTGAAAAATCTTTTTGACAATAAAAGGTATTCGATCCACTAGTCTCAGCATGGTGTTGAGGTTTTTGCTAAGAAGCATAAGGTGCTGCATCGACAACATGAAGAAAGAGTGTAGGTGTTGAATGGTATAAAACTATGGTAAGTAGGTACATTCGAATCAGGTAAAGTTGTATTCATTTGTTTCAGATTTAGAGGATTATTTGTGGTTGATCAACCATCCATAGCTTTTTATATCAATAGAGTTTCAGACAACTGAATAGGTGGGTATTCCACGCTAAATCCTGTATTCAATGTATGATTAATTATATTTGTGTGTGGGATTGATCAACTTTTACTGAGACAAAAATTATTAAATTGGAGATATCTCACTTCAAAAGTGCTTAGATGGGTTGAAGAGAGAAAATGGTAGAGATATTTGGTGAAGTGGATACAAAAAATTCCCAGACATCATATGTGGTGAATTTAAGAATTTTGGAATCAGGGGGACAAGGTCCTCTAACCAACTCATTGGAGGTAAATCGAGGGGTCTAATCCTTCCATAAACAATCTGGATTACCTTTGATTGGAAACTTAGAGTACTTGAACCAAACCATAGACAAAACATAAAAATGAATAATAAATAGTGACCAAATTCTTACTTGTAATGGTGGCAAGGTGCAAGCTTTAAGTCCCACCATTCCCAGCTGAATAGTTGGTTACACAAACTCCCTGATCGGTCAAAGACGAACCTGACAGAATAGCTGCACAAGAAGAATTAAAGGAAGTGACAATTACAAAGACCTGATGTAACAGAATAGTTATGAAGATGATAAAGAACAGAACAACCTGGAAGGCTGTGCAAACAAAAAAGAAAGAAAATCACCGGACATGCTAGCAAATGAGAAATCCTGGCTACATGATCCCAAGCCAGCAATGTTCAACTCAAATTTCTGTATAATTGAGCAAATCTGACCCTTTTTTCTCCTACCAATTCATCATGTTGTTACAAATAGTATATAACAACAAAAAGAATACACAAAACTGTCTGTCAAGCTGTAATGGAATTTGGCAACAGATTCATCCCAACTCCCTCTTGACCAATTTATGGAAAAGCAGGACCAGTAATCAATGACCTCAGACTACTGCACAGCCAACTAAGGATAGATCATCTTATAAATGAAGTCAGGATACCAATGTCTCCTAGTCATTGCAGTATGTATTCATTCCCTTCTCTCTTTGGAATGTTAAGGACTTAAGATCTCAAATCTGCAAATCTTTGCCTCACAGCCAAAGCAAGTTTCCACTCACCAAGATTAGCCAGCCCCTCAACCACCTTCTGTCTGGCCCCAATATATGGAATAAATCCTCTTGCTGTCATCCCCATCACAACCTTTCCAGCCAAGACAAACTCACGACATGCCAAGCACCCCTCTAGCACCGACTCATAGCTTGCAAACCCAGCATTGAAATCCTCTCCCTCCAAGAACTCAATCATCTCAACTGCTTTCCAAATCTCTTTCTTTGCCCGCAAAGCTGCCACCAGATTCAACACTGTTCCTTGCCTTGGTGTCAATCCAATTTTTGCCACCATTTCCTTCATCAATTCTGTCGCATCGGTGGTCCTCCCCATTGCACACATTGCACCAATTACAGACCCATAACCCTCTAAATCAGGGATACATCCCACCTGACCCATGCTCTTCAAAACTATTACAGCTTCCACCAACTGATCAATAGCACAGAGGGATAAAATAAGGTAATTGCAGGTGCCACAATCAGGGTAATATCCAATTGATTGCATTTCTGATAGGATATTAGAGACAGAATGAGATTGTCGTCGTCGGCTAAGCCATGCAGAGGAGAGAAGAAGGTGGGTTTGGGGGACAGGAATGCAGCCAGAGCGAAGAGTACGTTGGAGAATTGCAAGAGCAAGAGGGAGGGGATTGGGGCTTTGGAGTGTGAAAGAGAGGAGGCAGGCATATGCAATCTGGGAGCGAGAGCGTGGTCTGAGAGGGATAAAAGATTGTAAAATTTCATCAACAACCTGGGTTCTGAGGTTCTGGGAGAAGGTAGAGAGGAATGAGAAGGGATTCGGGTTTAGGCAAGTTTGTTCTGAGATGAGAAGGTCAGGAATTTTCTGGTAGGTTTTGGATTCAACTGCAGCTTTAATAGATTCTTCGAGTGTTTGTGATGAAGTGATTGAATGAATTGAAGAAATTTGGCGGAGAGAATAATGAAAATGAAAGAGAGATCTGCATAGTTTTGTTGCTCCAATTGCCATTTTTGAGTGTGTAAGACATTAATTTGCCAGTGAGCAAGCATGTATGTCAAAACATGGAACCTGCAGAGGTTTATATGCTTCCATAAAAGTTGGTAGCTGGAAAAAATGAACCAGAAACAATGGCATATGTTAAGCAATTACTTAGCAAAATGAATATTTTAATAAAAACATGTTATGATAGATCTAAAGATTTCCTGCAGAGTGACCATACATGTCAAGGAATATTATGGTCTTGGAAACTATTAGAATTTGAACATAAGTGAAATTTAAAATTGTAGAAAGCTGCATCTCTGCACTTTTTAAGGACCACAAAAATCTGGTTGCCTCATTTCCTCAAGGTTAGAATTTGCAAGATATATTATTTGTATGGAAAGAAAATTTCCATAAGAAACCCGCTTAACAAGAAGGAGAAGAAAAGAAAGAAAATGCCTATAAGCAATTCAGAAAAGAAAGTAAAAACAAATAATAATAATAACCAACAAGTGAAATAATGAGTTATTGAACAACTTCTTTCCTGCACTGAATCAAAATTAAAGATTATTGTCTTAATGCCACTACCCATGTCAAGCTAATCAACCAAAGGCCCCATGCTTAGAAGCTAGTCAATACTTGCATAGCCTACAGATTTTCAAGAATTTAGTATGCAACCTCCTTCTGAATTACACATATATGAAGACTTTTGAAGCAGGTATAGAGATCACACACACACACACACAAGTATACAAAAATAAAAACAAAAATGTTCAAAAGCCCCCAGAAAAAAGGTTCTCCATAGTTGTTAAAAAAAAAAAAAAAAAAATCCACTTCAAAGTGATCATCCTTTTTTCTTAAAAAAAAATAATATATATATATATATATATATATGGTTCATTTAAAAGCTGAAATTTACATTGTCAAGAGAAAGATACACCATACATGTCTTCATTATAGATACAACAAAAATCAGACACAAAGTTCTTAGATCAAATCTTCCTGTAACGAAACAAATGTTGTTTAACTAGTTAATACATTTAGCCAACCTTTTAGCTCGCTGGTAAACATGCTTACAATAAATAAAAAAATAAAAATAAAAATAAAAAACCCTCAAGTCCTTGAAGTGATCTTTATAGAAGTTAGTTGGAACTGGAATGAAAAGGGTTTCTCAATTCCATTTTGTTTACTGCATCCAGCATATATGCCAAGCATACCAAAGGTGGAAGAGAGGGTAATGGGCAATAACAATGACAAGTTCTTATGCATCAGCTCAATAACTAGCATGTTAAAAATTTTGAGCGGATGCTACATTAATATATCATGCATCAAATGGTGGGTTTCAATTCTTTTTCTGAATAGTTGGCTCGTGCCCACTCCATTCCCTCTCTGCCTTAAGCGAAAACCCAGATGTCACAGAGGAAAAGTATCGAACAGGTGATGCTCAACACATGAAACAGAAACCATACTATGATTCATAGCAAGAAAATGAACTTCAAAGAGAGTACCCTCATGGATTAGACCCAAATAGAATTGTGGATTCCTGGGTCTAGATTTGATTGCATGCCCAACGGTCTCTGAGGCTAAGAATAATGAGCACTTCCCAATTCAACTTTAGCCGAATCCTAACCTCCGATCTTTGGAACCAATAACATGGCTGGTTAGGAGTGTAAATGGCCTGGTCTGGGCAAAGGCCCTCATGGTTTTTGTTGGGCCCAAAGGTTTTGGGCCGAGCTTGGACCTATGGGTATGGGTGACATCTTGAAAAAGACATTTTACACTCTGATTTCCCCGGATATTTATACAACGCAGAAGCCAATGACACTCATCAATTAATTTGTACTAAAAAACGAGGTGGTAAGGATAACAAATAAGATTGAATGAAATTTTGGGTTGTGGTAAATTCATTATTAGACTGGTTTATGGCTATACATAGGGTCCGTTTGGGATAACTTCAATTTTTGGCTTAAAGTTCAAACCAACGTTACAATCTTTAAAAGACAATATTAACATTGTAATTTTTTTATTTTTTTTTTATATCCATGGATGTCTAGGCTAGGCGAGCTTATAGGTACCTCGACTAATCCCACAGGATTCTGAAGTTAACAATCGGATAAAACTCTAATGGCCCTAAAGGGACTCGAATTGGTGACCATCGAAGAGCAAAACAATATTAATATTATAACATTTTTATCAAACATGAAAAAACTTCTTGCATAAATCAAATAAAACTTCTATCAAAAGAAACATGACAAACTCCTTGAACAAAATTAAAATTAGTTAAACAACATAGGAAGTCTTGTTGAACTTAAAAAAGAACTTTCGACTTTGCAAAAGTCGCTCCAACACAGGGTAACAAGCTTGAAAGACAAATCAGCAGACCCTTACATTCTCAATCTATGAGGTACAAGCACAGAACCAGAAAGGCAAAGAAATTCATTACTAAAAGATCATTTCGAATTCCTCAAATGCAAATAGACAATCCATAACTCTAATAATATAGTTTGTTTCCAGGGGTGCAGAATGTACATCTGTTGTTCTGCTCCTTGCCAGATCATGTACTGTTTCTAAAAACTAATGTAGTCGGCTTCTAAATCAATTCCGGATTGGATCATGCCACAAGAAATCAGAATGGTTGCACTCAAAAAAGCAGTGGCTTGGAAGATCAGCTGATCTGCATGTAAGACTTGAAGCCTCATAGCTCAAGGTGGGTTTTCTCAACGATAACGCCTTCTAGACCTGGCACGCCGACGGAAGAGGCAAAAACCCAGCACACAACCAATAAGAACCACCTGTAGAATTATCACTATCTTCAACCCTGCAATCACCAAAGCCCAACTTATGAGAGACAGTTTTCAGTTGCACCAAAACTACCACAAATGAAATACAATACCTGTAAGTTTATGAATCTGATCCTCTAAATTAAGCTTAGTCTTAGCTTCTTTCACATCAATAGGATCCACTTCACCGATCGCTGAAACATGACTTTTAGTCTGGTATTCAACATCCCCACCCATGACGCATGTGTTGGGACAATTGATGCTACCACTGTACTCATCACTCCCATCGCAGCAATCTACAAAGAAATGAATTGGCAACTAAAAATTAAATTGAAGTCATAAGAACATATCTAAGTTTCACTGATCACAAAAAAAAAATTTGGAAACAAATCTTGAATGTCAGGCTATACAGGTAGCAGTATAAAGATAAATCGGGTTAACTGCTAAAGAATTCTGTGCTACTAACACAGACTATGTCCACCAGGTCAACTCAAAAAGGGTGATATATCAGATGCTAATATCTTAGATCAACTACGAGGCAGCAAAACATGCAAAACATAGACATTTTCAAAACCTTAGGAGTCATCTCTTGGCTATTCCATTTTTTTTCCCTATTCAGAGTAAGCCATTCAATCTTTAATTCTAAATGGTCTTTCATTGGAATGTAACAAATGATGCATGTGATTCCAGGAAGAAGCCATTTGAAACTAAGATGAAATGAAGCTTGTAATGGCCAATGAGTATGAATATAGAAAAATTGAATTTGAGGGCAAGATGTTGGCACCTAGGCTGCGGCCCACTTGACTATACATCTAATTACCCATACAAAAGGAAGTAATCAAAGATGTCTCAACTAGTTATGCTTATAAAGAGAAGTAACCTAACAAGTAACACTTACCACAAAAATGGTCATTCACTTGAGAAGAAAACAAAAACTTTGGTGTACTTCCCACATTCTTACAATAAAATTTTCCAGCAGGGCAAGCCGATGTTCCTACAAAAATAAGAATGCCAAAAAATTCACTGAGACATGAACAATTCGAAAATAATATCAATCCAGAATTTAAAAATAATAATAATCCTTGATTTTCAATAGATTTAAGTTGCAGCGCATGATAGATACAAAGGAAAATATGATAAACCCTATCTTGTTAAAATCTGTACACTAAACTAAAATAGGAAGACTATTAAAAGCAATATTGTTTTGAGATTGAACTTTAGCTGTACACTTATGATATGAGCACTCAGGTTGTCAGAAAGGGCCAAAATTATGAGGAAATGGAGTTCTTTATACATACATTTTCTCTCAACATGACAGATGAATAGATATTTGAATCTCATAGGTTCTGAAACTTCCAGGGCCAAATTTCAACAGGTGCAAAGACACATCGAAAGACAGAAGCTAAAGTATAGCATACTTTAAACCCAACAAAAAATGAATTGATGCCTCTTGGATTTCAAATAAAGATTGTTTTCTTATTGTACTGTCGCTTTTTCCTACCAAAATTTTGAACCAACAAAATGAATTTTTTACATCTAACTGAAAAAAAAATAAATAAAAATAAAAAAAATAAAAAATAAAACATTGGAAGAGCTTTCCAAAACACATGCAAGAGATGAACTTCTAATGAGTTTTCTACATCATTTCCGTCCAGTGTTGCCAAAAAATGAAAACATTATTATGCAAGGCAAAACAAATAGATTCCAAAATTTCCAAATTCTCTGTCTCATCCTATTTGATTCTCACAAATGATTTCTCAAGTTTCTAAAGTTTACAAAAGCATGTATATGCCCAAGAAATTTCTTTTTCCTCCTTAGAAAGGATTAATCATTTGTTGCCACAGGCTGCACAACAGAAATTCATAATTCTGCAGTTAAGATTCCACATTTGTTGCAAAATTTCTCCATGAGAAACCAATAGAATTGTAGTTTTTGAATGATACCAGGCTCATCCGTTCCATCAATGCAGTCACAGAAATTGTCATTGATTCGGGCTTTGTTAAAGAACTTCGACCCATCCTTGCACTTGATCGCCTGTGAGGCATAGTACTTCTCATCTGGAACAACATAAACTATCTCAATTCAATCAAACAAACAAAAATCCAAGGTAACAAGCAATTGGAAACCCGGATATGCCCTATTATCTCTAAAACCCCAATTTTTTTAGTCTAAGGAGAGAGTAGCATAAACATGCCATGTGGGGATCCGGGTATGTTCTATTCTCCCCTAAAATACCCAATTATTTGGGTTTAAGAAGAGAGAAGAAAGGCAGGCAGAAACATGCAATTAGGAGATCTGGGTATGCCTGGTTATCTGAAAAAACCAATTGTTAGGGTTTAAGAAGAGAAACAGATTGTGTAACATGAAATTCGGAGATATGGGCATGTTCCACTATGTCCAAAAACCCCAATTATTAGGGTTTGAGAAGAGAGTAGTAACTTGCAATATGGAGATCTAGGTATGCTCTATTATCTTTCAGAAAAACCCGATTGATACGGTTTAAGGAGAGTGATAGTAATATTTCATTTCCAAATCAGGGCATGCTCTTTTATAAGGGTTCAAGCAGAGAGAGTGAGATTCGCATCCATGTGAATTGCTTAGAGAGAGACCCAGATGATATGTCATACACCTGAAAATTTCCAAAGAATTTAGAGGAAGGAAGAGAGAACCTAACGGGTGAATTCCAAGTATAGGTAAAGCCGAAGAATAGGTGATGAGGAAGAAAGCGGAGATGAGAGCAATCAAGAAGAAACAAAGACTTGGCTCCATGGCAATTGCAGAATCGTAGAGGTTGTCTCTGACTTTTTACAGCATCCTCCCTTCATTGCAGAAGACGAGTCAACCCAGTGAACCCCAGTCAAGAATCAAGATCATCGTAGTCTTCGTAGACGAACTCAATTTTAGCTTAGCGGAATTTGAATTGAGCTTGGAGAGAAATAACAAAAAAAAATAATAAATAATAATATACGATCCTTTGACAGGTTTCCAAAATTGTCACCTTTGGGAAGTTTGTAGAAATAAATAATTTTTGAAAAAGATTAGGGATGGAAATTTGGCAACTTCAATTATAAGACTCGGGAATGTTTGGTAAAATTTAATATTTATTATTTAATGATTAAATTAAATTATAATTAAATTACATATTTAAAGCTTATTACTTAATTTGTACTTTAAATATTAAGATTATTTAATAAAATTAATTTAAAATTTATCATAAATCATCAAATTAAAATTTTTATTCTTATAAATTATAATTAAGAAAAAAAAAGTCGAGTAATAATGGAGGTCATGGAATAACAAAAGAGATCGTATAAGTAACTAAAACAAATAAGGGTAAAATGAAAATATGAATTTAAGAATAAGTTAATTATTTTTATTTATTACTTGAAGTTGTTTTTAACTTTAAATCTTATCATTTAAGTTATTTTACTAAATATATTTAATTTACTTAATAACTTAAATTTAGTTAGTAAGTCACTTTAAGTTATTAAGGTTGTTTGATAAAATTAACATAGAATTTATTTTAAATCACTAAATTGACATATTTATTCTCATAAATTATAACTATAGCAAATGAGATCAAATAACAATAAAGGTTGTAGAGTAGTAAAAAAGATCATAGAGATAACTATGACAAATAAGGTTAAAAAAAGTAAAACGAATAAATAAACTTAAAAATAAGTTAATTGTTTTTACTAATTACTTAAAATTATTTTTGACTTTAAGTAATACCATTAAATTATTTTATAAAACATCTTTAATTTACTTAATGACTTAAATTAAGTTATTAAATCATTTTAAGTTATTAAATTAGTTTATTAAACACTCATTAAGGTTATTTTATAGATTTTCTTTTTTATAAAATATGTCGGGTTCATTGTAAAAACATGTCATATCTACTAAAACTTGTTGAGATGAAAATGTGAGATGATTGTTTCCTCGGAGGTGAGAGGAGGTTTGAAAGGTGGAAAGTGTTGGTTTGCAGTAGAATCCAAGACCTTTGAAATCTCCATTGAAGTGGTCCGAGGTAAGCCAATAGGGATTATTTTAGAAAGGAGTAAAGGCTTTTCTTCTTGGATAAGATTTGGATAAAAGAGTTTGAGCTATCTGTTGGAAGGTGTGAAAGCTTGGTGTAGAGGATAGTCAAGTTCGAGGTGTCTAAAAGTTTGAGAAGATAGAGGAAGAAAGTTTAGGTTAGAGTGTCGTTCAAATGAAACTGGTAGGTTTTTACTCTATTCGGTGTGAGATGTGGAAGTTAAGAAGTATTGTCTTGTATTTCCAAAGGTAAAAGGTTTAGTAGGGGCGTGGTTCCTGTAGTCTAAGAAGTTAAGGGCCCTAGGAGTCTCCACTCTAGCTCTGAGCAATACTTGTCCGAGTGTTTTCCACCTCCTGAAAATGGTGGGTGTGGTTTCAAAGGGAAAGAGAAAGGAAAATGAACGTATGCAGAAGTCACGAGAGTGAAGAAGACATGGGAGTTAGGAGAGTCTTTATGGGTGCATTTAGGGGACCTATAACTTCTTTGTAGAGAATAGCAGTTAAGTCGTTGCTTGGTTGGCTGTTTTGGTGACAGTTTTGAATCAGTTCCTCCTTTATCATCCTTAAAGGGATGGACGCTTGCAAGTTGATTTCTAAGGGGAGGTTTAAAAATATCCAGGTTGGGTGGGGCCCTTGTGCTATTTGAGTTTGAAAATAAATGTGAAGTTGATTGGGTGCTTTTAAGGGGCAACAGACGATTTAAAGAGAGTTCCTCTTGCAAAGATGGAGACCTGAAGTGGGGTGTTTTTGGAATGAGAGCCATGCCAAGGAAGTATGGGTGAGGGTTGTAGGACTTCCTCTTACCTTTGGAGTGGAAAGGTGTTCAAGAGAATTGGAGAGAGCTATGGGGGTTTTATAGTAGTTGATGAGGAAAAAACTTTTTTTTTTCTCAGTTACAATGGGCTCGCATCCTGGTGAGAGCCTCTAGGAAGAATATGCCAGGGTCATTGTAGGTGGTGGTCGGTCATACTTGTTGGGTAGTTCGTCTATGGTGGGAAACACCTCCTTGGGTTTCTCAGGTAATGTCAAGGTCTATTTTTCACAAAAGAGTTGGGCGTGAGGTTAGGAATGAAAGTGTGGGTGATGCACACGCTGGTGAAAGCGTGCAAGAGACTCAAATTCGTGATCAGAATTGGGGGTCAAAAGAGCAGGTTGAGTGTGGTAGAAGGATTAGGGATGCAACTGGTGTAGTAAGTAAGTCAGTTAAAGGCTCTGAATTGGACTTAGCTTTAAGTGGGCTTGGGTCTAGGACAACAGGCTGGAAGCAATTTAAAGAAAGAGAAATGTTAGACTCAAGTGGTGGAGCGGGTTAGGCTTTGGGCTCAAAACCCTTCAGCCCTGTGGGAGCAGGCTTGGTTGAGAGATCTAAGGGGCCTTTTGGGCCCATTTTAAAAAAGGCCCATCTGTGCCTTTTTGGGCAGCTATTCTCTTCTAGGGCTCTTCCTAAGTCCATCGTGGGAGCTTTGGGGCTTGAGCAGGTGGAGCTAATCGATGAAGATTTCAACACCGGGGGGTCGTTTCCTGGTTGTTCGACGCTCACTGACGAGGCACTGATGGATGAAGCATCCAGGTATCCCGTTTATCACAACCACTATTTTTTTTCTTTGGGGCTTCGAGGTTATTCCTCTTCTACTCCTTTCTTGGGGCCCGACGAAGCTTTGTTGGTGTCGGAGGGAGCTTGCAGTGGATCGAAAGGCTCAGCAGCAGGAGTAATGGACTGGGATCCTCTACGAGTAATGCCGATTGAAGATTTATTGGTCCTCAATGGTCGAAAAGAACCTCCTTAGGGTTCGACTAACAATGTTAGTGCGATTGAGCTAGTGATTGTCCCGATTGTTTTAGGTTATATGAGTCCAATAGTGGAAATGACTGACTTTCAACTGGAATAGGAGAGACGGGATGAAAGGTGGAACTCTAGTTGTCTTGCGAAGTTTAGTCGGTGCCTTGGTATGCCGATGGAAGGGTTTGAGGAGGAAATTTTGTATTTCTTGAGGAGGATGAAGGGGAGAATTGACCAAAATGGGTAGGATGGGGCGTTTAGAAAGATGAAATTAATGTCTTCAAAATCTAGTAGGGAATTCAAGAAGTTGGAGTGGACAGTAAGTTATAAAAAAACTAGGGTTGATACCAGTTTGGGTATTTCTGGAGGGGATTTTGTATCGGGGTGCAAATGAAGATAAGAATTTTATCCTAGAATGTGAAAGGGGTAAATGACAGAGATAAAAGAAATATCATTAAGTCAGTGATAAAATCTCAAAGAGTGGTTGTGGTTTGTTTACAAGAAACCAAAACTAAATAAATGACTACAGGATTTGTTCGTAGTCTTAGGGTGGGAAGACATCTAGACTAGAGTGCAATCAATTCAAGGGGTGCAGTTGGAGGCATCATGGTATTTTGAGATAACAAAGTATTTGAGTTGGTTGATTTGGAAAAATGAGAATACGCAATTTTGTGTCGCTTTAAGAACTATGTGGATGGGGTTGTGTGGGTGTTTACTGGTGTGTATGGTCCGGTGTGCAGTAGAAATAGAGAGGGCTTTTGGGAAGAGCTTGGGTCAATAAGAAGTTTATGGAGTAACCCTTAGTGTGTGGGAGAGGATTTCATTATGATCAGATTTCCAGATGAACATAGTAGGGGAGATGGGTTTTTTGCATCAATGAGGAGATTTTCAGAAGTGGTAGAGGATATGGAGCTAAGGGACTTTCCTTTGCAGTGAAGTCCTTTTATTTAAAGGGGCAGGTTGAATAACTAATCCCATTCTAGGCTTGATCGATTTTTAGTGACAGAAAATTGGGACAACTTGTTTAATAGGGTTGTGCAGGGTGTTCTACCTAGACCAGTTTCTAATCACTTTCCCATTTTGCTTGAAGAAAGATGCATGAAGAAAGGACCTTCTCCTTTCAGGTTTGAGAATATGTGGTTGGAGGAGGAGGGGTTCAAAGATCAGATGAAGACATGGTGGGGGAGCTTAAGTTTTACTGGGACCTCCAGCTTTGTTTTAGACGCAAAATTGAAAGTCTTAGAAGATATTTTGAAGACTTGGAATAAAGAAGTGTTTGGTCTCATTAAAATTAAAAAGAGATAAACTCTTAGATAGGTTGTGTATTTGGATGAAAATGAGAAATGATCAGCTTTGAATCTGAAAGATTATGAAGCTAGAAAGGAGGGTAGGGAGTCTTATAAGACTTGGGTGTTGAGGAAAGAAATCTCTTGGAGACAGAAGTCTAGGGAAGTGTGGTTGAAGGAGGGGGACAATAACACTAGATTCTTTCATAGGATGGCGAATGCTCATAGTAGAAGAAACTGGTTGTCCAAACTGAAAGTGAATGGTTGTTGGCATACCAAGGAGAATGATTTAAAAGATAGTGTGGTGGGGGGTTTTCATAACTTGTTTTTAGAAGAAAGGAGGTGACGTCCTTGTATTGATGGGTTATCTTTTATGGGGCTAGCTAGCAGTGAGGCAGAAAGACTGGAGATTCTTTTTTCAAAAGAAGAAGTATTTGCAACACTCTTAGATCTAGACATGGACAAAGCCCCTGGTCTAGATGGCTTCACCATGGCTTTTTGGTTTTTTTTTGTTGGGATGTTGTGAATGTAGAGATTATGGGTTTTTTTAAGAGACTTTCATGAGCAGGGCAAATTTGTAAAATCTTTGAATGTCATTTTCCTGGTTTTAGTCCCAAAGAAGGGATATGCAAAAGATCTAAAAGATTTTAGGTCGATTAGCCTTGTGGGCAGCCTCTATAAGGTGTTGGCTAAGATGTTGGCTAATAGAATTAAAAAAGTAATGGGGAAAGTGATTACGGAGTCCTAAAATGCCTTTGTGGATGGTAGACATATTTTAGACATAGTTTTGATTCCAAATGAGGTCGTAGACTCAAGGTTGAAAAGCAATGAAAGGGGTATGTTGTGTAAGTCAGACATAGAGAAGGCATATGATCATGTCAATTGGAAGTTCTTGATGGCAGTGCTTAGAAAGATGGGTTTTAGGGAGAAATGGATAAAGTGGATAAACCGGTGCATCTCTATTATGAAATTTTATGTTTTAATAAATGGTTCTTCTTCCGGTTTTTTCCAAAGTTCGAGGAGATTGAGACAATGAGACTCTTTCTCCCCTTATTTGTTTGTGATAGTCATGGAGGTGTCTAGTTGTTTATTGAGGAGGGTTATTAGTGAGGGCTACTTATCTGGTTGGAGGGTGAAAAGTATGAGTGGCGAGGGGATTCTAATCTCGCACTTGTTAATTGTGGATGATACTTTGGTGTTTTGTGAGGCGTCTCGAGACCAGATGACTTATCTTAGCTAACTTCTCATGTGGTTTGAGGCTTGTTCAGGGTTGAGAATCAATCTGGAGAAGAGCGAGTTAATCCTGGTGAGCAGGGTGCATGATATAGAGGACTTAACCTTGGAGTTGGGGTGTAAAGTGGGTGGTCTCCCTTCCTACTATTTGGGTTTGCTTTTGGGGGCCACTTTCAAATCAATGGCTGTGTGGAATGGAGTTGAAGAGCGTTTTCGAAAAAGGTTTACAATGTGGAAGATACATTATATTTCAAAAGGAGGAAGACTCACTCTAATCTAAAACACTTTATCTAGCATGCCTATCTATTTCATGTCACTTTTTTACTTGCCAAGAAAAGTGAGGTTGAGATCGGAGAAGATTCAAAGAGATTTTCTAAGGGGTGGTGAAGGTCTTATGTAGAAACCGCATCTTGTTAGGTGGAACATGGTTTGCTTGGAAAAGAAAGGTGATTTGGGTGTGAAAAATCTAGCTCTGATGGATATAGCTCTCTTAACTAAGTGGAATTGGCATTTTGCCAATGAAAGATAGGCTTTTTGGAAGCAAGTCATCAATCACAAGTATAGTGAAGAGAATGAGGGATGGTGCTCCTGTGCAGTAAGTAAGAGGTATGGTGTGGGGCTGTGGAAAACAATTAGGAAAGAGTGAATGTGTGGTAGGTTAGCCTACCAAGTGAGTAATGGGTAGAGAGTGAGATTCTGGATGGACAAATGGTGTGGAAATGAGCCACTATATGAGTCATTCCCTTCATTATTTTCCATTTCTTTGTCTAAGAAAACTTGGGTGTCGGATGTTTGGAACCCTAATGGAGATGGGGGTGGTTGGACCCCTTTTTTCTCAAGGGCGTTTAATGGTTGGAAGATTGAGTTGGTGGAGCATTTTTTGCAAAAGATCCAAGCCTTTAAGGTGCAAAAAGAGGAGGAAGATAGAGTGATTTAGATAGATTCAAAGTGTGACACCTTTACAGTTAAGTCTCTTTATTATATTTTGGAGCCTAAATATTCTCTTTTGTTCCCTAGTAGTAGTATTTGGAGGGCAAGTGTGCCTCCTAAAGTGGTTTTTTTTTTACTTGGGAGGCTTTTTGGGGTAAAGTCTTAACTTTGGATCAACTTTAAAGAAGGGGACACTCTTTGGCAAATAGGTGTTTTTTATGCCTCTCTGAAGTAGAGATGGTGGATTACTTTTTACTTCATTGTGCAAAGACTCAAGTTCTGTGAAATCTTCTTTTCTCCTTCTTTGGTGTGGCTTGGATTCTCTCTTGTTCAGTGAAGGAAACTCTTCTTGGGTGGCATAGGGCGTTTGTGGGGAAAGCTCGTAAAAAGGCTTGGAAAATGGCCCCCTTATGTATATTTTGGTCAGTCTAGAAGGAAATGAATTTGTTAGCATTTGGTAATGAGGAGCTTTCGCTCCAAAGATTGAAAAATTCTTTTGTACATCTCTGGTCTTGGGTTAAGGTGTCTATAATTTTAATTTCTTCTTCTCTTGTAAGTTTCTTTGATTGGTTAGGCTCTAAGTAATGGCAGGTGATGTTTTTTGCTTTTATCCCTTCCTATTCAATTTGAGCCTTTGGATTTCTTTTGTATACTCCATGTATACTTTGAGGGCACTGCTTTTGGTGCTTCCTTTTATCGTTATATATACATCTTTTATCTATATATATATATATATATATATATATATATATATATAAACACTCATTAAGTTTTTTTTTTTTTTAATTTCTATTAAAAAATATTATTATATTTATTAAATTCTTAAACTTAGAGGGTCAAACATAGACTACAATTTCAATTTTCATTTTGGCTTGAGGCTTCATTTATTTATTTTCAAAAATAATAAATAAAGCTTAAAAAAATGAGAATAGGACTGAAAGAAGTTTTTCTTAATGTCTTGAATTCAAAGCCCGCTAGACCAAATCTAAATTTATGTACGTATCTTTTATATTGAAAATAACCTATATTGCCACAATGGATTCTCATATTGTATGCTCTAATCTTGTTCTAGATTTCATGTACTAAACATTAATTCTCAACTTCTAAGATCTTCTTTCTATTAAGTATGATGGTTTATTGTTATCGAAATTATTTTAAAATTTTGTTTCTTTCATAGAGAAAATATGGGATCCAAAAACCATAAATGAATGCATTTTCTTACTATTTTTTTCCTTCTCCACTTGAATAGTCTTTTTTATCATTTCTCTCCTTAACAATGATGAATTTTTAGAATATGTGGAAGATTATATTGAGTTTAGAACATGTAAGGTACTTTTGATTTGCAAATAAGACACTTATTTGACAATTGTTTTAAAGAATAGCTTTTTGCTTTTCAAATATATATATATATATATATTACCTTTTTAAGTTAAAAAAATATGTTTCAAAAAAAGATGTTATTCTTAAGTTCACATCTTCATTTTACCTTTTTACCTTTATTTACCTTAATTTCCTCCACGATCTACCTTTGTTGTTATTCGACCATCTTTACCTTAATCATAATTTATGAGAATAAATATATTAATTTGATGATTTAGAATGAATTTTAAGTTAATTTTATCAAATAACCTCGATTCTTAAAAATAAGAATTAGGTAATAAGTTTTAAATTAATAATTTTAGTATGATTTAACTTAAAATCAACTTAAATAATAAGTAATGAGTATTAAGTTTTACAAAGCACCATCGTGAATAAAAGAAGATATATATATAATCGCATAATTTTTTTTTTCTAAAATTTTTGTATGATAATTCTTATATTTCAAAAAATTGCCCAAAAATTCAAACCACCAATTAATGTTTCCAATTTTCAATATATTCATGCTAGAATAATAATCTTTATACAAATGTGCCTAATTCCATGGAAATCTCATTCCAATGCTGGCAATATAAAATGCTCCATCATGATATCATATTCCTTTTTCTTTGTTTCTAACTAATAAGAAGACACAATATATAGTGTAGACTCTAGCAATACATTAGAAAATGAAACAACAATGAAAAAAGAGGGTGATTCATGGAGCATATGGACTATGATCCACCTTCCCATATTACACTATCCATTGTTCTACCATTCACTGAACTCAACTCACCTGCAATAAATTAAAACACACCTCATTAGATTTCTGAATATATCATTAGTTAAGACTTAAAGAGGGTGTTGGCTAAATTAACATAATGGCTTAACAACTTAATTTAATTTAAGTCATTCAATCAATTAAATATGTTTGATAAAATAATTTAATATTATAAGTTAAAGTTAAAGTATTAAATCAAAATAGTTAACTTATTCTTAATCTCAAACTCTTTTTCTTTTATGTGCCTTAACAAAAATCACAGTATATTTTAAAATTATAAATTATAATTTCATATCTATAACTCATTTTTTGTAATAGATATTTTTTTTTGGTTATTTTATGTATTCTCAAGACTTTAAATATGGATGTTTTATAAATAAATTGATTGCTTAAAATTAATAAAAATAAATATAAGTTAAAATTAATGAGATAAGCATTAGTTAAAAGTAACGAAGGTAAACATGTTAGTTTTATCAAACAACCTTAATGCTTAAAGTAAAAGATAAATAATAAATTTTAAGATGATAACTTAATAACAATTCAACTTAAAATCAATTTTAAGTTATTAAGTAAATAAGTATTAAATTTTACCGAGACAAGATTAAACTTATCTTTGATTTGAAATCATCAGTGTGATTTAACCTACATTCCAATAATTGTACCTATGAGAAACAATTTTGACTAGCTTCTTCTCAATTAATGCGGCTGACTTGACTCATTAAAGTTGTGGAAATTGTAGTAGACATTCTAGAATCATAGAAAACTTGATGAATAGACATTCTAGAATCATAGAAAACTTGATGAAAAATTATGGATAAAAAGATAAAGCCATGCAATTTTAGAATTGTGGATGTTAATAGAAATTTTTGTAGCCGCCTCTATCTTCCTATCTTTTGATTGTTCCTTATATGCCCCATGTGACATCAATCAATTCTGAATTCTATATGAGAAATTTAGATGTAATTCTCAGCCCAAAAAAAATAAGTAAAAACTAAAAAATAAAAAATAAAAAAAAAAACTGCCTTTTCCACGATTTGATTTTGGTTGCGAAGAAATTAAGAAAGGTATTGATTAGATTTCCGAAGAAAAAATAATACCTTTTTGCCAGGGAAATTGGATGGCAACATACCTGGAAAGCAGTATTGCTGTGTGAAGCCATTGGTGGAGTGTTGCTGGGGCACCACAAGTACTGCAGAAGCGGCATCTCTTTCTGCCCTTACTTCCTCTTGGATTTGGACCTGCCTTGGATAACCATAAGCACTAATCGAATCTAACTTCGAATTCCGATTATTGTTCACGTAATTCAATCCATTATTCAGGCAGCCACTGGCGCCAGCAGCGGCGGTGTTCATCCCATTACTAGATCTGTTCCACCCGATCAACTCCGATGCCCTTGCGTAAGCCTCTTGCAACTGTTGATTTTGGTTTTTGTAAAACTTAAGCTCTTCTACCACCTTCTTAAACTCCCCATACGAACCCAACACAGGATTCGTTTGCCTGCAAAACGCTTCCCACACAAGCGAATCAGCCGCCCTCCTCCGCTCGTCTTCGCTCTCAATACTCCGTAATATCTTTATAACATTACTCATCCCGTACACCTTGTGTACCGCCTGGAATTCTCGGGTTTTACTCGCAGGGAAGTAGGGAGACAAGGCGCAGTTTTCGTCGCACCTCTTCCTCTGATGCTTGCATGCTGCGCATGCTGCTGGACTGCCATTGCCCCTCTGCATTCTACAATATCAAATAAACTAAACCCGACCCCCCACGAAAAGTTTCGAAATTGTTTTATTTTTGAAAGCAAGATATTGCATAGAAAGATTCACAAAAATTAACAAGAATTAAACCATTTTAGGAAACGGAAACAAAAGAAGTATTGCAAGTAACAGACATACCTTGTATATGTATAGTAGTTTGATAAGAATGGAAAGAGAATGAATTGTGAGTATATAAACAACACAAGTTATTTCAAGTGAAAGATGATGGAGATGGAGATAGTGTTTGTATAGAGACCATGAAAAGATGGCCACTGTCAAAAAACAATGGATCTTTCAGTGGGGTTGATTAGGGTTTAGGTTGCTCACAGGAAGAATAAGACATCCAAGTCATAACTACTGCCACCGGATTGGGCTTTAATATCACATAATCTAGTCTACTATGGAAACACTATTATAATCTTACGTGATGTGCCTTCCACGCGCCTCTCGGACTCGTGGAGGTTTCTGATTGGTCGGTGTACATCACGCGCTTCACGGGATGTGGGTTAGGGTTTTCCATGTTTGTTTAGTTAGTGTCAGTGCATACGTGGCAAGCCACCACCATTGGCTACGAAGCCATGAGCATGATCCAATTGGGTTTGTGCTGTTTTTGATTTTAGTGGATCATGCTTGAAACGTAATGGGACCCACTTGCAGGACCTGCCACGTGGCGAGATGGAAAAATTGAACCCCCTTTTCCCCATTATTTCCTAAGTTATTTTTTGGCATTATCTATTTCCAAATAATTCTTAATCATGAAAATATAGATATAAAATAAAAACAAGGCTACAGTGTAATTTTACTATGCGTTTCTACCATTTCTAATATTTGTAAAATAAAAAAATTTATTATTAAAAAGAGAAAAACTATTTTCTAAAATTACTATCGGTATTCTAAATTTTGATATATTATAAATTAAATATATGAGTAGATATAATTATTTTTATTTTTAAATCCAATATATGTGGGTGCTCAAAAGGAATTTGAAAATCTATCAAATACTTTTCTTTTTATTTTTGCATGGAGGATAGATTTTATGGATTCTTTACTTTAAAAATATAAGAGGAGGGGGAGAAAATCATATTTGAATTAATTTCTATAGGAAAATTCAGAAATTAAAAAAAAAAAAAAAAGATAATATCCATAATGCCACAACCCTTAAGGATCCATTATTTAGGTACAATTTGGATATACTTTTTATTTTTATTTTTAAAAATAAAAAATAAGAAATTTATATAAAATTTATTAATATTTTAGTTAACTTTCAGAAATTAAATCACAATTTTAATATTTAGAAGCTTTCCAAAATAAACTTTAACTTTCTAGTATATCTTTTATATTCGGTTTGTAACTTCAAGTAGTATTCTTAATCTATTAAAATTTCGAAACTTGAGTAAACTGGTGAGACTTTGTAAAAATATGAGCAATTTAATCATTTAATTGTACTCTTCCCCATGGCAGGCTCTTTAATAAAATGATATTTTATATCGGCATGATTATTTGGATAAAGAAAAATTGGACTTTTTGATAATGTAATAATCAATGATATCTATTTCATATCATAAATGTGTTGTTGTTTTTTATAACCTTTAATTGTCCATCTAACTTTGTATCTTTCTACTACTCTTTTTTATATTCTTCTCTATCTTGTTTATCACATATTATTTGTTTTTCTTATTGTTTTTATTTCCTCATCCATGACATTTTTCAATTGTTTTAATCATTTGTTCATAACTTAAAAATAGAGAGAAAAGAATAAGAAAATGAAAACAAAACATATAAAATACAACGATTTATGTGGTTCGGCCTCAAACTTATATCTACAAGTGACAAAGAATAATAATAGGGAGAAAATAACAAGAGAACGAAAAAAAATATGCAAAAACACAATAATTTACATGGTTCGATCTCAAACTTATGTCTACATGTGAAGACGAAAAATTTCTACTAGTATGCCCAAAAAGATATTTTTTATTTTTTATTTGTCGAAATCTCTTCCTATATTTTTTTCTAATTACTAAGGAAGATTTTATATAGGAAACTAAGTGTATAATTATCAAAAATGTCTTTTATTAAAAAAAGATCTCATAATATGATATTTTCTTTATAATAATAGGAAACTCACTTACAATAATATTTTCTATTAGAAAGCTATAATAACTTTCCAATTGAATCAAAAATAGATTCTAAGACACTTTCCAATGCTATTGATTCACAATTTATAAAAAGATGTTAACAATTTACAAAAAGATAAAAAAAAAGTTAAATCGCTTTTTATTTTCTATTACCTCATAATTAGCTTGTAAATTCCTAAAATGGTATATCTTTTCGTTTGAATTTTCTAATGCAGTTGTTAGAACTTCATGAGTTGATAGAAGTGATGATAAAGGTGCATTAATAGTAATATCTTGTAAGGTTTCTCTTATTCATTCTTCTTTTTCACAAAAAGGAGTATCATAGTTGCTATTTTGAACACCTTAATCTTCTCCTTCGTTAAACTTGATATCTCTACTAACAACGATGTTTCCATTATTTGAATTGTATAGTTTGTAGCCTTTGCAACTTGAGTCATAACGAGTGAAAATATATTTTGCCTTCTACTCATCTAACTTTGATTGCTTTTGATCTAGCATACAATGTATGCAATGCTTTCAAACACTCTCAAATATGAAATATTTGGAACTATCCCATAAGATAATTAATGGTTATAAAATCAATATATTTTTTTATTCTTCTTTTTAATCTCTCTTCATGGACTTGCAACTATCCCATAAATTAATTAATGATTATAAAATCTAAATCTTTAGATTCTTCAATGCCCATAACAGTATAATTAAACTTCAAATCTAACATTTAAAGCATTTGTTCAATCACACAAGTGTCATTCAAACTTTAACCATTTTTTTTAGTAATTTACAATTGTTAGTACTTTAAAAAAATAATTGGAGATTGATTTTGATATTTGTATATTCAAACTTTTATATTCTTTTCCAAGACTTTGAAGATAAACTCTACGTATTTTATCAACTATCCTTTTTCCTTTTTTTTTTTTATATATATATATTTTATTATATCTCTCATGGTTCCTTGGTGATAGTTGCATTTGAAATCTTTTGGAAAGTATCTTCAATCATTGCTTGGTAGATTATGGTAAGAGTATTTTTGTCTTTTTTCCTTATATATATTTTTTTTAATCTCTTTAACTTTGAAATAGAGTGGTTTCATCTCATGACTCTTTGTAGCCTTCTCTACAAGCTTTCATGCATCTTGTGAACTAAGCAAAGTATTCATTTTGATACTCCAATTATCATAATTGTCTTTATTGAGATGGGGGACTTGCAATGAATATATCATACTCATCATATTTTTGGTATGCTTTTTATACCAATCTGTTGGAGTAATAAGGTTGAAAACACACACAAACAATTACACAAAAGAAGATAAATAATTAACAAGAATTAAAAAAAAAAAAAACTTGTAGAAGCTAAATCAATCATTCAAAACAAAATATTCCAATCAATTTTAAGAAACTAAATTAGATTCTAACATTGTGGAACTTCCTAAGACCAAGTTTAACCTTCCAACAATGAACTCATGAAAGTAGCAATATAAACATCACACGATAAATAAGGCAAATGAAATGTGTTCCTTAGTGATTTTTATGGAGGGGGTGCAAACTAAGAAATTGTCAATCCCGCAAAGTAAGAAGCAAATGAAGTGTGTTCATGATTTGTTACTTGGGCAAGGAAGAAATTCTTTGGATGAAGTTGGAGCATGAGAGGTTCAATCTCAACAGGCTCATATGGTTATATTTTGTTGTGTATGACAAAGGAAAATGTCTGACTTCAAAGCCATTGCCTTGAAGACTGGCGATAGCACAAATGTCCAAAATGGAAGGGGACCATGTTGTCGAAACAAAAGGAGTAGGTAGAACAATTCTAGAAGTAGAGGGCGACGAGTATAACAACTGGGGTTTTAGGGCATGTTGAAGCAAGAAAGTTGGAGAGTGTGATATATATTGATATTAATGTTGATAAAAGATTCTATTTTATTGGTTAATTGCAATTTTAGATTGAATCAAATAAGATGTACAATGTGTCATCCTATGTTTTAGAAAGAGTTCTCTCTACATGTTTGTGTTAGTGGGTTAGTGGTTAATTTATTTAGGAGTTTGATTTTCTATTTGGGCTAGTGTGTTAATGGGCATTATTTATTTATTTTTTTTAAATATTTCTCTCTTTCTTACATTTGTAAAGAAATCTTCTTTGTGAATTATCATTTGGTATCAAAGCCAAATTGATAAGATGACAAATAACATTGGTCTTACCCTAACCCAACCTACCATCCCACTTTTTCAAAGAAGCAACCATGATGTCTAGAGTACGAACATGAGGACTCTTTTTATCCCCTAAGATTTGTGGATGCTTGTGGATAAGGGTTATGCTGATAAGGAGATTCCTTCAAAGATATTGGAGAAATATGAAAGAAAGAAGCTAAGATGTTTTTTTTTATTTTTTATTAGCAATTTCAAAAACTATCTTTCCTCAAATTTCTACAGCAACAAAGTCCAAAAGTCACTCATGAAAAATGGTGATTGTTTACATGATTTTTTTTTTTAATATGTTGGAAATTATGAACCAAATTTAGAAATATGGCAAACAATTATTTGATCAAAAATTTAGTCGAAATTTTTTTAAAAAGCTTAGTTAAGAATTATGATAATGTGGTTGCAACAATAGAATAGTCCAAAGATTTAAATATACTAACCATTGATGAGTTACATAGTTCCCTTCAATCTCATGAAGATAGGTTGAAATTAAAGATATGAAGAAACATCTGTTGAAAATATTCTTGTTGTGGTAGAATAGGTGGAAAAAGTGGTGGATTTTCCGGTAACCACGACTACTACTTAATCCAATTTAGTGAAAAAGATGAAAGTTACAATTGTAAGTCTAACTCAATGTTATTATTGTAGACGGAAATAAAAACATGTCAAATTTGTTGAGGAGAAGGAGAACGACAATGAAGAATTTAAAACTTTATTTCTTATTTGTTATTTTACTAACGAGTGTGTTCCAAATGTTTGACACAAGAATAGTGGTTGTAGTAATCACATAACAGCAAACTTGGAGCTTTTACACATTTGGATAAATCAATGACCATTAAGGTGAAGATGAGTGATGCAACAATTATAAGGTACAAGGTAGAGGCATTGTAAAGATAAAATAAGGTGAAATAAGTGGTATGAAAAAGGTTTTAAATGTTTCTAATTTAGATACAAGTTTGCTAACTGTGGGTAGGAATGGCAACGGAATGGGTTCGGAACGGGTCGCCCTCATCCCAACCCTGCCCCGTTTATTCAAAACAATTCTCATTCCCGTCTCATTTAAAAAATTAAATGGGCGGGGTAGGTATGATAAATTTTCATACATGCCCCGCCCCGTTTAACTCTTTTTTTAATTTTAATTTTTTTAAAATCATTTTTAAAATTTTGAATTACATTAAAATAAATATATTTTATAAATAATTAAATTATTCTAACTTTTATAACTTATTTTATTAAAAATATTTTATTATTATCTATATATTAAAAATAGCATAATAAAATTTAAATTAAATTTATTTTAAAATTTAAATTAAATTTATTTTAAAATTTAAATTAAATTTAATTTTATATATAATTGGGGCGGGACGGGTCAATACCCGAACCCACCCTGAATTTTTTTTAAAAAATCCCAAACCTGTTTATTAAAATTGAATCGCGTCCCTTTAGGGGTGGAGCGGGTACCCGAAAAAATCCGCCCTATTATCATCCCTAAGTGTGGGGCAAATTTTATGAAAATACTATATATTCATTTGTTTTTAGATCTGAAACCTCATAAAAAAGAGTCACAATTATCCATTATGATAATCAATCCAGGAGAACTCGATATTTCATGGGCACATACGGCACAAAGAGATATGTCCTCATCTTGTCATAGAGTTGGTAGACAAAGGAACCACTAAAATGTCATATTGTAGCACCAATGAGCAACTTACAGATATATTTATGAGATCTTTATCTTTAGAGTTGTTGAAATTTCATTGTCTATTTAAAGACATATTTGACGAACACTTCACTCTAATTAGACTTGCAGTAAAATTAGTAGCTCTAACTGTTTTCACTTCAAAATAAATCCATTTAGGCGAAGCTAAACGCATGTGGCTCAAGCCAAACTAGAAAATAAATTGTCCAAACGTATGATCATAAGAATGGGAGAAGCAACAAAAAGGATCTAGACAGAAAATATGATCAATCTCTTACAAAGACATAAGAGGAACTACGGGAAGTCCTCCTCCATACCTTATAGGCCTTATCAGTGCCCGATACAAATCCAGAACGCAGAGCACGAACTATGGTCATCTCCTTCAATGCTGTTGCACGAATTTGTACGTCATTGATGATTTTGAAATCATGCATAGCATGCTCCCTGCCAATCTCAATCTCAATCTCCTTCAATTCACTAAAAAACTTCAAATTTGGAGGTCTCCAAGGTTTTGTCTTAAGGCTAGTTTCTTCAAATTCATCCCATTTTCCTATAACCATCTCGCAGCATATCTCCAATACTTCTAAAACAAACTCCTTCCCTACTTCGTCCCCTTCACCACACAATTCCCTCCAGATATCTAAGCATCTTCCTTTCCAACCTTCCAAAAATCTTTCATAAGATCTTTCATCCTCAAACTTACTGGTCATAGGTTTTCCTGACTGAGAAAACAAGAGATGTTAATTAGTAAGCTTAAAAATTTGGAGTAACAAAACAAATATTGTATTTATTACATTATTTCCTGTCGAATCGCTGTGATATAATCGTAAGTACTGCACTGGATATTGCAAATTTAGTTCCTGCAATTACATGAAAAGAAATATTTTAATATGCCCATAAAGAATTTAAATTCAAAGTCGTGTTTATTTGTTTTTTTATTTTGTTTAATTCTAAATATAATTTAAATTTATATAGTGTTTAATAGTGTTAAATATTAAGTTATTTGTTTCTATAATATTTTATTTTAAGTATTCATTTCAATGAAAAATACGAGCAATTTATATATCTGCACAAAAAGTTTGATTTGGAAATTCAACTTCTACGGTAAGTTAATATTAATTTTTATTTTTAAAATAAAAAACAAAAAAATGTATCATCTAGAATTTTAAAAAATAAAAAATCTAACTCCATGGAAATCATGTTTATCTTAAAATTTCAATAATATATTTGAAAAAATTATAAAATTATAATTACAAAAACCTTAAATTCTTATAGAAATTTATAAAATGAAATAAATAATTGGTATAATAATTTTTTTTTTGTCACAACATGAAGCAAAATAGTAAAAGAAGTAAAAGAAGATTAAAAATATGAAAAATTATAAAATTTGTACCAAACAAGGGAGACAAAAAATGAAACAATTTAAATAAATTGATTAACCAACTATTTTCCATAATTGTTTGCTTTTAAACCTTAAAAAAAAAAAAAAAAACAAAAATTGAGAATCCTTTATCCATGATGCTCCAAGTATTTTTAATGAAAGTATTACATTTGAAAGTGTTTTTAGTGATTTTTAAAAGTATTTCCTAAATTTTATAGAATACCTAAATTTTTTTCAAAAACAGTTTTTAAACTAAAATCATTTTCTAAAATTATTTTAGTAAGCTAAAAAATTGCTTCTTTACAAAAAATAAAAAATAAAAAGGTTGGATAGATGAACAACCCTTTGGTGAAGATCACATATAGGGTTTTATGGGCGTTATTACAAAGCTTAAGGCGAAAAGAAAATGGAGAGATAAGTACCCGCAATTTAGAGGAGGCGCCATAGATGTCGAAAGCCTGAAGGTCTAGGTTTAAGAATGGCAAGGATAAGCATACTTGTCTCCATCTTCTGGAGAGGGTGCTAACCCTAGCTATACCTCTCAAACCCAGCTTTGAGAGTATATGCCGAATCATGTCATCTGGAAGGCAATTCACCGGATCCTGATTCTTCGATCGATGTCGCTTTCGCTCTCTCCTGACCATCGCTGGAGCTTTCCCTTTCCCCAGAAAACAACAAGGAAAGAGACTTGAATTTAATGTTTGTGACTGGTTGTTGAAATCTATATACAACTTTTCTTTCTTTCTTTGCTTCCACAGTCGTGTCCTAGAATTCTAAGCTTGTTTTCGTAATACACAGAGCACTGGCGTATTCAATTCTAAACTCTTGTCACAGTAGGAACGATGGAGTTGAGTTTTTAGATGGTGGGTTTAGAGTTTAAGGTGGAGACGTGGAGAAAGATGGTAAGGTTTATTATGGCTTTGTAGGTCTACAGTCTCTCCGACAAACCAGCTGGAACTGTTTAAATTTAAATATCAAAAAGTTGTTAAAATTGATTTAATATTTGAAACTAATCCGATAAATTTTAGAAAACGTTTTTAATCTTTTCAAGACTTGAAAATAATTTTTAATAAAAAATTGAAAATATTTTTTTAAATAATTTTTTTTAAGTATTAAAAAGATTAGAAAGTTTGCTAAATTAATTGGTTGTATGTATAGTTTTACCTTATTAAATGCATTACTCCCTAGGCGTTACACAGTCGATACCTGCACTCTTTTTTACATCTACAGTGCAATACTCCCTTATGCTTCTAAGTGAGTTCCTAGAAGCCTTTATTGAAGTTTCCCAGATAAATATATAATTTTATTGTAACAAAAATTACTCTTAAAATTTTTTTTGAAAGTTTGAGAGTTAGAGAATCAAGGTTTTATGAATAACTATATTCTCCACGAGTTCATGAAAATCCACCACTCCTTTTAAATAAAATATCTCAATTTATATTTATAAAAGGGAAAAGTGGATTTTAACTCAATACTATGAAAATATATAGAAAAAAAATCCCAAAAATTTTAAATTAATATTATCTTTATTAACTTAAAAACCATTTGGAATATATGCATTTTTTCACGAGTCATATAATTATTTCCTAAAATGTTTTTCCTTTCTTCTAGATATTATTATTATTATTATTATTATTATTATTATTATTATTATTATTTCTCCAAAAACAAACACTTTTTTTTTCTCCCTATCAACAAACATTTCATAAGTCACTCAAACTCATCTACCTTTTATAAACAACAAAATATATATATATATTATTGGTATCTCTATCTCTTGAATTGAAAATGAAGGTAAAAACAAGGAAAATGTTTCAAACAACCAGAATCATTGAAATTAACCTCAACTTGCCCTCATTTTAGGACTAAGAAAAACCATAAATCTTATTTCTAACAAAACTCAAACTCATATGTAGTCCACCAAAGTTTCACTGCTTCTAATATCACACTCTTCAAACTATCTCACATTTATTATGGGATGCTTGTTTATGAAAAAAAAAATCTCAAACCTTTTTTGCGATGTGTTTGTTTTTGGAGAAAAAAAATCTCAAATAATAATAATAATAATAAAGAACATATCTAAAAGGAAGATAAACATTTACATGTTGTTGATAACATAACTAATAAAATAAGCATTTTAGGGAATAATTATAGGACTTATTAAAATATGCATATATTTCAAATTATTTATAAATAGATGAAGATAATACTAATTTAAAAAAAAAAATGAGTTCTTTTCCATATATTTTCATATTAGTGAGTCAAAATTCATTTTTCCCTTTGTAGAATCCTTTTTAGAATTGTCTACAATCCTTTTTAGAATTGTGGAGAATTTCCTAATTTTAAAATATTCTAAAGATCCTTTTTAAAATCAAATACCAATTTTGAGATAATCACAATTTTAAAACTTAATAAAAAATATCCAAAAAATTCTTTTTAGAATCAAACACAAATTTCGAGATAAACATAATTTCAAATATAGTAATCAAATTAGAAAATAGAAACTATTCTCTTTCTATATTTCCTGGATTAGTCATTTCAAAAGTTATAACAACCATAAATACATATTTCCCTTAAATTTTACAATTCCAAATAATCCCAAATAATTTCTTATCTGACATGTTTATGACCTATATTTAAAATTAAATTTTAAATGAGTTAAATATTAATTAAATAAGTTATAATTATAATGAAGTTCATCAATATGAATATTAAATAGCTCAATTCAAGTCAAATTCATGTTATACAAGTTAACCCAAAAATAACATGTTAATTAAATGATTTATGTAGATGTGCGTGATTCTCTCTTGAACCAAAATACTAAGAACAATTACATAGCACATATAGCCAAGAAAAACTAGTAAAAGAGTTATTATGGCTTTTATAGTATTCAAGTATCATTCTCGGGATTGACCTATGAGATTTGACAAAACTAGGTTCAAATGATTTGCTTTCATCTAAATTTTAAAATAAAAATATATGAATTGATTTTATGAAATGGAATTAATTAAATAAAATAATAATAACTAAGTAAATATTGATTTTTAATTCAAATGATTCAAGTTTAGGGTTCAAGAATAAAATTTGAGTGAACAAGGGTTTTTTTACTTATGGTGATCTTAAAGTTTTTAAGATCATTAGTTATTTGTTTATAAAATTGCATCTGAAACTTAATTTGTCTTTTACTTCAAGTTTTTAACTATCATTATATGAATGAAATTGATTTTAGGTCTAAGTCTTGGTTTTTCGATCCTTTCTACTCCTTGTAGTTTTGTCTTACACTAGATATCGATAGGAAAAATCAAGATAATTAGTGATTAAGAGGTGACAAAAATCAATAATATCATATAATGTACTACCATATCATCTCCTAATCCAATAAACATGAAGAGAACCAAAGATTCATGATTTATAACCTAAACCATTCATTAATCTCATTGTTATTATTTACCCACTATTTCTCTTAATTCCTAACCTAGGTTTTCACACTTCATCCCTAGGATGGTTTTTTAGCCTCTCATAGGAGTGATATTACAATCACAATTCATAATATAGCAAATAGTCACCTATTGGACTAATTAAAACAATTTATTAAGTCCAAATGAAAGGAAAATAAACCCAAGTGTTGTCTTCTTCCTCCCAAACTTCAAAACTTCTCTCTAAAATCTCTAAATACCCTAAAACTAAAAGAGTTTATATCGTAAATGCATAAACTTAACACGTGATACACTTTCATTGACCATTTATTCCAAAATTATATCATAAACAATCTTAAAACTCAAAATATTACGAATTCTAAATGATCCTTACTTATTTTGAAGTAGATGAAGGCATTTCAGAATTTGGGCAATTCAGTAGTACCATAATGCACTACATTCCAAATTAGTAAAATGACTTGTCTTTGTAGTCATTTGAATGAATTTCACGGTGGGTTTACTAGTTGTGTATAGCAATACATGGAACAAGCCTATGGAGATGCATATTCTAAACATTATCAAGTTGATCTATAATATCTCCTAACTACTATGTTACAAGTGTTCTCAACCTTGAAAAGGTATCGCACTAAGAGTGCGTT
The DNA here is from genome assembly GCF_004353265.1 of Vitis riparia. Lineage (NCBI taxonomy): Eukaryota > Viridiplantae > Streptophyta > Magnoliopsida > Vitales > Vitaceae > Vitis > Vitis riparia. The sequence goes on along the minus strand of NC_048442.1, from coordinate 19,863,385 downwards.
TGGCAGTGATTGTGATAAGTGTTTTTAGTATTTCTAATACTTGAAAATATTTATTTTTCAAGTATTAAAAATATTAAAAACATTTCCCATAATCATTGTCAAATACACTATAATATTTGTATTATTAATCACTTTAACCATATGAATGAGATTCTAAGATGATCGTATATCTCTATGCATTGGGTAATTAATAATTTGAGCATGTAGTGATGTGTATCTTCAATAGAGATACCATGATATCTGGTTTAAGATAGTATATCTCATTGGGTAATCCTAAGGTATAGGATCAAGTTTAATCCATAGCTATAATAATTTCAATTAATGAAATTTAATATTTTCCTAATGGATATAGAGATGTCAATTAATCATATGAAAGGTGGATTTGTAACTCAATTATTTGAGAAATAATCTAAAAGGCTGATAACTACTACCAAGAAAAGTTCAAATTGCAAAACTATACCCGTAAAAATTGTAGTTGAGGCACATTAGATCCCTGCATATATTTATAAGAAAGTTCAGATTTGCAAACTATTCTTAATGAAAGGAAAATTAAAGGGACAAAAGGAGAAACAAATGTACTACCCTTCACAACGTGTAGATAGTGAAGAATAAATTTTGAATTCTTCAAAATCAAGATTCAAAGAAGGGTGTACATTGAACGTATTCTTCTCCATCTCCTAGAGAGGGTGCTAACTCTTGCTATGTTTCTCATTCCAACCTTTGAAAGCATGCGGAGAAGGAGGTCATGTGGAAGACAATCAAAAGAATCACCATTCTCCATGATGTCTCCAAGAAAATTATGAAGAAGAGCTCTAGAAAATAGAAGAGAGGATGGTTATTGAGTCTTTACATATTTCAAATTCGAACTGGTTTTGACTGTCACCATTATCTTGAAATTCTAATTTCCTTGTTATGATAGGATAGGATTGTTCAATTCGATTCTGAAATCCCAATCACAGTAGAAAAGTGTTTGGAGTGAGCACCTAGTACTGTCTCCCTTAAACTATGCCACAATTATTATAATAATTAGTTGAATTTTTAATGGTCAAAAATAGTAAAAGATGATATTAGAAAATATTAAAATAAATATTTTGTGACTTAAATTTTTTTTAGCTACTCCTAAAATCAAGTTACATATTTTTCTTTTTTCTTATTATTTTAATCAAATTTTTCCATCAAAGATCCTTTTTCAAAAATATTTTAATTTAAAATTTTTTATATTAAATTAATTTTAATTTATTTATTAAAAATTATTGTTTTTTCCAAGAAGTAATATTTATCAAAAATATTTGTGGAGAAGTGCTAAAGTAAGTAACCCTTTGGATATATTTCTATTTTTTTGTTTTTAAAATAATTCACCTGGTTCATTTAAATTTAAATTTTATTTTCTTCAAACATCAATACAGTACAGTTTAATACACTTTAGGAAGAGTACAACAATTTGTCCATGTGATTTTCTGCCAAACTCTAATATCATGTAGGACCGACCATTAATTAGGGAATCTTCCATCATTAATTTTTCGGCTTTACATGACCACTTCAGAACTCAAGCAAACTAAAGTCATACTTTATAATTGTTTTTTAAAACCATTTCCTAACACTGAATAACACTTTTACCAACCAAAAATAAAAAATAATTTTTTGCTTTTAAAAATAGTTTTCCATTATTAGAAATAAAAAACAGTTTTTTATTCTTAAAAATAGAAAATAAAATATTTTTATTTTTATTTTCACTTTTTTAAAAAAATTTGTTTTTAAAAATTATAATACAAATATGGAGAACGATCAAAATAAGGTTTTGTTTGGCACCTTATTTATTTTTTATTTTTAAAAATAGAAAATAATTTTCTATTATTAAAAATAAAAACAATTTTATATTCTTAATAATAGAGAATAGAGTGTTTTTATTTTTATTTTCACTTATTTTTTTAAGTATTGTTTTAAAAAATTTATTATGAGAATGATAAAAAATAAGGTTTCGTTTGAAAACCATTAAATAAGATCCTATATGGCAAGTATTTTCGATAATAATATTCCATTTTTTAAAACAAAAAAAAATAGAAAAACATATTTGATAATGAGAAAATTATTTTATATTTTCTATTTTTAAAAGTAGAAAACATAATTGTTTTTAGAAAACATAGTTGTTTTTAAAAAACATAGTTTTTTCACTTGTTTTAAAATGACCGTTTTAAAAAATAATTATATCATGGAGAAGGATTAAAAATAAAGTATTAGATATAAAATTATTTCTAAAACATATTTAAAAACATTAAAAATAGTTTCAAAACATTTCATGTTGTCAAGCAAATTTTTGTTATACAAAATATTAAATAACAATTTTCAAAAACTGTTATTGAAAACCGTTATCAAATATGATTTAAAACTTTACATAAAAAAAATATTTTTAACATATTTAAAGATATAAAAATAGATTAAAAATATTTTACGTTTTTAAATAAACTTTGTTTTACAAAATCTCAATTTTCAAAAATTGATTCAAAACTATTTTTAAAAAACACTTTTCAAACAAATTATATGACCCTAGACTTGAGACATGGGTTTGCTGTGGGGAGTTCTGAAAACGATACAAGTTGAATGTTGTTTAAAAACCAAGCGTTATAATTGCTCGATTCTTTGTGGCAACCAAATTAATACGACAAGAGTATCAAGAATTTTTCAAGAATTTTTTCATCAGACCACTTGGTTTGTGGGGCGAATATCAGTCCAAAGAAACTCCCATGGCAACCGAGAAAAGGCTTTACCACCATCAAATGGTGAAACAGAAGACAGCAGCCACAAGTGATGTTCACTCATCCAAAAGAGTGTCACATAGAGAGCTGCCATCAATGCCATGAATATTTGAACACGGCTTATCAACGGGAGGGGAACAGGGTCGTTAGGCTTTAATGATTTCTACAAACATCATTGAATGAGCTTCATATTGGAGTCTAGATGATAATATATACAGGAGAAACATGATCATCTCCATTGAATTCACTGTCACAACCCCTTTTGATGATTAGCCGTGCTCCGTTACAGTTTTCCGGGCCTACATTATGTCAAGCTTGAAATTTTAAAATTATTACACTCACTAATCCTTTCTAACATGTCAAATTATATCATCCAGCAAGAAACTTATTTGAAGGATGATATATGCATCTTCCTATATCTCTGAAGGGTTTAGGTTTTTTCCTACTGGTGCCTCAGTTCATTACATGTGGGGCCAAAAAAAAGGAGATGATTAAAGTTTGACTACTTGCATTTTCCTTTCTTCCAATTTTCCCAAGAACCAAGCAAAGGATAAGAGACTGTACAAGTTACTTCCATGGCCAAAGAGTACTACTACTGCCAGCAGTAGTGTATTCTGAAATTTCCAAACAAACCGCAATACGTTAAGTTTTCACATCACAACACTTCCAAGTCACTTGTCCTTGAAGCCAGCTCACCTTGGCTAGGCCGGCCCTTTGCAATGGCAATACCTCCAAGGTCTCAAAATGCTATTATTATATCTTGGAAGAATCTTGCTGGGGTGACCCTAGGATCTGAGCCTTACTCATACAAGCCCTTGCATTGAGGAGTATATGGTGTATAATGTTCCCCTCTACCAAGTACCAACTATAAAGTGTTATCATTTCTTTTTATACTATGTATGCAGAAGAAATAAGCTCATTATCATATGAAAAATTATCCTTCTCTTTAATTAATTAAATCAAGTATTTATATATAATGTTTTGTTATATGATTTAGTTTGAATAAGTCGTAACTCCGTGGTCGTATCTTTTGGATCATCAACCTATAATAACATGTGGTGCAAGCAACCAATAATTATAAAGTTCTTTTATCATTTCTTTGGATATTTGATGATATATTTTATGACCACCAAGTGGTTACAGTTGATTGATGATGCACAGCATAATCATATACTGTGGAGCATTAATTAATTAATCGAAGTGGGCTTTGGTAAATTGCTAGCTAGTGGCCACCCAACAAACTATCCTAGCTAGGCTAAACCAGGCCGGCCCCATGTATCATACAAAAATTCTCCCTTAATCATGGTGACACCCACAAAAATTCATCTTTAAGCAGTGATACCATGACCCACAATTGCATGCCTTTTTTCCCTGCAACCACAGTCAGGTGTCCCTCACCTTGACTGCATGGACTTGACACAGTTAAAAATGATAGTCATTGCCTATTATCTTCTACCTTGTTGCCCTAGGCACACAAACCAAGGCTAAAGTTAGCCAATTTGGTAGCACGAAACTTCCATGCCTCCAAATATCATGATATCCTTTTTTAGTTTTTATTTTTATAAATTGTCTGATACCTTTTTCCTAATTAGTCCAAAAAAACTTGGGTTAATGCGATAACAATAGTTTTCCTTTTTCACTTGTAGATATTCATCATTCAGTCTCTCCCTTGTCCAACACTTAACCAACTAACACCAACACCAAACTCTCCTCCTTTGTTGGTCTTTGGGCTTTGGCCTTCCCCTTAAAGAAACAGAAAGCCATATGAACAATCATTGTAAAGAGAAAAGAGGCATAGCTAAAGTGGGTGATGGGGTGTCCAAGTTTATTAAATGCCACCCTCCCCCTCCATTTCTTTTCAAAATTCAAACTCATCTACCCACTCCCAAATATCTCCTCCCCATCCTCCTCATTCTTCTCTATTTTATTCTAGTTTTTATAACTCAAAATGTTCTAGCTAGCCAGACAGTACTGAGAAAGAGACCTACAGAAGCCCTCCATTGGTGAAGATGGACAGGAGAGGGAAGCGTTTCTAAGTCAAGAGGGGTGTGAAGGAAGAGGAAGCCAAGTGCAAAAATGAGCACAGCAAGGTTCATCAAGTGTGTCACCGTCGGCGATGGAGCTGTCGGAAAAACTTGCATGCTCATCTCCTACACTAGCAACACCTTCCCCACTGTACATGATGAGTTTGATGTTTTCTTCTTTTTTTTTTTTTTCCCTTTCACATACATGTTTTTATGATTAAAAAGTTAATTCTTGATAATCATGATGTTTCTTCCATTTTTCTTGAACTTATTCTCTTTAATGATTTGTTAGGATTATGTGCCTACCGTGTTTGACAACTTCAGTGCTAATGTGGTGGTGGATGGAAGCACAGTTAATCTCGGATTATGGGATACTGCAGGTGAGCACTTGCTTTCATGGGGGTACTCGGTTGCTGCTAGCATTAGTGAAGTAACTGATCTGTACAAGGCATAATATGGCTAAGAATTAGACCTCAATAACCTGATTTGCAAACAGATATTGCTTTATATTTTTCCATGTGAACTTGATTAGTTTAGTTTTGTGTATTCAGGGCAGGAGGATTATAACAGGCTGAGGCCTCTCAGTTATAGAGGTGCAGATGTGTTCCTCTTGGCCTTTTCGCTTATCAGCAAAGCTAGCTATGAAAACATCTCCAAGAAGGTTAATTAATCATCAAAACCCAATAACATAAATCATTTTTCTTAATTTTTGTTTGCATTTGTAATTAATATGTTCTGGAGATGACTTGATTTTTTTGGCCCGTAGTGGATCCCTGAGCTGAGGCATTATGCTCCAACTGTGCCAATTGTGCTTGTGGGAACCAAACTTGGTACAATCAAGTCTCTAATGATCAATACTCAGTCTTGAGTTCTTTCTTTCCTTCTATTCCTAGCTTGATTTTAATGTGAGCTTGGCTGTGGATAATTGCAGATTTACGGGAAGATAAGCAGTTTTTGATTGATCACCCTGGCGCAACACCAATTACAACTGCTCAGGCAAGTTACTGATTAATACCCAAAAAAAAATTGGTGATTTGTAGAATGGATTGAAAAACTATTTTCATTCACTTGGATTTCATGTTTAGATTTAATATTGGGCAGGGGGAGGATTTGAAGAAGATGATCGGGGCTGCTGTTTACATAGAGTGCAGCTCCAAGACTCAGCAGGTTTGGGTTGTTTCATTATATATCATCTTTAAAACTAGATATCACTCCCTAATTTCATTTATGTTCAAAGAAGACACCCTATTCCTTCTCTTATGAGAATAAAGGCAAACTATGGGGGGAGAGTGGTTTGTACATAAGGTCCCTTACTGTTGCAGCTAGGATCCATGTGCAAATAAATACCAAAAAGAAGCACCCGGGTTCTTCTAAAAACTTTCCCAGTAATCTAGTATTCTTTAAGGAAACTCTTTTAAGAACAGAACAGCTTGAAGATATTATGATGAAGCATTGTTCTACTATTCTTGCTTGGTTGTTAAGATGGAGCCAAAGCAAAGAATTCCATTTTTCTTACTTTCCTTTTTCTTGTCAACAACCAAGCGAAATTAAACAATTAGTAAGAAGTCATTTTCAAAGTGATTGATTTGCTACACCAACTTACAATAATAACACCTTGGTGCAATCAAAGAGACATGAGAAGGATGGCATTATATATATGAAGTCTATGATATCACACAATCAATGTCAGCCATCATGCTAGGATCAATGACCTTGCATAACTCCGTGATGCCAATCTTGCCAAATCAAATTGCTAGCACCGTCTTGGATTTACAGTAATTATCAGTAGTCTAGGCTTTTATCTACACCACTACAATCATCTGAATCCTTCTCATTTCTATGATTTTGCAGAATGTGAAGGCAGTTTTTGATGCTGCAATCAAGGTTGTTTTGCAGCCCCCTAAGCCCAAGAAAAGGCGAAGAAAGTCAAGGCCATGTGTTTTTCTCTAGAGCCAATTTCCATGTTAATTTCTTCCCCATAACCAGCTGCAATCCCTCCTTCAATCTTTTATTCCTTTATACATACCAGTCTTGTGGGCTATGTTAATTTTTTTCCTTTCTTTTCCCTCTTTTCTGCGTCTTGTTTTCCTATGCTTCTGACGAACTTCTCAGGCAATGTATTGAACTCTGCAAAAGTGATATCCCCTGATTGGATTGAGGGATTGCAGCAACCTTGTAATATGGTATTTCCCTAAAGCAAAAACAGCATCATGATTGAACAGTAGAGTAAAATTGCTCTTTTTAATATGTATTATGTGCTTCTTGAAACTAACATTTCTCCCAAGCAAAGAGGAAAAAAAAGTTAGTTGAGACTGTGATACGTAATGCTTAATGGTGTACCTTATCAGATTCCACTCTTCTAATCCCAAAGAGACTTGATTAAGTAAAGGCTATGTTGAGTAGTATTCCAGCAAAGAGGACCTACAAAAAGGTTATAGAAAAGACACAATACCATGCTTGTGTTTCTGCTGTCCACTAAAATGCAAAGGAGTAGTATCCTATTTTTTGCTTTTTTAAGATGCCAGTTTTCTGAATTGAGTTGGCAATCCTTTTCTCATGGAGGTCCCATTATTAGGATGCTTAAGTGAAGTGCTGTTATGGCAATATCAAAATCATAATACACAACTCATACTTCAACATTCAGAACCCCATCTTATTGAGAATATGATCATCTTTCATTCTAATGAACAATGCCCGGCTTTTTGAAATTGTGGAAGATGTTCCTCCTCAGGGCGACTTTAATTATGAACCATTATTGTAAAACCAAGGGTTGGCTTCTCAATCATACATCTGTCAGACTAGAAACACACAGATGATAACTGCAAAAACTGTGAAAAAAATACTATACTGGAGAAAATGATCGAGGTTTGTGTGCCAATTATCATGGTTCTTCTGTTTGCAAGGACCATGAACAGCCATGGCTCTTTGTTCTAGTGAAACGATAAAAGAATCAAACAGGCATGGAAGGGATTGATAAGGTTTCAGTGATTTTGAGAATTTGGGGTTTATGGTTTTCAAACGTTAATCAAGGGTTAGGTTGGTTTGATTTCTTGGTAGGGTTAGGTTGAAATTGATTCAGGTACATTTAGATCAGAGTAATGACACGTTTTCTAGATTTATGGTGTTATTGTTGTTTTTGAATACCAAAGTTTTCCATTGTGCTTAGATCTAAAAAGCTTAGAACAGGATTTCATGTAGCCTAATGATCTAGGGTTTGAAAATGGAGCAATTCAGGATCTCTCAATAATAACATGGAAAGACCACCTATGAAGTTTATCAAATACCTTGTAAATTTTAAAAACCATGATTTAAATGACCCTAAATCAATCCACTAGATTTGAAAGGTATTTATATAAAATTACCTAATCCAAAGGTGCTTAGTCCCTAAGGTCTTTACCCGTTAAAACCTACATAGACTTTTAGGTCCTCGATGTAACACCTCGTACTCTCTAGTGAAGACCTCAAAACCCTAAAAGATCAATTTATATCAAAACCCTAAATGACCATATTCTTGTGTCTTCATCTCAAATTAGAAAACCTTCTATTTTATATCAAAACCCTAAAAGATCAATTTAGAGAAATTTAGAATAAAAAATACACAAAAAATCCTTGAAAAAAAATCCAAAAATGGATGAAAAACATGTAAGAAATTGACCCATCATTTGAATTCCATGATAGGGACATTTGAATATATACTAGAGGAACATTTAAATATCTTTAAGGGAATGTTCGAATATCTCTCATAACGTTTTAATGCCCTTTTCGATGTTTGAGAATTCACTATATCCATTCTGCATGTTCAACTCCTTTTTCAATGCTTTCTCCAAATTTTCACTTGGTAAACATATTATAGTCATTCCTTATGCTCTAATTACATTCGATTTATACATACCTCAAATGTAAATAAGCTCTAAAATAGTTTGAAGTTAACTATAACTAGTAAGACCCTTGGAGGGTAGGATATATTAGATTTAGCATAGAAATGGCACAAACTTCTATCCTAGACTAATATATCAACAATGTCAATATCATTTCTTAAAGAAACGAGATTGATATTGGTGTAAAAAAAAAATGATCTCATTTTTTAATGAAATAAGGTCCATGATCTCGTGTTTTTTTTTTTTTTTTGAGAAAATGAGTTCAATTAAGGCTTGTTTGTTGAGAACATCATAGCTCTATGATTCCAAGCTAGCACAAAGTGTTGCAATATTGTAAATATTTTTTAAACTTTATTATTTTAGTAATATTTTATTAAAATAATATTGTTTTAATAAAAATCATAGTTGAAGTAGAATAGAAGAAAGTTAAAGTTTGAAATAAAAATAAGCAAAGGATAAGAAGAAGAAAAAAATAAACTAAAGAAAAGAGTGCTCCCTTTATTTGTTTGGGACTTCTTTAAAATGTTACCGTTAGGCCTGAATAAAAAACAAAGATGAAAGTGTAAAAAGTGCATGTGGAGAAACTGATGAGACGCATATATACCAATTACTCTTGCCCAATCCAATGACTTTATGTCTACATGTGCTCACAAATTTTATCAATGAAACTTTCATGAACTATTGGCCTTGGCTACTATCGTGCATGAAAAAAGTGAGAAACACTTGATGGAATGAAGGCTTGTGAGTCATAGTATGGGTACAATGAGAAAATAAATATGTGATGTTTCAAAGGATAATAATTTTCCTTTGTAATATTATGTTTGGTACAGCATATTGATTCTTTCTTATACGTAAATGTATATATGATCGGTTAAATCATATTAAAACCCTATATTCCTTTGTATATAAAAGAGTTTATATTTATAATATTGTACAAACAAATGACATTGAAGCTTCTATTAGCACAACAAATGGCATCAAATCCCAAAGCATAGATTTTTGAAAAACGTTAAGGAAAATGGAAAACACAGAGGAGATTGCTAAAAGAATTTTGGTTAAAAGTGGAGTCATTCATCTCTCATTGGAATTGATGCGTAGAGCATGTACTTTGTTATCCAAAATAAGTGTAGTCCTTTCTATATACACTTATTAGATCTTAAAAGGTGGAAACAATAAAATAGTTAAATAGTTTGATTCCATATATAGTACAAAAAATGGACCTTGGTGCATGAGAGGACCATAGTACATGAGGGGATCTTGATGTACAAAGAGGATCGTGGCATAAAAGAGAGTTAGGGCATGAAGTAAGACTGCTAGACTAAGTACATTAGTGGATTTCCTTGAGTGTGGAAAAGCAAGATATAGAACAAAGACATGTATTGTAGAGAGATGAAAGATTATCTTGTTGGAATTTGATTGAGGGTGAATTTTTAGAAAGCACCTCAAATTCCTATTTGGGATATCTTTCTTTTGGTAATAAATATGGACAAAATATTTCATATAATTGTAAGTCTTTATGGAAATGGAATTCTTTTTAGGACAAGGGATGTATTAAGAACATCTCAATAAATGTTCTAGAACATGAAAGAGAAAAAGTTAGGGAGAATTATGTTTTAGGGGTAGATGGGCCCCCAAATTAACAAAAGGTCCGTGTAACTCTTCAAATTGAGTCCAAGACTCAATGAAAGTATGGAAATTGAGTTGAAGGATATTATCCTTCAGAATTTCTAAAAATGCCCTTTGTTGATTTTGAGAAAAAAATTAATATTTTGAAAAATACTTTTATTTAATTTAATATTTTTAAAAATATTTTGATTTAATTTAATATTTTTTAAAATACTTTTATGTAATTTAATATTTTTTAAAAATACTTTTATTTAATTTAATTTTTTAAAAAATAAATTTATTTAATTTAATATTTAAAAAATTATTTAATTTAATATTTTTTTAAAATACTTTTATTTAATTTAATATTTTTTTTAACATAAATTTATTTAATTTAATATTTAAAAAAATTATTTAATTTAATATTTTTTTAAAATAGTTTTATTTAATTTAATATTTTTGAAAAAAAAATTATTTAATTTAATATTTTTGAAAAAAAAAATTAATTTAATATTTTTGAAAACCACTTTTATTTAATTTAGTATTTTTGAAAAAAAAATTATTGAAAAAAATTATTTAACTTAATTTTATAAAATATTTTATATGTGTTCTTAAAGGGTATATTTGTCCGTTACTATTTCATATCCTTCAACTCAATTTGAAGAGTTATATGGACCTTTTATTAATTTGGGGACCCATCTATCCCTAAAACATAATTCTCCCAAAAAGTTATAAGATGAAATTGACATTGAAATCTAATTCAAGTTGATAGACACTTAGTTCAAAGTACAAATATAAAGAGTAAAAAAAAAAGAAATATTTTAGGGATTAATAGTTATGTGTGTTTCTTTTTGTCCTCTAAGATATTATCTATGATGTTAGAATGATTCTCTTCCATCTATGGATGCAAGTATGGTTTGCCAAATCATTTTAAGTCTCATGTACTTTTGTGTGCACATGATTTTATCTTAATATTATTACACTAACAAATGACATTGAAGCTTCAACTATCACTACATTGAAGAAACATAAAAAGAGAAAAGGCAAAACTTTGGGCTATTTGGTTACTATTTTTGAAAACTATTTTGGAAAATAGTTTTTGAAAACAAATTTTGGTTTTTCAAAAACAAAATTGTATTTGGGAACTAAATTTTAGAAAACAATTTTTATTCTAAAAAACAAAAAGAACATGTTTGGCTAAGTTAATAAAAGTTTTTTAAAATAAGTAAAATAAAAACATATTTGAAAGTTGTTTTTTCAATTAATAAAACGTTTTCTTCAATTAACTTGATGTTATAAATATATAAATAATTTTTATATGTACAATTCATTTTAATTAAAAAAAATTATTCAATTTTGAAAATTTTACACTAGTTATAATTTTCTTAAACAAATAACTTTTTAAACAGTGAAAAAACACGAAGAACAATTTGTTCTTTGAACAACAAAAAAACAATAAAAACATCTTTTTTATTGTTATAAAAAAAGTGGTTTTTGATAACATGAGAAATACAAAAAACAAAAACACACTCCCTTCTCCAAAATGTTTTTAATGTTTTTTTTTTAATTTTCAAGAATAAAAAATAGTTCTTAAAAACAACAATCAAATAGACCCTTCGGTTCTTGTTAAAAGTTATGGGTCATTCTTGTCAGAAAACACTTTTCAGTACTATATAAAAAAAGTATTAGTTAATCTCAAGTTACTCCATATCCAAAGATCCTATTGCTTTTTACCCCTTATTGTTACTTTATATTTATGTCCTATGTCGATATACCAATTCTCATTTCTTTATACTTGAGTCTAATATATTTGTATCATAATTTAATAATCCAAATTCTACCATGCCTTTGAATTATCCAAATTGTAAATTTGGTATAATATTGAATTAGTATCTTAACATTCTCTTGAGCTAATTCATACTAGAATTTATTTGACATTAAATTTGTGGATTTCTACAAATGGATAGAGATGAATACATTTCCTTCCAATGTAGAATGGATGACATAGGGCTTAAACCTTGGACTCCAAGGTCAGGGTATGGGGCCATGACCACCCTGTTGCTTATGCTTTATGGTTAGAAGTTGCAAACCAAAAATAAATAACATGATTCATTTTAAATTTAAATAATATAAGTAAAATAATAGAATATTTTTTAAAATTATAAAATGACATTTTTTTTAATAATAATTATAGAAAAATGTTGAGCCAATACCAATTCCCAATTTTGTGTTTTCCAAAAGGCTAAAACCCTAGCACATGCGCTAAACCCTGAGCTTCTGCAGCCATTTCTGAAGAGAAATGGCCGGTCCACTGCTTCGCTCTCTTTGGTCGACCACCAGGAAGTCTCTCTCGTCCTCTTCCCCGTCGGCCCCTCTCAGGCCATTCCTCTGTCCACGCCCTCATGCCTACACGCTTCCCCGCTGTTTCTCGGCGGTGGCGGGAGCTGCCGCAGCCGCCGCTCCAGGAAGCTCCCTGGACCCGAACCGGCTCCGGAACGTGGCCGTGATTGCACATGTGGATCATGGGAAGACCACCCTGATGGACCGGCTCCTCCGGCAGTGTGGCGCCGACATCCCCCACGAGCGCGCCCTCGACTCCATCAGTCTCGAGCGCGAGCGCGGCATCACCATTGCTTCCAAGGTCCTATTCTCACTAACCATAAAAATCCTTCCTTTGGTTTCCGAAAGAATTTGGGAAAAGAAAGAGTTTTGGAAAGTTATGAAATTTGATTTAGTTTTGTTTCTGGTGTATTTGATTTAGTGAGAATGCGCAGGTATAGTATGTTTGATTGATTCCTAGTCTTTGTTTTTTCGTTTCTTACTGTTTCTCGGCAACCAGGTGGACTATATTTGATTATGATGATGTGGTTTGCTTTATGGACTTTCTTGTATGGTTGGATTGGATCACCAATTGCTTTGATTGTTCTTTCCATCCCCAAACGCTTTATTCTATTCCCTATCAATTATTTGCAGGTTACGGCCATTTTGTGGAAGGAAAACGAACTAAATATGGTTGATACACCCGGCCATGCGGACTTTGGTGGTGAAGTATGTTTCTGCTGAGATTTCTTCATAGTACCAATATTTTGTTAATGGTTTAAAAGATAAAGAGTTGGTTGAAGGCTGAGGAATATTTAGCAGTTAACCCTTGAGCTATTTATTATATCATGGGTTTTTTTCCCTATGATCAGTGATGTTGATGCTAAAACAAAAGCCCATAACCCAAATGATTTGACCTTTTGAGGGAAAAAAATGTGTATTATTGGTGAAGAATTGAATATGGGATGTAATTCTAAGGAAGAGTAATGAATTAATGAAAAACTACCTTGCATTATTTCCCTTTACCACCTGCTATAGAAATGCTTCATGTAAAGCAAATCCTTAATAACTTGAGAATAATTATCATGCAGTTACTGTGAGTTTAGTAAAAAGATGGGAACAGTAAAAAGAAGGGACTAATTTGGAGCATATGGTCCTAGGTTTCAAAATGGTAAATATGCAGGTTACATGCCCTGAACATAAGATGGTGTTTTAACTGTGAGCTTCTAATACTCAACCATAAGGCTTTTCTATTGTGCCTTGCTCTGAGGTGCTTCTAGGTGTAAGCTTTACTTACACACTGGTTTGCAAGTTTTCTTGTTTTTATTTTGCGAGATCACTAAGTTGATCCTTGTATAATTACTTTTTCTGTTGGTTAGGTTGAGCGGGTTGTTGGCATGGTTGAAGGAGCAGTTTTAGTTGTAGATGCTGGTGAAGGTCCCCTTGCACAAACAAAGTTTGTCCTTGCAAAAGCCTTAAAATATGGATTACGCCCTATTCTTCTTCTAAACAAAGTAGACCGTCCTGCAGGTGTGACTTTCTATAGCATATATATATATATATATATATATTTTAAATTTTATACATGAAATGTTATTTTTATGCAATTTTTAGTGATGTTCTTTTGATTATCAAAGCAAAACATAGATAAATAAAATAAAAAGATAAAAAGGCAAGATGATGATCAATTGCTTCCATAAAGACAAGGTCTTTAAAAATTATGTTTTCGCACAACCACCTCCCATTTCATCCTCTCCCTTGCATTTTTTTTTTTTTTTTTCCAAATTCCAACTTATGATTTCTCGTGTTTTCTTTTGTTAAACATTGTACCCTTACACATATGTCCTTCCCTTTTACAATTCTATGTAAGATTAGATTTTTTTTTTTCCAGTTTATGTCTTATAGAAGATTCAAAGTCTTCATAATATTCTTAGCTAGTTAACTTGGTTTAGAGAGATGAAGAATTGGTGCTATCGGTTTTTTGTCATCTCAAGGCTTCGACTGCTTGGCTGTTTACCTTTTTTGATGGGGTTGTGGATGCGGAAAATTTCCATTAGAGCAGGTCTAGATCTGGTCACGAGAGTCTTTTTTGCCCATCATAGGCCATCAAATGAGGTTGATTGTTCCTTTTAACTTTGTTGGTCTATGGTAGAAGGTAGTTAATGTTTATTTCAAAAGGAGACTCCCCTTTAGGAATTAGGATGGGCCAGGATGATTTCTTCGTTTTTGTTGCCACCACTTGAAATAAAAGTCTTATCTGAAAGCTATGCTGGTTGAGAAGTGGCCTGTTCTACTGCTAAACGTGTCTTCTCCAGGGGGTGAGGTGACTAAAATATCCTGGGAGTTTTGAATAGTTGCATTTGAGAGTATGGTGTTTGGTGGTTAGGATTGGTGCCATGTATGCTATTTCTTTGATGGGGCTTTCCTGAAGTTGTGGGTAAATGCTTTATGGGGGTTTTCTTAAGTGGTTAAGATTTATGATGTGAAGGACTATTTCTTATGAGTGGGCTAATCATGTGTTGGTGGAAAAGTAGGGTTTATTTAATGGTGAGCATTATTTCTTGACTGATGAGTGCAGTTCACTAAGTGTTTTAGAGAAGAGGTTTCTTATGAAATTGTTGTTTTAGTAGATTGGGTTTCCAATCGTCCATCTTAAGGGAGGTTGGAATGAGTTGGAAACTGATAGGGAGAATTTGCTTTGTCAACAATGATACTGCTCAATCTTGTATAACAAATGGGCTTGTATGTTGATGGAGGCCTGGAAAATGTCAAATCCTTTCTAATTCCCTTTGGGGCTCGTCCAATCACTTTCATTGTTCATGTTTGGTGAGAATTGATTGGGAGAGTGGGATTTGTTATGGATTTCTTTGAGGATCAAATACTAGAAGAGATTTAATGGAAGGTGCTTTGCAAATGATGGAACATTTGTATCTTGGATGTGGTGGATGCTTGACATGATAACGACACTGTGATTTGAATATCCTATAATGGTAGGATTAGGGTACAATTGGGAATGTTATTTTTTGAGTCACATGGAAATTTTCTTAACGTGGCTAGCTTAATATTGGTAATGTGTGATCTCAAAAATCAAATATTATTATTTAGAATTGGATTCTATGGATGGTTGTTTGATTCTCTTTCATTGTGATTTATATTTGATCTTTGTCTATCAAAAAGACTATTTTAAAAAAGAAGGCTTATATTACGTATGAGCTAGGGGAAAATAAAGTCCTAAGCATGGATGGCTTTCCAATAGTTTCTTGGTAAAGTTGTTGGTTCCCTATGAGGAGAAAGGTGATGGACTTTCTCAAGGAGTTCCATGTGATGAGAACTTTGGAAATAGGCCTTAACAACACTTTCTTGGTTCCAACCAGTTGATGTATTTGTGATGGGTTTTCTAATGCTTTGAAATTGTTTCGCGCTTGAAAATGGATCTTCAAAAGAGCTTGCTAATTCCCATGGGGGAGGTTTCAATAGTTGGGAGTTGTGTCCTTGGGTGTTGCTTGGGTGAGTTAACCATCATTTATTTGTTTTAATAACCGAGGAACCTTCCATGACCAAGCCTTTAGGACTCTTCATGGAGATCCAAACCTGAGGGTGTCGACCGCCCTGCAACAACTAGCATCGGGTAAATTCAAGGTATCATTAGTGACAAGATTCAAACCCAAGACCATGTGCCACTTACTGAGACCACACTTCTCAGTGTTTGTCCTGACCAATTGGGCTACGTAGGATTCAAACCCAGTGTTTGTCTTGACCATGTGCCACTTATTTTTTGCTTTTCTATAAGGGCTTCTTTAAGATTCTATATAATGTGGTGGACAAACATCCCAAAAAGACTTTCCTCTTGGAAGAAGCAACATTTGTTCAAGTGGGGTTGGTCAAATCTTATCAAAAGCACTCCTCTTGCTCGTTGGTATATTTCAGTCTTTGTTGTCATCCTTAGGGTAGTTAGAATCTGATTAGGGAAATCTAAAAGGATCATATATTAGGAGACCATTTTTTCCAAAAAACAATTTAGTAATGTAGACCTTTGTTCCTAGGAACAAATGGGTGTTAGAAGTGTTTCTACCCTGAACAAAGTTTTGCTTGGCTAGTGGCTGTGGAGGTTTTGCAAAAGAGCAAGATTGCTTATTGAACAGGGCAATAATGGGTAAATTTGGTTCTTTCTCTTGGATTCCTTGTTCAGCTAACCAGGTCGCATATCAACTAGCCAAACAACAAGCAAAGCATTTGACCTCCTTTGTTGGAGATTTCCTTTCCCCATGAGTGTCCAATGATTGTAATCCTGTATGTATGTGGGTTTTTATGAGGAGGGTCTAGTTTTTATGGTTCTAGCTCGGGGTTACTTTCTATCATATTTGTACATCTTTGAAGGGTTGCTTATCCTTCTTGTATTTTATTAATTGATTGATGAATGAAAATGTTTATTTTTTGAAGGAAAAAAAAAATAATGGGTAAATTTTGTGTCATTGTGGGGTTGAGGAGTTTTAGTCTAAAACTTGCATCTTGGTTGGGAATGGCTACACAACCATAGATGGTGTGAGGATTCTTTCAAAGAACCAGTGTTTGTAAAATATTTAGAATTGTTTCCAATTGAAATGTGAGAGTCATAGCGCCTTGGGTGGTGAAGAGGGCAGGGGTCTCTAGAGACATTGTTTTTGTAGGAAGCTCCATGATTGGAAGTTGGAGGGGGGTAGTGGGCTTTCGCAAGCATATCCACATTTTGACTTTACAAGGGATTCTTGAGGATAAGTTAGCGGAGAGGGATGCTTAGCACGAACAATTTTTTATTAAGTCTTTTTTTTTTTTTATGATTAATTTTTTATTAAATCTTTTAATTTATTTATTTTTATTGAATCTTTTAATTTATTTTTTATTAAATATTTTAATTTATTTTTCTTTATCTTCTGAAATTTTCTTGCAATTTCTTGCAAAGGAGGTGCCAAACTCATGGGTGCCTCTAAAGGTGTGCTTTTCTACTCGGGAAATAGTTTGGGAAAAGATCCTTATAGTTGATCTAACTCATAAGGACGTTGGGTTTATGGATATTGTTTCTTAAAAGATATGGAGTTAAGAAATCATATCCTTCTTTGATGTTCAAAGGTGTGAATGCTTTGTGATCTCCTTAATTTTATTAGTTCATTAGGTCAAGGCTATGGTGTGCAGGCTTGGTTCCTTTCCTTTTCATCTTTTCCTTCTTGCATTTCGTCACTCTTTGTATACTTTTGTATAATAGGGGGTTTCACTTTCCTTTCTTAGGCATTTTTTCCCTCTAATATCTTATTCATTTTCATATCGTATCAAATTTTCTTTTTATAGGAACTCCTCTTTAAAAATTTTTTTATGGGTGATGTTGATTTCATAAGTCTAGGGTCTGCTTAGGAACTATTCTTGAAAAAGGTTTTTTAGGGCTTGTTTGGTAACTATTTTTGAAAACAGTTGTTTGTTCTCTAGAACAAAAAAAAAAGGGAAAACATGTTTGACAACTAGAAAGCAGAAAACAGTTTTCTATTCTTAAAAATAGAAAAATAAGGTGTTTTTGGATAATATATTTTAATTGTTTTTAGTTGGTTAATGTACTTATTTATTTAATTTTTAATTGAGAGCCTTTTTGTGATGAAGGATAACTCTTTCTAGGTTAGAAGTGGGGAATTATTTGGGTCCTTCCAAGGCTGCTGTTAGTGGTGAAGATAATTTTTTTATGCTTGAGCATGTTATCAATAGAAATTTTTTTTTTTTGATAGACATGTTATCAATAGAAATTAGATATGCCAAATTGGTGATGCAAGGAGTGATGAAGAATTGGTTAATCTTTTATACTTTGCAGTGGCTAGAAATCAGCGGCCTTAATATTCTCTTTGTGATGTCAGTTAGTTCATGCCTTGTTTGGTCCAAGAATGGTTTGACGGGTGGTGGATCAAATTTGGCTGCCATAAGAGGAAGGAGTATATTCAGAAAACATTTGAGCAAGTTAAAAGATGTTTTTCTGAAATCTTTCCTTTTTCTGGAATCCCAATGGTAGATTTGTTTGACAGAACTTCTTTTGCAGAGGTTTTGGATTTTTTTTACCAATCTTAATTCAAAATTTGCTTGTGTATGACCTTGCTACATTTGACTAATAAATTTTTAGCCTCTATTTGAATCACAGAAAGTACTTAGGAAAGAAAACAAGTAGGAAGAGATCCCAAATCTCTTGTTTGGTTTGCCTTAAAAATATGAAGAAAATTTGAAAATATAATGAAAATGTTCTAATTCTTCATTGTCCACATATAACAGGACTAAAAATTTGAAAAGACTGGAGAAAACATTTCTTAAAGTCAAATGCAATTTTTCTTTTCTTTCATTTTTTCTTTCTTTCTCCATTTTTCCCCTTTCCCTTGTACTTCCCATGATCCAAATGGAACTTTAATCTTCAAAAAGTAAAAACTTTCTGGATATGGGAATATGCTAATCCTCCATGTGGATAATCTTGAAAGGAAGCCAATAGCATAAGTTTCTGTTCTTTTACATACTGGAAAATTACTTACCAAAAGAAAAAAAAATTGTACATACTGAAAAATTACTCTGTTTTACTTTCCTGTTGAATGATAGGGATTTCTATTGAATTGAAATGTAGGCAAGTTTGTTCACCTAATTGGAAGAAACACATGAAATAAAGTTGAATTTATATAGTTAAACATTGCCGCCAGTAGTTCCTAGGGCCAGATTGCCGAAACATTCTCTCTTCTGAATTTCTTTACTGAATTTGCAACTTTTTCTTTGGCGTGCACCAATTCTTCTGTTCTTGATTGTTTTTTTTGCAGTTACTGAGGAGAGGTGTGATGAAGTTGAGAGTCTAGTCTTTGATCTTTTTGCAAATCTTGGTGCTACAGGTGCAAGAAATATCTGAAATGGGAAAAAGTTCCATGAATCTAGCTGCTTCTGCTGTGACTTTCCCTGGTTTATTTGTTAGTTAGATGATCAAATTTGATAAATTTTCTTGCATTCTTGTTTCAGAGGAGCAGCTGGATTTTCCAGTTCTCTATGCTTCTGCCAAAGAAGGATGGGCTTCCTCCACCTTCACTAAAAGTCCTCCTGATAATACCAAGAGCATGTCAGAGTTGCTTGATGCAATCATAAGACATGTTCCTCCACCAACAGCAAGCCTTGATGCACCTTTTCAAATGCTGGTTAGTAGTTGCCTATAAGCTATAGAGAATCAAGATCATGAAGAGTTCTAAACTGGCAGAAACACAATTTTATTTTTATTTTTGTAAAGAAAATGTGCAGATTACTTGCTTTTTGCAGTCTTACTGTCCTCACTTGATTTGTGAAGCAGCTTGCATTAAAAATATGAGAAATGACTAAACTACCTCCATTAAAGTTTCAGTTGCTACTGACTGGACAAAGCTAGGTATCACATGAAGGTTCCTGCAGATTAGGCATTAGAGTTTCATGATCAAAGACTCTGGTGGTATTGCAAACAAATGATATTCCCTAGTTATTTATTTTTGACTAAAAAAGTTTCACAGTTGTTTGATTTATACAAGAAGTAGCTTATGATTCACTTTAGTTAGTAGTGGTGGTACCCATGTTCATCGGCAAGAACAATCACCAACCTTTATAGGAAGAGTAACCATACAAACCTTAGGAAGCTCATTTTTTCTGTTGAAGACCAGTATGTACCTTTCTTAAATAGGTGGGTAGTTGATGGCAACTCCTACACATCTTTGGATGATTGACCACCTTATAAAACTCAGAACGGAGCATTCTTTCTCTGCATTTGACTGTTTGGGCCAGTACTTATATTTCTCAACTTGTTAAATAGTTGAATTCCTAGGCATCTTTAGATTTATATTCACTGGAATTGTTTCTTTTCTTTTCTTGCTCACACTTCCTCCTCTTTTTCAGTTTCTTTACTGCCTTTTTTTCTTCAAGCTTTTCTTATTTAATTGGGAACATTGGAAAATATATTTGACAGTTTATTTCAGGTTTCCATGATGGAAAAAGATTTTTATCTTGGGCGAATATTGACTGGACGTGTTTCTTCTGGTGTTATCCGTGTTGGGGACAGAGTACATGGACTTCGTAGCACAGATTCTGGAGTGGAGAAAATTGAAGAGGGAAAGGTTTGTGGTTCCTTATTTGTTGCAGTTGAAATGCTGATAATAAAATCTATGAGACAATGTTTTAAATCTCAGTTTAATGAATTCTGGTCCTTGTGTGATTTGATGATGGTAGTAGTCTATAATGGTTTGTCCCCTTTCCTATCCATCCATGTTCTTTATGCAGCTTATATTGGGGCTATATGGAACTCATGGTTTTTTTTTTTGTGGTGCATAATAAAAAAAGGAGAGTTCAAAATCGTGTCTGGAATGTTGGGGAAGAAAATTCTTACTCCTTTCGTGTCTGTGTGCATGCATGCTACTCGTTTCTTTATTTTTCACTTTAATGTTTTATGTCTAATGTCCTTGAGTGAGCCCACTCATTTGGTGAATGCTTCATTATAGTAAAAGATGTTAATTTGCCATATGCCAACCCTGAAATTTGTTCAATTGTGTATTTGGTTTTAGATATTGTGATCTACCCATTTGCACTAAATTATCAAAAAGTTCTTAACAATCACTGATCCGCATGATTATTATTTTATAATTTTAAATATTGCACATAGCCAAGCTTAATAGGAATGGGCCACCATAAGTGGTATCTGAATATAATTATCTTGTTTTTTTTTTTTGACAAGTCTGAATATAATTATCTTGTTAGTCAAGATGCTATGTATTCTTGCTGAATAGGCCATTTTACGGCACTTCCTTTAATTTTGTGCTTCATCTGGTTGGTGCTCCCTATCTTGAGTGGGCTTGACGTTTCTTTGTTACTTGAAAAAGAATAAATGAAGAGGCCCAACATTTTAATTCCTTGCATTTGTTCATGTCTAGAATCCCATGGTCTGTCAAGTATAGGCAACCCCAAACAAAAATGCTCATGTCTATTATATTCCTAATTCTTCCTACATATCTAAACAAATGACACTCAGAGGGATCTTTAAAAACCTTGTCACTTCTCCTGAAAGTGAAATGCATTGTGTCAAGCCAAGTATTATTTCACCTGCTTTAATGAAGACTTAAGAAAATAGTTATAAAAAAAATCGATCATATCATTAGAATTAGTAAAAGGAAATTTTATTTAATTATATCTCCTCTTATCTCACAATTTCCTATGAAATGTAGCCAAAATTGATTGTTATGTCAAATAAAATTGGAAAATTCTTTATGTTAAAATCAATATCATTACGTTCTACAACTAGAAATTCAATTATATGGGTTAACTTCATATTTGTTCTCTTGTAGGTTCTGAAACTAATGAAAAAGAAGGGTACAAACATGGTTTTAATTGACAGTGCAGGAGCTGGTGATATAATATCAATGGCTGGGTTGACAAGTCCATCTATTGGACATACAGTGGCGAATGTGGAGGTCAGTACATCCATTTTATATTGCTTCTGCGAAGGGTCAACAATGCTTTTCATCCTTTATTCTTTTCACTACTCTTTATCAAAGAACTGATTTTGCCGATACTACTAATGACAAATTTCTGTAAGACCACTCTCCACTAAAGCAAATCATTGATGCCTGCTCTTCTTTCAAAGAGCAAAGACTATTGTACTTGTGTGTCGTAAAATTGCATGATTTTCTGGCCCCTCATTCAAATTGAGGTTGCAGTACTTTGAGTAGCCGTACCTGGCTACCATGATATGACTAACAGGTTTGTGCAGCCTCTACCAGATGACGCTTTTCTTAGGTTGGAAATGGTTGTTTTAGTTATGTAGTCTTGTTTCTGCTGCATCTGCATCTGCATCTCAACTTAGTTTTAACCTGTCAGGGGTATGAACTGTCATACTTATAGCTACCTGGCCTTTCTTTGAAAGATTTTTGGAAATCTATTTTTAGCTATTTAAACTTTAGGATGTTTCTTGTATTGCTTTCTTACTGAATCTTCAAATTGTGGTCTGCCAGGTTATGACTGCACTGCCCACTGTTGAGTTGGATCCCCCAACCATTTCCATGACCTTTAGCGTCAATGACTCTCCACTGGCTGGTCGTGATGGCACCCATGTAAGTTGAAAATTTTGCTTTCTTCTTTGTCATTAATTACTTCTTGGTACCATATCCTTAATGTTTTGTTCTTCAATCTGGGTGTTAATGTGCTACTTTGATTTTGAACTTCCATAAGAGTATTTCCATGTTGTGAGGGACAGAAGCTCAAAACCTGTGTTGTATAGACTCAAAACACTGGACAGATTTCCCATCACTTGGACATGCTGGCATGGGAAAATATAAGAAAACAATACAAGGGCATGGCAACTATAATTAAATAGTCTTACCCATAAAAAAAAAACTATCATTAAATAGTCTCATTGTTTTTTTAGTCTCCTCCCTCCTTT
Organism: Vitis riparia; assembly: GCF_004353265.1. NCBI lineage: Eukaryota > Viridiplantae > Streptophyta > Magnoliopsida > Vitales > Vitaceae > Vitis > Vitis riparia. Next base: position 19,840,380 of record NC_048442.1, on the reverse strand, counting down.
ATAGTCTTCTCTAATTTGAAAAACCAAAGTAGGGCTTATTATAAATTTGACTTTGGAATGCCATTGCCTCTAGTGGAATCCAGACTTTGAATTCATGTTTCTATGGTATACCATTGGTCCAAATAAGTTTAATGTCATTACGAGTGAAAAGATGTATTATTGTAACTGTGCTTGTTGAACCTGTGTTCAGGTCTGTTCCACATTTATATATTCTTTTTGTTTGACGTGTCTGTAAATATTTGTGTTATGTTAATGTCTAGCATGGTCACAACTCCCTATGTTTGTGCTAATTATTCAAATCGGACCAAAGGAATCAACTGTAAGGAGTGATCTAGTTTAATTTGGAGGTGTTAGGGACCCAAAAAGAATGCGGACCAAGATACTAAGAGAAAGACATGGTTGGCCTGTGAAGTTACAGATGATGTGGGTCCACTAGAGTTGAATGGTGAAAGAGGATTTGTTTGTTCAATCTAAAGTAGTTTGAATTTAATGATTTTCTGAATTGAGTTGAGTTGAGATCTAATATTTTTTAAACCAAAAAAAGAATTGCTCAAAACTTAGCTGGGATTTGTTGTCACATTGTAAATATTTTGATGGAAAGAATAGTTGTAAAATAAATCTCTATTTCTCTCTCTCTCTGGAATTTAAGGAGTTAAGATCTAATATTTTTTTAATTACAAAAAAGAAAAGCTTGAAAGTTAGCTCTGATTTGTGGTCACATTGTAAATATATTAATGGAAAGGCCTTTGAGGCATGGCTCAAGTGGTAAAGGGTTGGGGAGGGTTTGTGGGAGGTTCTAGGTTCAACTCCCAATGAAGACAAAAATATACCTATCAAAATATACATATGTATGTGTGTGTGTGTTTTCTCCATCTCTTTTATAATCACTTTGAAGCGATTATTTGGTGAGATTTTTCTTCTGCTACTATGTGAAGCATTACAAATCCCTTGGATAGAAAAAAAAAACCCCTTCTGTTCCCCTAGCCTGAATTCCTCTAACATCTTACGATGTGCTATATCTAGTTCCATGTCCATTTTCCCCTTTGGATTTTGTTTAAAATTTTTCTCTGTGCCATGTTTTAGATGTGGTGCTTCACCTTGGTCAAAGATAGGTTTTCTTCTATGCTTGATACTGTGTCTTCTTCTTTGCCCAAGAAATCCTGGACTGCTTTACTAGCAGTAAAGTCCTAATTTTGATTTATTATAGTTAACTGGTGGAAAAATTGGTGACCGATTAATGGCGGAAGCAGAAACAAATCTAGCCATAAATGTGCTCCCAGGATTATCAGAATCATATGAAGTTCAGGGGAGGGGAGAGCTTCAACTGGGTGAGTTCCGTTAATCATTTATCCATCTTCTATCTCATATTTTACCAAGTTAAAGCAAAAAAGGAGAAGTTCATATTATACTGCTACTTTTCCCTTTTACGTCTCAAATTTTGTTCGCCATTAAGTTCAATTGTCTTCTGAATGTGGTTTTTATGTTGTGCAAAACAGGTATCTTAATTGAGAATATGAGGCGTGAAGGATTTGAGCTCTCCGTCTCACCACCTAAAGTCATGTGAGTATCGTTGCTTGCTAGAATGAGGCCCCCTTTCTCCTTTCCTTTTTACTCTAGTAGCAGATGTTCTAAGTAGGTTGATGATCAGAGCAGAGGAAACTGGGATAACTGAGGGTTTCTTTGTGGGGAGGGATAGGACTAGAGTGTCTTTGTTATAGTTTGCTGATGACACCATCTTTTTCTCTAAAGCCTCTATGGAACATCTTCAAAACCTCAAGATTATCCTTTTGGTTTTTGGGCAAGTATCTGGTTTAAAAATCAACTTAGAAAAAAGCACCATTTCAGGTATTAACACTAGGTAGGAGCTGTTGTCTAGTTTGGCTTCGGTTTTGGAATGCAGAGTGTCAGAGTGACCTTTGTCTCATTTAGGCCTTCCTTTGGGAGGGAACCCAAAGACAATAGACTTTTGGGATCCGGTGGTTGAGAGAATTTCGAGGAGGCTGGATGGGTGGAAAAAGGTCTTTTTGTCTTTAGGAGGGAGGATTACTTTAATTCAGTCTTGTCTGTCTCACATCCCTAGCTACTTCCTCTCCCTCTTTAAAATCCCAGTATCAATAGCTTCAAAGATTGAGAAGATGCAAAGGGATTTTCTTTGGTCTGGGGCGGGGGAAGGGAAGAAAGATCATCTTATCAGATGAGAGGTTGTTAGTAGACCAAAGGAGTTGGGAGGTTTGGGCTTTGGGAAGACTTCTATGAGAAATATTGCTCTCTTAGGGAAATGACTTTGGAGGTTCCCTAGAGAAAGGAGTGATTTTTGGCATAAGGTTATTGCGAGCATATATGGGACACATCCTAATGGATGGGACGCCAACACGGTGGTTAGATGGTCACACAGATGTCCTTGGAAGGCTATTGCTCAAGTTTTCCAGGAGTTTTCCCCTTTTGTCCGCCTAGTGGTGGGCAATGGGGAGAGAATTCGGTTCTGGGAAAATCTTTGGTGGGGTAACCAAACTTTTTGCTCTCAATTTGCTAATCTTTACAGAGTTATTTATGTGAAAAACCTCACTGTCTCAAATGTCCTTAGCAATTCCTTACCACTGTCTTGGAATTTTAACTTTCGCCGCAATCTAATGGATTCAGAAATTGATCTCCTTCAGAGATTAATGTCCTCCCTTAGTTTTGTGCTTTTCTCTCATTCTTCATCAGATTCAAGAGCGTGGTCTTTGTCTTCGCCAGGTTTGTTTTCAGTGAAATCTTTTTTCTTGGCCTTGTCAAAAGTCTCAAATCCTTTATTGTTCCTTCCGGCCAAGTTCTTATGGAGCTCAAAAGTCCCTTCAAAGGTTAAGGCCCTCGCTCGGTTAGTAGCACATGGGAAGGTAAACACTAATGACAAGTTGCAATTGAGAAGACCCTACAAAGCCCTTTGTCCTCAATGGTGCATTCTTTGCAAAGGAAATGGAGAGTCGATTGACCACATTTTTCTTCATTGTCCCGTTACCATTGGACTTTGGCACAGGTTGTTCAATCTAGTAGGGTTGGTTTGAGTCCCTCCAGGGAGCCTTGAGGACATGTTGGTTATTACTTTTAAAGGCTTGGGGAACTCATTAAGAGGCAAGACACTTTGGCAAATTGCTTGCCTTACTTTGATTTGGATGGTGTGGCAAGAGAGAAACAATAGGATCTTTGAGGATAAAAGGAGAACGGAAGAGATGGTATGAGATTTGATCCGGTTTTATTCTTCTCTATGGGCTTCTTGTATTGAAGCTTTTAGAGGAGTTCCTCTAAACGTTCTACAACTCAATTGGATTGGGGTTTGCGTTTCAAAAGTTTGAAGATTGATGGGGTTTCTCTTTGTTTTTAGAATTCTATTGTTGGGAGTTTTCTCCTTTGTTCAATTTTTGTAGGAAGGACCTCTCATCCTTCCCTTGGTTTTTTTCTCTTTCTCTTGTCTCTTTTATCTCTCCTGTATTTGTTCTTATATTAATATAATCTTCTTCGTTTCTGATCAAAAAAAAAAAAAAAAGAATGAGATGCTAGGTTTTGTCCCTCATTTTTTACTGCGATTGCAATGTGTTTTTAAGTTCTTGCTTATTTTTTGTCACTTCACTTTGTGGATCTCTCATGTGTTTTTTCTACTTTCCCCCTTTTTTTTGTCCTTTTCTAGGAATATTTTCTTATAAAGAGAATGTACTTCTAATGCACCTTGCATAGTTACAAACTTATGCACTTGTTTGTTCATAAATGGATTGTCAACTCTTTCAAAATAAGGCCTGCTAGATGATTTAATAGTATGAAACCCTTGGATTATGTTCATTATCTCAGCAAGGTATTGATTTGTCTTGTTTATTTTTATGCATTCTCTCTTCCTCTCTCTCCCTCTCTGTGTGAGGAGGGGCTATGATAATGATCCATATGGAGACTAAGTGCGTCCTTAAGGGCATTTACCGTACTTAAGCCTTGCTTCATATTAATCTGGATGATAAAACAAGTTGCAATACTCATGTCCTTAAGACAGGTATAGGCATAAATGATGTAATGAGATTAAATACTGGTGTTTAGTATTTAAAGGGCTATGGTGATGATCTACATGTAGACCAAGTGCTTTCTTAACATTATTTACTATACTTGAACCTTTGCTCATATGGATCTGGATAATGAAACGAGTTGCAGCGCTCATGTCCTTAAGAAAGATATAGGCATTATTGATATGATGACATTATATACTGATTTTTAGTAGTGAAAGAAACTATAAGAGGGGTTGTAATTTCTCTTTCAAAGAGGGAAAGGTACTTAGTTGCATGTTGCAGCTCTGAGGCTTTGATTGGGAGGGAGTAATTCTGGAGGGAGTAATTGTGTTCTCCAGTACTCTGGGGGCTACATATGTTTCTTGGTCTGGGTTTTACTTCCATTTTCTATTACTAAATCTCTCTTGTACCTGGGATTTCATATTTATAACCTGATTGGCTTTCTAATACATCCTAATACGATCACCAAACCCTCTCACCATACGTGTTCTCCATCTCCAAACAATTCAGCTAAAACTTAATTTTCATTTCATTTTATAGAAGTTTTTTTTACATTTTTAAATATGGACATGACACCCTCAGCATGATCACCTGTCAAACTCTCTAAACTATTTATCTTCTCATGTCCAGCTACTCAACTAATTTCTGTCTCATTTTTTCCTTGGTTTTCCCCTTCCTTTCTGAAATTTCTTTTTACATGGATGATTTGTTTTTTTGATATTTGTAAAGCATCATCATTCCTCTACCTCCAACTTTCTGTTTCTGTTGTTTCTATCCTTGTAGAATCTAATAATATAGAATGTTCTTCAGCATCTATCCTTGAGTTCCAAAGTCTACAGTTATAACCTTCAATTGTAATTTTTATTGGAGCTTCAATAATACGAGGATAGTCACAAATTAGGTTTGAACAAGAGGTTTAGTGCCACGACTGTATTAAGCAACATCTAGTGCTAAAATTTTCTCTCTATTTTTCTTTGAATTGGCAGATGCTTCAATAATATGAGGATAGTCTCAAATTAGGTTTGAACAAGGGGTCTAGTGCCAAGACTATGAAGCCTAGTGCTAAAATTTTCCTTTCTACTATTTACTGACTGGACAATTTCTGAAGAATTTGTGGTTCCCTGTATAAGGTTTAAAGTCTTCACAACTACTTTTCTTGGTAGACTATTCTCTTTCACAGTTTGATCAATACTTCTATAATGGATCAGGTATAAGACTGAGAAGGGTGTCAAGTTTGAACCATTGGAAGAAGTGACTATTGAGGTAAAAAAAAATTGCTGTGTATAATGCATGTATTGCTTTTCTTTCACTGAGGATTTGGATTATTTATACTTTGAGATGGTATTTCAGGTCAATGAGGAGCATGTTGGGTTAGTCATGGAGGCACTCTCTCATAGGCGAGCTGAGGTTGTTGACATGGGCCCTGTTGCAGGAAGTGAGGGCAGAACAAGAATATCCATGACTTGTCCATCAAGGTTAGTACTTTGGTCGTATCCTTCTTACACCATTTGGTTTTTTACTTCTTTGTTAAACTTGTGATATCTTTCAAGCAACTGGTTGTTGTTACATAGCAGGGTTAACTTTGTTCCTCTTTCTTTTATTTTATTTTTACGTTTATCAATTTTTCTTTGTTTTTCAATTGTATATAGTGTCTATTGGAACTTATTGGTGCTCTTTTGATACACTTCATTGAGACTGTTTCTATGATATAGTATATGATATTTTATGCTGTTCAATTGACCTTTTCTTTGGGTGCTTTTACTTGTCTTAGCTCTGTTCCACCCACCCTCTTTGTGAGATATGCTTTTGTTATAACCTTGGTTTATGTACATGGCAACAAAGGGAGAGTCTGAGACTTCATCATGGTTGTATCCATTTGGGGAAAAACTATTGGAGAAGATGTAATAAAAAATGAAGGTGCCGTTGATTTTGTCATCTTCTTTCCATGATTGTAGTTAAGAAATTTCAGTTTTTATTTTTATTTTTAGTTGTTCATTAGTTGTTATTTGGTGAAAGTGATAGAAGAAATGTTAGCTAGTCTCTCTTATCTATCCTAGCCATGTGGTTCTCTACTTTAGGGTTAGGTATGGCTGCAACTTGGACAGTTGGTCAAGTTGATGGCTAACTCAATCTGAACCCAAATTTAGAAACAATCCACTTGATCTCAATCCAACTTGACCTCTAACCCGAGGTACTCAACCCAAGCCCAACCAAACCTCATTATCTAAGTTTGGGTTGTATTCAGGTTGGTCAAGTTAGATTTGGATTGGTCAGGATATACTTAAGTTAGTCAAATTGATTGGGTTGCATAATTCAAAATTCATTTATAATGTGTTTAAAAAACTTTTTTTCTATATGTTTATATCAAAATTTAAATAGTAAATTAGATAAAATTTCACAATAGCAACAAAAAAATAAAAATAAATTTATATATATTTCTTTTAAAAAATGAAAAAATATATGATATAATATAATTTGAAATTTTTTCTTAAAAAGCTAGAAAGAAACAAGTATTATTTTTATAGGATAATAACATTTAAATACTATAAAAACATTAATTGGGTTTAGTTTAGGCTCGGGTTATTCAAACCTTGGCCTAAGCCTAATCCAAATTAAGCTTAGGTTTAAAAAAAAAAACCTAACCCAAACTTAACTTGAGTATTGAAAATGATTGTTCAAGTCTACCCAAATGTAGGGTTGGGTTTGGTCAACCTGCCCAAGTTGTACCCCTAGGGTCCAGTATAGTACTACAACTCTTTTATTTGTCATTCTTCTACCTTGTTTTCAAGTGAAGAGATGTTTATCAAGGATAGGGGGTTGGGGAAGAAAAAGCCTTGAACATGAGCCACAGAAAACAGAGAAGATCTATTGAAGAAGACAAAGGAAAGTACTAAGGCTGAGGATGAAGAGAGTCATATTCCTGTACATAAATTCACAATTCTTGCTCATTCTTTATTCAATGTAGAAGATGAGACACTCAAAGTGGTTGGGCTATTTGAAGACATGCAGCTCATGGGGAAAGTGAATATTCAACCAAATTAATTTGACTTATTTAGGTTTGTGAATATGTGTCATGACATATTATCAAATATTCATGTAGTGGCTCTAGTGAGTAAGCGTGGAGTGTAATTCAAGATTTCAAGATCTTTGGGTCAACCCTTTTTTTTTTTTAAAAAAAATGGAATAGAGTGATGTATAATCTAAGTCTCACCATAGAGAAGCCAAGAACAATGGAGAACCCGAAGAAACTCCCAAAAGCAACAAAGCTATCTGGACATGACACCCTCAGAATCATTTTCTTTGGCTGAGGAAACCCACTCAACTTGGTCAAATATCAAACTTTAGCATTTCAGTGCAAATTAATCAGTTATAAAACTTCAAAATCTTGTCTGAAAAAAAGACTGAGGCATTTGGTGGGATGGGGTGGGGCTTGGGTTAGAGTTGAAAAGGAATATGAAATATATTTCATATTCCTTTCATGATAGATTTTTTAACATACAGAATCACCAGTAAGAGTGCCCTTATTTTACTTATCAAGCCAAGCAAGTTTGCTTTTTCCTTTGTTTTTTTTCTTTGATAGGTAAATTTTTATTTCCATTGGGCCTGGAACCTGGAACATCCCCCAAACCCTCCCCAACCCTTTACCGCTTATAACCTGTATATGCTTCTGTTATGATTTAGATTTGCATTGTTAAAACATGCTACTCATTTTATGTTTTCTACATTCTTCTGAGTTTTGCTTTATAACTTTGATATATTGAGTAGTCTTCTTCTGCTGAGTTCAGTTTTCTTGCTTAGTGATGAATATTATATCTATTTTACTGGATATATGAACTTCCCCAGATAGTAAGGATAATTTTTCTTTTCGGTTTACTTTCAGGGGCCTGGTTGGTTACAGGAGTGTGTTTAGCAGTGACACACGTGGCACTGGATTTATGCATCGTGCTTTCTTAAGTATGTTATTTCACTATTCCCTTTCAGTTTGTGTTTTTTTTTCCTTTTCAATTTCCCTTGTCACTTCATGGTCATGCAATTGGTATGGGATCGCAATTTTCATCCAACCAACCCTGACTGACCTGGATTAAGCTGCATTTCTTATGTATGAAGCATTCTAGTAGGCTTTCTTGAGCAATATGTTCAGAACCGGATCGGGTGTTGAACCGAAAAAGTTACTGGTTCACAGTTCACTGGTCGGACCAGTGGTTGAACCGGTGGTCGAACCGCGGTCGAACCGGTGACGTCATAAATATATAATTTATATTTTATTAAAATTAAAATTAATTATAAAATATTTAAAATATATAATTAAAAATTAAATAATATTTATAATATTATTTATTCATTTATATATATATATGTATTAATGATTTAAATTTATAAACAAAAATATATACAATATTTAAATATGAAAATACATTCAAAATGGTAAATAAAAAAAAAGTCGTATTTAAATATGAAAACAAATTGAAAATGAAAAAAAAAAAAACATATGTGATTTATATATATATATATTTTTTTTGAAATAGGCTATTTAGTTATTTTCTGTTAAAAATTAACACAAACAAGGATGCAACATAGTGTAGTAGTAATGCTCATTTTGAGCTTGTGGTCCGCAGTTCAAAATCCCCTTGCTGCAGCCTGTAGGAAAAATGTTGAATTTGTTTGATTTTTCTTTTAAATTATCCTTATCGGAAAAGAGAATAAATAT